>NC_050452.1:45255689-45555689 GCF_903995425.1 Onychomys torridus
ACTTTAGGAGGGTACTGTGATTTGGTGAAAGGCTGAGACCTGTTAAATGCTCATGTTCCTTATCATGTCATTGCACTTCTTGGAATCTGTCCCAGAGAAATTAGTTGAGTTGAGATGTGGACAAATATTTCTTCACAAGTTTGTTGATTGCAGAGTCTTTGGTAACAGTGAAAATTTTAAACACTCGAATTTTCCAATAAGGAACAAATGTGTTGTGTTCCTTTATAGACATCTGGATAGCCATTTAAAATATTAGAGTTAATGGGCTGGTAGGATAGCTCAGGGGATTAAGGTGCTTGCCGCCAAGCCAGACAGCTTCAGTTCAGTCCCCAGGACCCGCATAATAGAAGGTAAGAACTGATTCCCACAAGTTGCCCTCTAGCCTCGCCATGCATACCATGGTACGTGTGTGTGTGTGTGTGTGTGTGTGTGTGTGTGTGTGTACAAAATAAAGAAATATAGTAAAGTATTAAGAGCTAAGATGGATGGTTTTGCATTGTGTATTTTTACCATAACATTTTAAACATGGAGGAAGCGTTTTATTAGCACAGAAGAATGCTTATACAACTACATGACATTAAGCCAACATACGAAACTGCAAGCGCTCCATGGTTTCTGTTATGTTAAGACACATATAAAAATGCCTAGATGGAATATGCAAAAGCATTATCACTGCTCGCCTGCAGCTGAGCGTTTGATTTGCTTCTACACTTTTCTGTACGTGGAAAGTCTCCAACCAGCATGTGAGAAAACGGGGTCCAGAGGTCAAAAACGTCATCTCCAAGAGATGGAACAGTGGAGAACAAAGTTTAAAGCCGGACTTTCTCAAAGGCATTTCCGTCATGAATTCCTCACTCAGTTTCCAATAACTCTGTGCCACTGAATAAGGTCCTTCCTCTCCCCGAGTTTCGTTGTTCTCATCTGTAAAATAGACACACTAGTGTTTCCTTGTTAAAAATGGACCCAGAAATGAAGGTAAAAGGTTTCCGTTGAATTGGGTGCTGCCCAAGTGTCCCTTCAAGTGTCCCCAAGGTTTGTTCTTTGGGATCACCACCCCTTTTCCTTTTCCCTGAGACAAGCCCCATGTAGTCCAGGCTGGCTTCAAACTCACTACGTAGCAGAGGATGCCCTTCTGCCCTTCCTGCCTTCTCCACCTCCTAGGTGCAGATTATAGGTGTGCACCATCACACTCGGCTTTGGGTAGTGCTGAGGACAGGACCCAGAGCTTGGTCCACACTAGGCGAGCACTCTACCCACTAAACTAAGTCCCCAGCCCTTTGTTTTCTTTTTGGTAATCAGTAAAATCACCGAGTTCCCAGCTTGCACGGTGACAGGGAAGAAGAGCTGGCCGGCCGGAATGCAGAAAGGAGCTGGGCTCCCTGGCTCACACTCATTCTCGCTGCCTATCATTTCATTTCTTCCGATGGTTCCTCTTCACTTCAGAGCAACTTCCCTGCCTTCCTTGGCTCTGCCAGAGCCATGATGGATGGTATGTATCCTCATCCTTGGCTCTGCCAGAGTTCATGGTGCCAGAGGTGGTATTCTCAAATTAAAATGGGGTTACTTAAAGGAAAGAAAGAAAGAGAGAAGAAAAGAGAGAAAGAAAGAAAGGAAGGAAGGAAGGAAAGAAGGAAGGAAGGAAGGAAGGAAGGAAGGAAGGAAGGAAGGAAAGGAAAGGAAAGGAAAGGAAAGGAAAGGAAAGGAAAGGAAAGGAAAGGAAAGAAAAGAAAAGGAAAGAAAAGAAAAGCAACTCTTGGGTAAAACAATCCAAACAAGAAGGTAATGGGATTTAATTTTAAAAAATTACTGAAGCGAATTAAGAAGAGGCTAACAAACACTATTCCTTGGAGAATGAGGAGGCAGACACTACCCTGCTGGTGACTTACTCACGGGCTGGCCCTGAGAATACTTCTCTTCTTCCAAGACCGCTTGACGTTATAGGGGTCTATTAAAACTTGAAAAAGTAAATGGCACTGTGGTAGTTTGACTAGGAATGGCCCCCATAGGTTCATAGATTTGAAGGCTTGGTTGTTAAGGAGGGGTGTTACTTGACAGGGATTAGGGGATGTGGCCTTGTTGGAGGGAGTGTGTCACTAGGGGTGGGCTTGGGTTTCACATGCTCAAGCCAAGGCCAGTGTTGCTGTCTGCAGATCCAGATGTAGAACTCTCATGTCTGCCTGTGTGCCACCATACCTACTACCGCCATGATGATAGTGGACCAAACCTCTGACACTGTAAGCCAGCCCCAAGGAAATGCTTCCCTTCATAAGAGTTGCCAAGTCATGGTGTCTCTTCACAACAATAGAACTTTGACTAAGAAGAAGCTGGTACCAGGGAGTGGGGCATTGCTATGATAGGCCTGATTGTAGCTTTTGTTGGTGGAATATGGACTTGGGGACTTTAGATTAGGAAGCAATTGAATTCTTTAAACTGGGCTTAAATGGGCTATCCTAGTAGGAGCATGGAAGACAGTGGTGTTGACATCAATGTCGATTATGATGGCCTGGCTCAAGAGGTTTCATAGAAGAAAAAATACTAGTAAAAGACCTAGAGATCATTCTTGTGATATTTTGGCAAAGAATATGGCTGCTTTTTGCCCTTGTCTTAAAAGTCTACTAAGGCTAAATTGAAGAGTTTTGGATTAATGGCATTGGCAGAGGAGATTTCAAAACAGCCTAGTATTGACTGTATCATGGGATTATTGATAAGTTTTGAAATCCCTGGTTGCTGGGTTCCCACTGCTGCTGATGTAATATGCCAAATAAAACTGAATTAATAAATCCAGGTTTAATAAACAGAGCAAAGCAATCCTGGATGACCCTTGTGAAGGCTGGGGAAGAGTCACATGGCAAATATGGCTGCCAGGCCTTAAGTAACCTGTAAGCATGGTCTGGAGCAGCCCCAGGGAGGGGCTGGCTTGTGGTGGGCTTTAAGGGGGTGGGGGTCTGGAACAGGAGGGCAGCTGTAGGGGAGGGGCTGATGTTTGGCAGGCTTTGAGGGAACAGTTTTGGGAGAGAGATTGGGGAGGGGAGTTGAGGTGGACCTTCCACCAGAACATCCCAGTCTCTTCGGGTACATGGATGCCAGGGGCTAAGTGGGGCTTCCACTAGAACACTTATTAGTGGCCAGTCTTCTGCAGATCTCTAATGAAAAAGAGCAAGCTGTGCAAGGAGAGAAAAACAAAGTGGACAGAAGATTACAGATATACCGAGGAGAAAGGAGCACTAGAAAGTGGGATGGAGCTAAGTCCTGTACTCAGGGATAAACAGATTAAGAAAAGCCTAAGTGGAATAAAGTGGGGGCTGAACTTCAGGGCAAGACTCCACCCAGCTAAGCTTCCAACTTGTGAAAAGGAATTAAGGAAAAGCTTAAGCAGGGAAGGAAACCATCAAAAACAGAAAGCTAGTGAAGATGTAATCGAACAAGGGGACCATGTTTCAGCCCCATCAAGCCCCAGAACTTGGCAGCTTCTGCCATGTGGTTCTGGCTTTAGAGTAAAGGTTATAAGAAAGGGGTTATAGACTTTCCCCCAGAGCCTAAAGAAAGCCCCTGAGGTCAGGTATGTGTCAAGGGTGTCCCTTCATGGAGGCTCAGGCCATTGTGTGAAGCTGTGAAGGTGAAGTCTGGATTTTGTTGGAGACCCCAAAATGATGGAGATGCCAGAGCTGTGGGATATCTGCTGAGGAAGCTGCAGACAAGATGCAGAACCAGCCCAAGAGAGAGAAGTGAGCTGCAGTCAACAGAGCTGAAAGGAGTTGAAGGTCTGAAGAATGCTTTGACAATGGAGATGCAGAGTTTGGAGTTTGCTCTGCAGCTTTAGGTCTTGCTTTGGTCCAGTATTTCCTCACTACGCTTCCTCTCCTCCCTTCGGAATGGCAATGGATATCCTGGGTCATTGTGTTGGAAATATGTGACCTGCTTTTTGATTTACAGGGGATTACAGTTAAGAGATTGCCATGAGTCCCAGAAGAGACTTTGGGCTTTTAAGCAGTGCCAATACTGTGATAGACTATGGGGACGTTGGAAATTAGACTGAATGCATTTTTACATTATGATATGGCTACAAGCCCAGGGGTTCAGGGAATGGAGTGTGGTGATCTGAATAGTAATGGTCCCCATAGGCTCATAGATTTGAATGCTTGGTTATTAAGGAGTGGCATCACCTGATAGGGATTAGGAGATATGTCCTTGTTGGGGTAGGTGTGGCCTTGTTGGAAGAAGTGTGTCACTAGGGGTGGGCGTTGGGGTTTCAAATGCTCAAGCCAGGCCTGGTGGCTGTCTCTGCTGCCTGTAGATATGGATGCAAAACTCTCAGCTACTTCTTCAGCACCATATAACTGCCTGAATGCCACCATGCTCTGAACCATGATGATGGACTAAACTTCTGACACTGTAAGCAAGCCCCAATTACATGCTTTCCTTTGTAAGAGTTTCTGTGGTCATGGTGTCTCTTCACAGCCATAGAACAGTGATAAAGACACTAGTACAAGATGGCAGAAGGTGGTGGTATCATTTGAATGTGGAGTCACTTTAAGTGTATTAAAATTTTGAGTAGACAGCTATTTGAGAGTGTGGTAAATCTTATCTCAAACACGACATATACATAGAAAAAATGAAACAAATAAAGTGGAAAAACTAAAAAGTATGGTGCTAGATTGTCATAGGGTATGATGTTGCAGTGAGTGACGTGTCAGCATTTAAATAGAAGATAATGTAAACCCTGAATAATTTACCAAAGACAAATGTTGCTGTGGGAAAAGTGAACCAATGAGTTATAAGAAATATTCTTTTTTGGTAATATTTATCTATTTATTTGTGTATCTATGTGGGTGGTGGGTGACACATGCCATGGTGTGTGTGTGTGTGTGTGTATGTCAGAAGACAACTTTGTGAGGCTGGCTCTCCCCTTCACTTTCGCATGGGTTCTAGGGACTGAACTCAGGGACTGTACAGAAAGTGTTTTCGTTACCTGAGCCATTTTTACCAGCCTTCATTCTGTATTTGAGACAGAGGCGTATGTACTCCAGTCTGGCCTTGAACTCATTGTATAATTGAGAACGATGATCCTCTTGCCTCAACCACCCCCCTACCAGGATTATAGAAGTGTGCCACTAAGCCTGAGTGTTTTCACTTTTCCGTGGCAGATGTGAACAACACAGATACAGCAGTGTGCTGATAAATGCCCAACAATGGACTTCAAAGGGGAGGGGATGCTTTGAAAAATTAGTAACACTCTCTTCATTATTTTATCTTTTTTAAAAAGATTTATTTATTTATCTATCTATCTATCTATCTATTTATTTATTTATTATGTATACAGCATGTATGGCTGCAGGCCAGAAGAGGGCACCAGATCTCATTACAGGTAGTTGTGAGCCACCATGTGGTTGCTGGGAATTGAACTCAGGACCTCTGGAAGAGCAGCCAGCGCTCTTAACCTCTGAGCCATCTCTCCAGCCCTTCATTATTTTATCTAGGAATTTAATAACGTAATAAATTAAATTCCAATTTTCTGATGGGTGTTTGCCAGTTTTGTCTCACACCCACCCACACCCCACACCCCCCCCACATACACACACACACACACACACACACACACACACACACTCCCTTCGTGGTCAATTTCAATGTGTCAATGATAGAAGGTGGAGTTGGAAAGAGGTGGCCATGAATGTCTTAGTACAATGTTTTCACCATGCTGATAAATAGACAGAAAGGCTCTCTAGGGCAAAACCATGGTGGGCACACAGTACAACAGTCAGGTACAACCATGGTGTGCACACAGTAGGGCAGTCAGGTACAACCATGGTGTGCACACAGTACAACAGTCAGGTACAACCATGGTGTGCACACAGTAGGACAGTCAGGTACAACCATGGTGTGCACACAGTAGGACAGTCAGGTACAACCATGGTGTGCACACAGTACAACAGTCAGGTACAACCATGGTATGCACACAGTAGGGCAGTCAGGTACAACCATGGTGTGCACACAGTACAACAGTCAGGTACAACCATGGTGTGCACACAGTAGGACAGTCAGGTACAACCATGGTGTGCACACAGTAGGACAGTCAGGTACAACCATGGTGTGCACACAGTAGGACATTCAGGTACAACCACGGTGTGCACACAGTACAACAGTCAGGTACAACCATGGTGTGCACACAGTAGGACAGTCAGGTACAACCATGGTGTGCACACAGTAGGACAGTCAGGTACAACCATGGTGTGCACACAGTAGGACAGTCAGGTACAACCACGGTGTGCACACAGTACAACAGTCAGGTACAACCATGGTGTGCACACAGTAGGGCAGTCAGGTACAACCATGGTGTGCACACAGTAGGACAGTCAGGTACAACCACGGTGTGCACACAGTAGGACAGTCAGGTACAACCACGGTGTGCACACAGTAGGACAGTCAGGTACAACCACGGTGTGCACACAGTACAACAGTCAGGTACAACCATGGTGTGCACACAGTAGGGCAGTCAGGTACAACCACGGTGTGCACACAGTAGGACAGTCAGGTACAACCATGGTGTGCACACAGTAGGACAGTCAGGTACAACCATGGTGTGCACACAGTAGGACAGTCAGGTACAACCATGGTGTGCACACAGTAGGGCAGTCAGGTACAACCATGGTGGGCACACAGTACAACAGTCAGGCACAACCATGGTGAAGAGCTTAGAGTGCTTACTGTTTTTTGTTTTTAAGGCCATTTGTTCAAATACCAAGTAGACACAACTCCATTTTCAGTGTTGGCTGCCTTTAACTGTCTCTCAAAAATCCTTGGAAGTTAAAAACTGGCTC
The DNA here is from genome assembly GCF_903995425.1 of Onychomys torridus. Taxonomy (NCBI): domain Eukaryota; kingdom Metazoa; phylum Chordata; class Mammalia; order Rodentia; family Cricetidae; genus Onychomys; species Onychomys torridus. The sequence goes on from NC_050452.1 coordinate 45,262,508, forward strand.
TCCTAAGTGAATATAAACCGGATGTATTAGAAAAGATCTTAGTAGATATGACTCATTGTGTATTGGGGTGTTTTTTTCCCACACTCAATGTAAAACGATGGCAGGTGGCTTCGATGCAAACTAGGGAATCTTGGGGGAAATCCTTGAGCTCAAGTGTCTGACAAGATGTTTATCACGTGCCTGACCTCTGCAATTCAGCTTTGGATCCACGGTAACTCCCGACTAGAGTCACAAAGAGAGCTCTGCTAGGTATTGGGTGTGGCTAAGTGGTATGGGCTTGTCTATCACACACACGACTTGACTTCCATCCCCAGTATCACCACAATCACAAACAAGAACAAATTGTTGGAGCTGGGAAGCAAGCCAGACATGGAGCACACCCCTGAAATTGCAGAACTCCAGAAACTGAAGCAGAGGGTTGTAAATTTGAGAATACCCGTGGCTACATGCAAGACCCTGTACTTAACAAAACAAAACAAAACCCAAACAAAGAAAGAAGGGGACTAGAGAGACAAGTTGGTAGGGGCAAAGTGCTCACTGAACAGGCATGAGGACCTGAATTTGGGTCCCCAGCATTCAGGTAAAAGCTGGGTGCATGGCTGCCCAGTGCTGGGTGTCCAGAGATGTCAAGTGCATCACAGGGTGCTGGCCAGCCCGTCTAGTCAATTTGTCAGTAGGGGGTTCAGTGAGAAACTCTCCCTCAAAAAATAAGGTGGAGAGTGATTTAGAAAGACATCTGATGTCGACCTTTGGCCTCCATGCGCATTCACACGGATGTGCACACCCACACACAAACTCTCCACAATGAAAACAAGCTGAAAAAGTACATATCTAGTGAGAAATACAGACTTAGACTTTCCTTTCTTCCTCTCTCGCCTCAGTCAACCCCTTATTCACTCTCTGTGTGTAAAGATTTTATATATGTGTGTGTGTGTGTGTTTATATATGTATATATATGGAGATAGAGATATAGATAGATAGATAGATAGATAGATAGATTGATAGATAGATAGATTGATAGATAGATAGATTGATAGATAGATAGATAGATAGATAGATAGATAGATAGATAGATGAGAGTTCACCTGCCCTTTAAAGATGTATTTTGTCTCTAGTTCGTTCCTCTGGTGTCCCTCCCCCTTGCCCCCCTCCCCATCACCTCCCCCCATCACCTCCCCCCATCACCTCCCCCCATCACCTCCCCCCATCACCTCCCCCCATCACCTCCTCCCATCACCTCCCCCCATCACCTCCCCCCATCACCTCCCCCCATCACCTCCCTGCTGCTTCATGGGTGTCTCAAGATGAGTAACTTTGCTTCATAATGATTTCCATGCCATGATGTCCTGCTTCGCACAGACCCCAAGTGACAGGGTGATGGAACCGTGCACTGAAACCTCTAAAAGCCAGAATAAAGTTCTTCTACTGTCAGTCAATTTTCTCTGGAGCTTGTCATAGTGACTGGATGCAGACTAACACTTGTTTTAAGGATCCCCTTCAATAGACAGTCTCTACCCACGTCTCACCTCCTTGTGACTGACTCCTGGGATTACTTTCTTCTTCTGATCGTTTTGCTAACCCACCTAATTTGAGAGAGAGAGTAACTGGTCTGAACCTGGAAGCAAGGCACCACCAACGTGTTCCAAGATGCTCAGGAGCCAGCTGGCAGTTCAAGAGATAAGGAAACATGAAACACCTGATGGTCCAGCGACTCTACATACAGGAATATGCATGTTTGTGCTCCCTTTTCATAGCATCATTTTTCGCCAGAGTCCTAAGGCAACCCAAATGTCTGACGATAAGCAACATGTGGCTGTGCATTTAGTGAGTATTATTCAGTCTTAAAAAGGAAGGGTATTCTGAGGCATGCTGGAACATGGGGGGGGGAGGGACGGATTGGAAAGGCGCTAAGTGAAACAAGCCTATAAGAATAAAAAGAACTAATATTGTCTGAGTTCACTTACAGATGGCACCGAAAACCATCGTGTTCTGAAAAATAGAACAGTAGATCTCAGAGGACAAAAAGGGGGAGAAATAGGAGATGGTGCTGATGGGCACAGAGTGTCAGTTTGTGACGATGGATGATGAAAAGGTTCTGGAAATGATAGTGGAGACAACTGCAGAACATGGGAATGCACTTAACACCCCAGAATTACAGTCTTTAAAAGGCAAGTTTAATATGGATTTTGCCACAATTTAAAAAAAAAAGTGCTCTTCCGTGTTAGCTGATGTAATGCCATCAGCATGCAGCAGAGGGGGAAACCTGAGGTTCAGAGAGGTCTGAACCTTACAGGAAACTCATATTCAAACTGTTCCCACAGCCACTTCTGACCTTGTCCAAGAAATCATCTGCATCTTTTTTCAGTGTTTACTACTTTGACTAAAGATGAATGGTTAGTGAGCATGGGGCTATTGATCTGAGGAATTCTCTTGCAGGGGCTTGAGGGTTTGCATTTATTTTCTCTGCAGGCTGCACCTGGCCAGCTCTTCTGCCCACTGCGGATGGTCTTAGGGATGGTGGTGAGTTTCTCTATGTTAACAACCTAAAGCTCCATCACTGTTTGAAAGGGCTACATCTCATTGTATGTCTAAGGAGTGGGGCAGGTCAGATGGGTCTTCAACACTGCAGTTCTTGCTCCAAAAGGATGCTCCAGAAATCCGAAGTGGCCAAAGACGGCTGAGGGGTTGCTGTGGGGGTCACATCAAGGAAACTGAGGCTACAAGAGCATTCTCATGGAGGACCTAGGCTGAGCTTGTAAATTAATAATTCTCAATATATTTACACACAATATATGTGACACATAGCAGAGCATCCCATCACAGCAGCATACTGAAGTTGAGAAAGAAGCTCCCATAGCAGCTGGGCAGGGGAGTGGTACCCACCTTGGTCATCACAGCCTAAGCTGCAGCCTCGAGTGTTTGAAAATGCTTTTGGTTGAGATTTGGCTCCAACCCAGAAGGGACCAAACAGATCCCAATTCAAATCCCTATTCTACTACTTTCTAGGCTGCCCTGGGCAAGTTACTTAATCTCTGAGTTTTAGCTTCTAGATCTGAAAAACAGGAATAATAGTGACCACCATTTTGTCAGGTTATTGAAAAGATTGAATAAGACATTGTATGGAAGACATACAGTTCCATGTCAGACACCTAGAAACACTAAAAATTGGTCTCTCCTGTTCTCATATTGCAGCATCATTCAACCTTTGGTGGGTTTGTAAGTTTTTCTCCATTTACTAGAATCACTAAAGGGGAAATGACTAGGGATATGTTCTTTAGCAAGCCACCAACAGCTACTGTGCAGTGTCTTTGGGTTGGACATTACATCACAGTCAGTGGATGGAGGACTTTCTCTGCTTTTCAGCTGCTTCCCACATAATGACAATAGCGTTAATGCAGTGACAATATATACTACTTACTTACTGGAGGCGTCTTTCATGAAGCCCTATGTTGGGGTGGGTGTCAGAGCTCAGTGATACAGTGTGTGCTTAGCATGCCTGTGGCCTTGATTTAATCCTCCATACAACAATAGCAATAATATAACATTTATGTCTTACTCCTAAGATGTCTTAATGAGACGCCACAACACGTATGAACTGCCTGAGAAACAGGAACTTGTTATTTTCTTAAATTAAGAGAAGTTCAGTGGGAGTGCTTCCTCTCTCGTTTTAACTCCCCATCAGGTTGTGGCATCGGGCAGGAGGAAGCATCACTCAAGAGATGGAAAGTCTGACATCCCAGCCCAAGCGATGCCACAAGGTGGGGGTCACTGTGGTTTTTCAAGGGCCATGACCCTCAGATCTAAAAGCTTAAAGAGCTCTGGGAGATGAAAAGAGTCACATTACCTCTGTCAACCCAGTGACCTTGCCTGAAGGCTAGGAGGAAATCAGAGTACCAGCTCTGCCTTTGTGAAGGTCTTCATATTTATTTAATGTAGGTTTCACACTCATTCCGATTTAAGCAGTCTTCATCTTGACGACTGAGTTCTCTCCAAGCCTTAAAAGTGGCACATTAGCTGCCTTGTCCTGCTCTCGTCTATAATAACTGCTATTTATTGTGTGTGATGTGGTCAGCACACTGCTAAAGGACTTTATCTGTTTACATACCTTCGCACGAGCCTCATTGTGTGGATGGAAAACCTTTCAAAAGTTAAATGATGGTCTAAGAGTTGCACAGACCACGACTAGTTAAGTCTGGACTTGAGCGCAGTGAACAGTGAACAGAACTTCAGAAGAGACCCTGAATGCATGGAAATTACTGTTTGCGACAAGTGTTGTGGGCGATCTTTTTCATTTTATTTTCCGTGTATTTATTATACACATGTTTGTGCACAGTGCACATGTGGAGGTCGGAGGAGAGTTTGTTGTTCCCTTCTGCTATGTGGCTCTGGGGATCAAACTCTGGTCTTCAGGCTTGGCAGCAAGTGCCTTTTCCCCCTGTAATCTTAAGTAAGTCCTGATTCTTTTTTTCCCCCTTTGTTTTAGATCCTAACCTAAGCTTTCCTTTCTTTACCTCTTCCCAGTCCCCCTACCTCCCATCTTCCCCTTCCCCATCCCATCCACTCCTCCTTCACTGTTTCTCTTCGGATACAGGCTGGCATCCCATGGACATCAGCCAGCCATTGCATCTCAACCTGCAGTGAGACCAGGCATGCCCTCCTCCACCAAGGTTGGATGAGGCAATCTGGCAGGAGAAATGGGTCACAAAAGCAGACAACAGAGTCAGAGACCTCCCTTGCTCTCACTGCCAGGAGTACCATAGGAAGACCAAGTTACACGACTGTCACATATATGTAGAAGGCCTAGGTCAGCCTCATGTTGACTCCCTGGCTGTCAGTTCAGTCTCTGTGAGGCCCGATGAGCCCAGGTTAGTCGGGTCTGTGGGTTTTCTTTTAATTAGTAAGTAAGCCACCTTGCTAGCCTGAGAGATCTCCCAATATTTAACATGTAATCTTAAAGAAATGGGGGAAAAATGTGACTTCAGAGTTACACACTAGATGCCATAGGCACAGCCACTGAGCAGTAACTACCCTGTTAGGCATGTTACAAACTGGCATTCTGGGAATATTTTGAAGTAGATACAGAAAACTTTCCCTTAAATATACGATGGTTTGAAAGTCTGTCAGGAACTAAATGCACTTAAGATAATTAAAGTATATTTGCATATTCACAGCCCATAATATTTTAGTACATGTAGTCCTCTGGGGAATCACTAATATGTGAGCAAAGAAAAATAGCCCCGAAGGCCTCTTAGGTCATCGGCAGTCAGATGGTTAAGAGACTTCACCACCAGAATGAGTCGGCCCTCCAGGACCTTCGAAGAGTTTTCCCAGGAGCAAAAGCTTACAAAATATAAGAATGATATCATCAATACGGATAACTAATGTATTTTTCTATAAAATGTAGCAATTATGTAAATAAAAGGCTAGCTGCACTTCACAGCTGTGTAGAAAATCCCTGACTTTCTCCCTTCTGACCCGGTCCGCTTCTCTTTTCTTCTCCCCTCTTTTCTGTGAACCAGGGAAACCCTTTACCAGGCGCTCAGTCCGCCAGCCCTGGGTTTTGATGACTCCTCGCCCGCCTTTGTTTTTTTGTTTTGTTTTTTGGTTTTTTTGAGACAAGAATTTTGCTTTGGTGGAAGCTCCACCTCAGCCCCTGGCACCCTGGCATCCATGTACCCAAAGAGTCTGGAATGTTCTGGTGGAAGACCCACCTCAGCTCCCCTTCCCCTCTCTTTTCCCAAACCCGCCCCTTCAAAGCCCGCCAAACAGGGCTCCTCCCCCAGGGAGGTTCAAGACCACTCCCACAGGGTACATAAGCTGCATCCCAGAAAACAACACGTGGTCTTCTGATCTCTTGTCCCAGTCTCCTCTCTGGGGGGCCGGAGAATCACCGGGGAACACTTTACCCATTAAACTGGGGCTTCTTCTAATTTGGTCTGATTTGGATTGCTGCATCGGCAGAGAGGCTTATGGGGCTGCAAAAACGAAACAAAACAAAACAACTCATCAGGTTTCTTTGTGTAGTCCTGGCTGTCCTCGAACTCACTCCGTAGACCAGGCTGGCCTCTGTCTCACAGAGATCCACCACCTACCTCTGCCTCCCGAGTGCTGGCATTGAAGGCATGGGCCGCCATCACCTGCCTTGGATCTTGATTTCTCAGTACCAGACCGTGAGGGGTAACTGCTTGTTGGCTGTGGTGCCTGCTGAGTCTGAGGTGACTTGTACAGCAACATGGACTAAAAACAACAGAGGGGTTTTATTTTTAAACCATTTTGGGAGTAGCCACATAGTTTTTAGAATTTCTCCACTGAAAGGAGAGGGCATTTGAAAGGTGCCAGAGAAAGAGAAATCTGGAGGAGTAGAGTAGCCTTCAAAGTGCCTGATATTTCAACTGATCTTTGTTTTATTTCCCCTGCTGTATCTACCGGCGTGTGGTAGAGACACACCGTTACCTTCACCACAATTACCCTGCCCAGGAGTCCTTATCGGCATGTCTCGTTACTCCCTGCATTGGAAGCTGTGTAGGAAAGGAAAGTCTCCAGTCCCGTGCACTGCTGTCTCCCCAGTGCCTAGACAAATACCTGGTGTGTGTCTTGAATGAGTGCTGATGCGTTCAATATGGTGAAAAGGCTAATTCTCTTGCTGCCTCTCTTCTGTGGCAGTCCAGCAACCCACGTCTCATCTAACTCAAAATCATCATGATTCTCAGTTCACGAGTGCCGGCATCTGCAAAAACAGAGACAGCAGTGCTGGAATAAGCAAACAAGATCACGTCTGTGGGTGAATAAATTTGTCCGTTTCAGGAAGTGAGCGCCGTTAGTACGAATCGGGCACAATGGATACTAAGAAGGGAAACTGGTTTCTATCGTTCTTGCTGCTGTTTGGCGATGATTCAGATCGCCTTTGCCTCCGATGTGAAAACACATGGAAGCAGAAAGGCAGATGTTTTGGACCTTCCATATGTGTAGATGAGTGGTGTTGGAAGTTGGATATTAGTTCCAGGAACCCTGCACTCTGCCCAGATTGATGAGGGATGAACAGGGAATAGATTCGCTGACACACGAAGAAATGCTGGCATCAGGTGGACCATGCTCGCTCTGGTGGAGCAGCACCCAACAACCCAGGATCCTGTGTGTCCATTATGTGCATTTATTACCTGCGGAAGGAGAGGGAGGGGATCACTCATCCCAGCAGGAGGTCTCCATGGAGGTGGGGGGCATGCAGTCTTCAGCTGCAGTCATTTGGGAGGAGGAAGCTGCAGTGGCTGCTTCCTACACACAGAGGTCAGTCCCTCATAAACACTCAGTTGGACCAGAGGAAGGCTTTGCAATTGACACTCTGCTGGAGGAGGGCTTTGCCAGGCTTTGGGTCTGAAGCCTTAGTGTCCTCGAAAGGCTGTGCCCACGACAACAACACACTTTCACTCTGGACTCCATCCACTTTTTACGCATTTACTCAGGATTTCCTCAGCTCCCTTGCACAGGAACTCTCATATGTTTTTGGTTGTGAGCCTAGCCTTTAACAGCTGAGCCATCTCTCCAGCCCATACAGGAACTCTCTACCCACAACAGGGACTGAATAGTCACTCTGTGATGATAATTCAGGGTAGGCAATCTTGGATGACTAAATATCACTACCAATATTTGTAAAGATTTATTTGTTTTATGTGTGTATGTATGTCCCTGAGTGTAAGCATGTGCACTATGTGTGTGCAGGTGTCCTTGGAGGCCAGATGAGGCATTAGATCTCCTGGAGCTAGTGTGACAGGGAGTTGTGAGTCACCTGATGTAGATGCTGGGAGTCAAACCCAGGTCCTCTGCAAGAGCAGCAAGTGCTCTTGGCCACTGAGCCATCTCTTCAGCCTTTCCAAGCTTCTTAAAGCTCTCAGGCTATCAAATGGAACAGGGGTGAGGTGGGGAGGGGGTGGGATGGGGGGGGGGGTTGAAGTCTGGACTGACAAGGCAGTTCCTAAAGTGAGCAAAGAGGTGCATCTCCCATCCCTGTGCTCTCTCTGGGGATCCCGCCCCACTTCAGTGTCAGGGTCAGGGCACATGCAGTAACTGGCTTCATGATCTATCAACCAAAGCTCTGAGATGAAGTAAAAGATTCAGCGTGTCCATCGATGACTGTAGTCAGATATTGGGATTTAAAAAATTAAAGTCTTCCAGTATTTAAACAACAAAAACAAAAACAAAAACAAAAAAACCTCCTATCCTTCCGTGCTGTTTTCTAGGAATTTAAACTCACATTCATCCTTCATATGAGAAAACAAGTGATAGACTTCTTGGAAATGCAATGAGACTCAGCAGCATCTATACACTTTATAACATCATTATGTCAACAGCAGCCTGGGCCCCAAGGCTGCCAGAAGACAGGGAATTGATTTCCAACTGCTCCAACATGGCTTTAAGGAAGATTCCCCCAGACTTGACTGCAGCCACAACCATACTGGATTTATCCTATAATCTCCTCTTTCAAATCCAGAGTTCTGATTTCTACTCTTTCTCCAAACTATGTTTTCTGATCCTATGCCATAACAGGATCCAACAGCTGGATACCAAGGTCTTTGACCTGAACAGGGAGTTAAGCTATTTAGACTTGTCTTACAATAGACTGAAGGTCATAATTTGGTCTTCCCTGGCAGATCTCAGACCTTTAGATCTTTCTTTTAATGACTTTGACATCCTGCCTACCTGTGAAGAGATTGGCAACATGCCACACCTGGAAACTCTAGGCTTGAGTGGAGCAAAGATACAAAAGTCAGATCTCCAGAAAATTGCTCAAATGAATCTCAGTGTAGTCCTGTTAGGACTGAGGACTTTTTCTCATTATGAAGAAGGCAGCCTGCCCATCCTAAACACAATAGCCCTTCACATCATCTTAACAATGAACACAAGCTTCTGGGCGCTTTTGTGTGATGGAATGAAAACTTCAAAAATAGTAGAAATGACAAATATGGATGGCAAGAATCGGTTTGTCAGGTATGAGACTCCACGGAATCTTATTATGGAGAATACCAAGGCATCGATGCTGGCATTTCATAAAGTTGACTTGCTCTGGGATGACCTTCTCCACATCTCCCAGTTCGTGTGGCTGACATCAGTGAAATACTTTCAGATTCAGGACATGACTCTTGGAGGGATGGCTAATCTAGATCACAATTCATTTGACTACTCAAATACTGTAATGAAAGCTATAACATGGGAGGGCATACATTTCAGAATCTTTTCTATTCCCCAGGACAGAATTTACTTGCTTTTCACCCAAATGGATATAGAAAACCTGACCATATCAGATGCACAAATGCCACATCTGATTTTCCCTAATCACCCCCAAAGTTTCCAACATTTACATTTGCCAATAACATCTTAACAGATGACCTGTTTAAGAACCCTAGTCAGCTGCCTTATTTGAAAACTCTCATTTTGAAGGGCAACAAACTGGAGACTGTCTTTGGTGAATCTGTTTGCCCACAGCACACCCTTGTTTCACTTGGGTCTAAGCCAGAACCTGCAACATGAAAATGAGGAGAAATTACCCATGGCCAGACACCTTGGCCTTCTTGAATTTGTCTTCCAATAAATTTGATGATTCTATTTTCAGGTGTTTGCCCAGAAGTGTTCAAACACTTGATCTCAACCGTAACAGAATACAAGCTGTCCCTAAAGAGACTATCCACCCGAGGTCTTTACGAGAGCTTAATATTGCATTTAATTTTCTCACTGACCTCCCTGGGTGCAATCATTTCACAAGACTCTCTCTTCTGAACATTGAAATGAATCTAATTCTCAGCCCATCTCTGGATTTTTTCTGGAGCTGCCAAGAGGTAAAGACTCTAAATGTGGGAGGAAATCCATTCCGGTGTACCTGTGAACTAAGAGACTTCATTTGGCTTGAAAAGCATTTGGAGGGCCTGATGGTTGGATGGCCAGATTCATACACCTGTGAATACCCTTTGAGTCTAACGGGGACTCCATTAAAAGATGTTTATCTTCCTGAATCATCTTGCAACACAACTTTGCTGATTGTCACCATTGACTGGTCCTGTTGGTTCTGGGGACGGCTGTAGTGTTCTGCTGGCTTGGCTTTGACCTGCCCTGGTACCTCAGGATGCTGGGCCAGTGGATACGGACACAGCATGGGGTTAGGAAGACAATGCAAGAAGAATCGAAGAGATGTGTGCAGTTCCACATGTTTATCTCACACTCTGCACACGATTCAGGCTGGGTGAAGAACAAACTGATCCCCCATCTGGAGACAGAAGATGTCTTGATTTGTCTCCCTGAGAGAAACTTCGACCCTGACAGGAGCATTGTTGAAAATATTACCAACTCTAAGTCCATCTTTGTGCTGTCTCCCAACTTCGTCCAGAGTGAGCGGCGTCATTGTGAATTCTATCTTGCTCATCACAGTCCCTCCCATGACAGTTACGATTACATCATCCCCATCTCACTGGAGCCCATCCCCTCTTACTGCATTCCTCCCAGGGTTCCTAAGCTGAAAGCTCTTTTGGAAAAGCAAGTATACTTAGAATGGCCCAGGGACATTTTCTGGGCAAACCTTCGAGCTGCTCTTAATGTTAACTTATCGGACTCCAGAGATAGGTGTGAACTACAGACATTCACAGAGCCAAATGATGAGTACCACGGTTCTACCATCTCTCTGGTGTGAACAGACTGCTTCTAAAAACCTACCACACCCAGGGAGATTGGGGACCACAATCACTGCTGGTAGATAACTGTATATAATCTTTAAGATGATAATTTTGTAGTATCTATTAAAATAAAATGGTTATTTCCTTTGTGTCTGTTCCTAGAATGGTTTCTTAGACTATCGCTGCCTGGGGGAACAGCCTCCAGCAGCACAGGGCTCAAAGGGAAATCCACAGAGTCAGTGAGTACTAGACTTTTCTATCTGAGAGGTTTAGGGAAAAAGACACTCTCTCTTGATGATTTTCTTCTTTATTGTCTATTTTCTGTGCTCTCTCTACTGTATTTTTTTCCCTGCAGGTTATATACCCCAACAAAATCTTTTAGGCAATATAAAAATGACAAGGTGGTTACATTCCATTTTTCAAGTGAATGATTACAGTGAATACAGGTGAAAACATGTTTTTCATGATTAAAAACAAAGTCACCCCAGTACCCACATACATTTACATCTAAGTAACTTGTTACAGATTAACAGAACATGAGCAAGCAGAGAGAATTTTTTTCTCAGCCAACTCTTTTGGCTCCTGGGATTCAACTGTTTTTCTTAATCATTAACTTGACCTGTGATCTATGATCTCCTTAGGTGAAACTCATAGGCCCTAGCTGTGTAACATTTCATTGTATTTATTTTTATTCATCAAAACTCTATATAAGCTAACATTATTATTATCAGCTTAGGGAGGAATCATCTTCATAATAATACACAAGTAAAATGCCCAGTAGAACAGGATGTTTCCATGAGATAAACACACTACATTACAGGCCATGGGGATCTCCCCACACCCCTACATACCATACCAGATACCAGAGAAAGATGGCAGCAGCAAACATGTAAAGGCACAGCAGAAGCAAAGGTCATTCCAGGACTATGATCTCTGGGACTTCCCTATCTGAGATTCACCCACTCCTCTGACATGGCCATTGACATTAGACTGTGTCATCAGAAATAGATGCTCAAGTTTGCAAAGGTTTATGTAAACAGATTCCCAGCCTTGTTCATAATCATGAATTTTTAAAAAATCCCAAATATCCACAGAACAAGGATTAATGCAATACCTTACAATATACCCATGTAACAATGATTCATAGCTGTTAAAAAGAATGACATGGAGACACATATTATATTAATATATTAGTTTATACATTGAAATCAAAGACAAAAAGACTATATTAGCATACTATAGAAATTGTGGTCAGGGTCTATTTGAATGACAAGGACCATTTGATTCCTACACTGTGTGTTTCTATAATGTTTGAATTGCTTAGGATGAATCTGTATTTGTGTTTTTCTTTTTTCTCAAGCAAAAAGCAACTGTACACACCCACCAAAAAGAAAATGAACCAAACAAAAGGCAGTTTCTGAAAATTCCTGCATCCTACGTGTTTTGCTTGTTCCTTCCTCTCCGCCGGTCTCACAGACCACAGGAAGAGAACAAGCGCTTCTCAACTTTGGAAAATTATATATATATAAATTTTTTTAAAATGGCTTTAAAATAACCATGAAATTCCATTACCACGTATGGAAGACGAGAAAGAAAGGTGGGACAAAGGTCTTGTCTTCAGGGCTTGGTTCTTCTCAACAGTTCAGCCTGGTCTGTGCTAGCATCATTTAAAACTGTTTCCCTGGGGGCTGGAGAGATGATTCCATGGTTAAGAACTGGGCTGCTCTTCTAGAAGTCCTGAGTTCAATTTCCAGCACCCATATGGTGGCTCACAACCATCTAAAATGGAATCTGGTGCCCTCTTCGGGTATACAGACAAAACACATACATAAATAAATCTTAAAAAAAAAAAAAAAAGACTTTCATTTAAAAAACAAAAAACAAAAACCAAAAACTGTTCTCCTGAAGAAGCCGTGGTGCGGTGGTATCCTGTCTCCTTGTTCAAACTCCTATGACTGAAGCCTAAATCATAAGAAACTGCTAATATTTGGTTGCCTTTGACCTACATAGACATCTGTGCTTCACCCCATTTAATCTAATAAAAAAAGTATTAACAGATTAAAATTAGAGTTTGTAGCTGGGCATGGTGGTATATGCCTTTAATCCTATCCTATCACTCAGGAGTTCATAGATTTCTGAGTTCGAAGCCAGCCTGGTCTACAGAGCAAGTTTCAGGCCAAGGCTATACAGAGAAATCTTGTCTCGGAAAAAAAAAAAAAGAAAGAAAGAAAAAAAAGAAAAAGAAAACTCTAGACTTTATATCTACTTCTGTTCCTTATGGTTTGAGTTTTATGAACGTCTCATGCTAGTAATTTTGTTTTGTTTTGGTTCTTTCTTTCATTATTTATTTATTTATAGGCACATCTCATGCAGCCCAAAGTGGCCTTAAACTCACTATAGAGCCTAAAATGACTTTGCGTTCCTGATCCCCAGCCTCCACTTCCCAAGTTCCGGGATTACAGGTGTGTGCCTCTACATCCGGTTTAGTCCAGGGGGATTTTGGTGTTTTGCTGCCGCTCATTTTTTTTTTTTTTCCTAATTGCATTTGAGACTTCCAGCCTGAGAGCCTGTGGAGCGGGGCAGGGTGTTGATCTGGAAGCCATGTCTTGCTAACATCTTGCCTCTGTCCTTCCATGGAATGCTCCTCGGGAGGAGGGGAAACCTGAAGAAATCCCAGTGGGGTGCAGGCAGAGGTGGACCTGGAAACTAACACACTGTGGTTCTAGGCTTTTGGAGAAGTGAGACAGAGGGCTACAGACCTTGAGTGAATTATTGAAAAGGAGACCTCTCCCTTTGAAGATGCCAGCTCACCAGGATCCGGCTATTTCGTGGTAGTAACCTCAGTTTAGTAACAGTTTTAAAAACACATATGGCTTTTAAACTTTATTATGTCTGTGTATACGTGCATGATGGAGGAGGCATGTGCCGTGGGAGAGGTCAGAAGGCAGCCATGTGGAGTAGAGGTGTGTAGAGGTCGAAAGATAACCGGTTGGAGTTGGTTCTCTCCTGTCTTTGTGCAGTTTCCAGGAATGGAATACACGGTTCCCTTGCCCCTGACAGGTTCTATTACAATGAAAACACCACCAACCACACATCAGGCTTAGCTCTCATCCCCTTCTTGTCTCCGAAACTGGGCAGATCAAACAACTACAAAGTCCTTTCTCTGAACCTGAGATGCCATCCCAGTTCCCTAACAAGCCTGCTGTGACAACCATGCCTTAGAAGCCAGACAAGAGGAGTGTGGCTCTAAATACACATAATACCCAGCCTCGGGAGAGGCCATGTGGTGTTTTCGCTCCAAGAACTCCACATTTCAGCAGCTGTCCACTCTGCTGACTCATGAAGTAAAGGGGAAGTGAGCATGTACACTTGGTGCTGTCCTGGATGCCAGCTGAACAACTCCATGCATGTCAGGATGCCCCAGACCTTGTGACGTTGCAGGCTATTTTTCGCTTGCTTATCGTTTGTCAAGCCGGAGTCCCCGCTACCACCCCCACCACACACAGACAGATTAACCTATCTATTCATATCGTTGAAGCTGGTCTGTGGACTCCTAAGGGACCGTCACGGTTTCTGCAGACAAATGTGCTCTTTCCTGGATGTCTACATTGCTCAGAATGGTCTGTTTATATTCTTCTCAGAAAATGTGGCAATAGAATCGTCATCCTCACACTCCAAGCAGAAGCTGACTGGGGAAGGCTCTACATCTAACCTATGGCAAATGTCCCCTGAGCTCCCTCTCCTCTCTACTACAGTGGGACACCCAGAAAGCACAGGCAGGGTATTGAAGATGGGTGAGAATTCAGATTATCCAAGTATAATTTTCCATTTCTAATAAAGACATGGAGGAAATGTTTGCCTTAAATGCCTTTGCTAATGCTTTTCCTTCCGGGCCACAGCAAAGTGACCTTTACCTCTTACACTTGATTTCTGTGATGTCCAGCCTCACATGGCCATTCCCCAGGTGAGAGCCCTGCCTTGGTCCCTTGGAATATTCTGCCTAGACCCAAAGTCATTTGCAGTTTGAGCTCTCTGTAGCGAGCCTCCGACTGCCAAAGCATCCGTATTTGCTGTCTGGTTTCCATTGCTAAAACCATACTCTTGGTCTATCAGCTACTAGTTATGTAGTCTGGCATTCAGACCAAGCACCCTTGGACCCAGGGACCAGACATGTTCCCATGTAAAGGATGGAGGATGAAGGACATCTTGGATCCTTTTGGTGGTTCAGTGAGAAACTTCATCACTGGTACCCGCCAGGGATACTTACACATTCCTGGAGTTGTTTCTACCTGCTGCACTGTGTGCCCCCTGACTGATGTGGCCCCTGGCTGATGTGCTCCTCCTGAGTGATGTGCTCCTGGCTGATGTGCTCCTGAATGATATGCTCCTGACATTAATCCCCTTGGGCTCCATGAGGGACCCCAGCTCTGATGGTTCATCTTGAAGTCCCCAAAAGGGTTTGGATGTCACTTACACTTGAGAACAAATTTCATTTCTTTATTTGTGAGACAGGGTCTCACTATGAAGCTCTGACTCACCTGGAACTCACTCTGTAGACCAGGCTGGCCTTGAACTCACAAGATCTGCCTGCCTCTGCTGTCCAAGTGCTGGGATCAAGGCCATTTACCACCACATCTGGCTGGACATCGAATTCAACAGCTAACTATTGAGGTGTTCCTCCCCTCTCCCACCCCTGTCACACGGATCTGTGACGCTGGAACATTGGGTTCCAGTTGTTCAGTGATAAAGAAACAGTCCAGGCTAGGCAATGTAGGTCTGAGGCAGTGAGGTGGAGTCACGGCCTCTGACCTACACAGCTCGACTATGGCCTCATTTCCGCCAAGGAGAGGTGCTCATTGACAGAGAGTACCTTGTTCAAACTGCCATTGCTCTAAATGTGAGTGTAGATTCTAAAAACTATGTTAAAATGTATGAATGAAATACACCAAGGTGCTAGGCCCATTCACATATTCCCGAGACGGCTCAGCATGGCCTTTGGTCTCCAGCTGTAATCCCCTGGAGGCATCCTGGATGAGCTAGCTGAAGATGGCTAACCCATCTACTTGACTTTCGTTTCCCTAAAGCCTTTGCCACCTGACAGATTACGCTGTGGATCTTCTGCTGATCCCTCTTGTCCCCTGGCGTTGTCTACTAGAATCTAGGCAGTTTCGGAGGGAGATCTTCAGTTTTGCTCATGGATGTCATCCAGCTGAGTCTGGAACAGGGAGGGCCTGGCAGACAGTCGCCACCTCCCCCCACCTCCCAGGTAGTCTCTGAAGGGAACAGTTTGTCCGTGGGCCCTGCTGGCCTTCTGCTTTGGGGGACCCCAGTAGACCATGTGCTGCTGAGGCTGTCCATTTCAGGGTGAGCCTCTGTGACACACAAAGGATACAGGTTTTACCCATCAGGCATTCTTCCCCTTCAGTAAACATATTTTTGCTGAGATATGCCTTGACTGGCCTGTTATTCCCCTGTTCTGCCCCAAATCTCCAGCCTCCACACATTCCTCAATGCCTCACTTCCTCCCTGGTGTGCCTGACCTCAGGGCTTTGCCCTTGAACTATTTTAGAGTCTGCTGATTATACAAGTCGCCACATGGCTCCCCAACCACCACCACCCCATTCCCGTTACTGTGTCTGCCAACAGAGCCTCTGCCACAGGACCACTCCTCCACACTTTGGAGGGCATCCCCTGAGTTTTCTAGAACATGGCACTGTTAGGGCTCACTGTCTTCTCCAGTCAGGAGGCTCTTGGCCCAGACCCACATGTACCCCTCCATCTTTCCTCTCTCCCCTTCAAGGTGCTTTCAGAGTCAACCAGCCTTCCCCACTAGCTCTGGCACTGGCCAGGGGTCTTCTTGGGCTGATGACTGCCATGCCCCATTCAAGGTGGACAGCCTGACATAGACCATTCTTGCTGGCTGATGTGGTGTGGGGCCACCTGAGGCTGAGGAGCAGAAGGGTGTTGCCATGTTACTTTGTAGTGGCTCTCACAGCGAACACCAGATGGCTTCGGGACTCTGACCTTCCAAGGCTTCACCAGCAAGCAGCTACGGTGTGTGGCTGAGTCCATCCACAGTTTGATTAGAGCGTTATCTCCTGCCTCCAACACTTGAGAATGGCATCATGGTAGCCCGTGTTTTCCACTGTGTTCCTCTTCTCAGGCACCCACACAATGCCCATCATCACTGCAGGGGCTGAGCCATGTGCTGTCAGGTAGTCTTCCAAGGGTGGCCTGTCACCGAAGGCTCCTGCCATCCACTGATGGGGTTACGTATGCTCTTACTGCTGGCCTCAGTCTGCACCAGATGAGAACAGAACTTCTCTCTTAGCAGGGGGCCTGGGCTCTCTGTGGGCCCGACCTCTTGCTCACCCACTTGTGGTTGCTTGGATGTAGACATCAGAGACTTCATTTTAGAAATGCAGTGACAGCCTTACCAACGAGGCTTGGAACACACGTGGTTCAAAGGTGGGTTCTTCTGTCCTTACGCTATCCAGTTCGCAATGATAAGCTGAAAAGTACCAGGAAACAAATATTGTTTCATACCTTTCCTTCTCTGGGCAAGGCTTTCTCAAACAAGCATCATAGCAGCCACTGGGGAGTCATTGGGTGCCAGGGTGGATGCATGGTACAGCGATGTTAGCAACGATGCAGACAGACTATGGGGAGACCGCAGAGACAAGAAGGTCCATCCTGCTTAATGCAAGCAGGTTCTGAAGGTCCTAGTGATCAGTTATAGGCCTGCTCCGATCTTCTCCCAAGGGCAATGCACAGTAGCCAGGATGCACTTGTCAGTAAAGGGCACAGAGGATGCCTCCTGGGCTGGAACAGATGGAGATGGGGGCCTGGAGGCCGCAGATAATCCTCACACATGCTACAAGAAGATAAACAATCCATGAGCGACTCTTTTCATTTTTAAATTAATTCTTTTGTTTTATTTGAGTGGATATGCACATTTATATATGAGTGTACATGCACGTGGGTGCCGGAGGTTGACGCCGGCTCTCTTCTCAGCCACTCTGTCTTAGCTTCTGAAACAGTATCTCATGGCACCTGTCACTCACAGATTTACCTAAGCAGGCTGGCCAGCAAGCTCCAAGTATCCTCGTGCCTCTGCCTCACCAGTAATGAGATTCCAGGCATGCAACTGTGTGCCTGACCTTTACATAGTGCTGGGAATAAAATTCAGGCCCTCATGTTGGCATAGTGAACATTTTATGGACTGAGGCCCACACACACCAAAAAAAAACTATTTTTTACTCACTTTCATTTGTTGATCATGGGATTCATATGGAGTCCCTCATGTGAATTAGGATATGAATTAAAGCATATTTTAAACCTGTCCCTATACACAAGAGCCCTGTGTTTTCCAAAGGGGTTATGCACACTCTTGGGCAGCCCCAAGAGGAGAATATTTGGTTTATGCACACTAATGTTTATTAATGCGGTTCTTTTTTTCTTTTCATGGCTGTATGTCTTGTTTCAGTTTCCGATGAGTCACTGGCAGTGAGACAGTGACATTCTGTGGCAAAATGATTTGGGGCCAGTGAGATGTCTCAGTGAGTGGAGGTGGCTGCCACCAAGCCTGACAGCCTGGTTGTCTTCTGTCCTCTACATGAGCACCATAGACTATATGCCCCCAAATCCTCAATCAATCAACAAATACAAGTAATGTTAAACATCCTTAACTCCAGACCCCTCCTCTTTCTTCCTCCTTCCCCATCTGGCCAACTCTTCAATTATTCCTGCCTCTTCCTGCCTGTGCATGCTAACTCATGCATATAGATACAGAGAGGTCAATGCCACCCCCTAAAAAACCCAGTTTTTACTTCCCCATGGGTGCATAGCTAGACTTCTCTGCTGTGGGCTTTATGCAAACTCAGGGGAGAAGGCTGAGGAGAATGTTAACTCTGGTATTAATTTAATGTAGACCTCGCAAAAGTTTAGAGCCTTGACCTTTGTGAGTAAGAGCTGGGTAAACAGTAAACTAAACTGATATGGTAGCTAAAAACCAACTGTTCGTATAACTATTTTAAACCATGTTGGGGAAACAAAATGGGGTTGGGGAGAAGATATGAGGGCTGGAGATGAAACCAAGTTGCTAGACTGTCTAGGATGTGAGAAGCCTGCATTTTATCATCAACAAATCCCTGCACTTGGGAGGTCGAGTCAGGAACATCAGAAGTTCAAGGCCATCCTCAGCTGCACAGAAAGTTGAAGGGGCGGGAAGCACAAACAAAATCTAGAAAATAAAGACTCAGAGTCAGCCAGAGAAAAAGGACAGGAGCCATCGATGACAAGGCCTGTCAGGAGTCAAAGGGCCCCGCCGGACAAGATGTGGTTTCACTTCATGCGCTGTTCCCCGCAAGCCCTCCCGTCTTGGGAAAGCAGAAGTTCGCATACTGAAATAGATGGATTGTACATGCAAGAGTAGCGCCATCAGCAAAGCGGCTCTTCCTGTTACTGCGCTCAGTTCTCCGGTCTGCGGCCAGCTCCCTTACCACCCCCCCCGCCCTGTCCCTCCCTCCCCCACCCCACTCTGCCCGCACCTCCAGGTTGGCTTTTGAGGGGAGCATTGAGGAGTGCTTGTACTGCATTTTCAAATAAGCCCTGTGTGCCAGAAAAAAGGATCTGCACAGCTCACCTGGACCAGAGCACCTGCCCGGCTGAGTCAGCGCTCAGCATCCCCCTCTCCCCTCTTCCCACACCACGGATGGACTTGGGGATTGGACCACTCAGAGAGAGCTGCCCGGGTTTCCTCCTCTGTTCCTGATTGTCGTCCCCCACCCCATTACCTCTTAGAGAGCAGAGCCCCTTCTACCTTTCCCATCTACTTAGTTTTTTGTTTTGTTTTGTTGGTTTTTGTTTTGTTCTGTGTTGTTGTTGTTACTCCTCTCCAATCAGAAATGAAAACTAAACTTGCCTAGAACCAGGGACAGCGTTAGTATCACCCGGGAGCCTGTCAGAAACTCACATTTCAGGCTCCACCCTAGACCTGCAGAACCAGACCTTTCCTTTCAGCAAGATCGCTCTGGTTTGCTAGTGTACACTACAGTTCCAGGAGCCCCAGCGGATAAAGCTTTAAAAAGAACCTAAGATTTTCTTTGGGGTGCTTGTGTGAAGTTTGGGGTCACAGCGCCACCGTGTGGTGACTCCAGTAGTTAATTCTTTCTCTCCGAGGAGGAATGGGTACCGAACAGCTGGGCTCAGTACATTCATCCTTAGAGGGAAGAGATGGGCAGAGGGAACGGATGAAGGGTGCTCAGAGGTCTCTCCACCACAGTGTCCATCGAAAAGACACATGTCTTCTTTGAAGGACGACTTCTCCTCTAGTTCAAAACTGGTGGACAGAGGTGTTTTCTGCATCGGAGATGGTAACTAAAGCCAACACATCCAGGAATTTCTTCCCACTCACAAGATGTTCCTAAAACCATTACATCCCAGAAGCACAAAAGATGAATTCAGAGATCATCTAGATAGGTGATCCCACTTCACGGGTGAGGATTGCTTTATTATAACGGCTGATATCTACTCAGCTGTTCTATATCTCGAGAGCTGTTAAGGCAGCAGGGGCTGGAAGTGGATGGTCACATCATATCAACAGTCAAAATCGAAAGAACAGGCTGGCACCATAGCTTTCTGGTTCCAGCACTTGCCAGGCAAGCCTGGAGACCTGAGTTCAATGCCCCAAGCCACATTCAAGTGCAGAAGGACAGAATTAACTCTACAAAGATGTCCTCTGACCTACACCTGCATGCCACGGCACACACACATGCACCATGCACACACACATGCACCATGCACACACACACACATACACCATGCACACATATTCACTCATCTGCCTCTCGTGGTCCAGTAAGTCAGGCCAGCATGTGGTCCTCATCTGTAGTCTGAAATCCCATCACCCAAAGGCTGAGGCAGAAGGATTACCATGGGCTGCATAGCAAGAGCCTATCTTCAAAAAACAAAACAAAAACAAAAACCATTGAGAAACAGAGGCAGGAGGATCTCTGTGATTTTGAGGCCAGCCTTGTCTACATAGTGAGTTCCAGACCATCTAGGGCTACATAGCGAAACTCTGTCTCCAACAAACAAACACACAAATGAGGCAGGTTCTCTTTCATCTCTGATCTGCAGGTCCTCATTTGACAATAAATTTTTGTGTTCCATTTGTTGTTTGGGGAAAATCTATGTTAACAACAAACAAACAAACAAACAAACAAACAAAAAACCCAAAAAACTATAACAGGTTGAGCATCTGTCGTATGGAAACCTGGAATTGGAAATGCTCCAGAATTTGAAATTGTTTTTCTAAGACAGACTCTGTAGCCCAGGCTAACCTGAAACTCATGCTTATTGTCATGCCTCAGCCTCCTGTGTACTAGGATTACAGATGTGAGGCGCCACACTTGGTAAAACCTGAAATACAGAGCATTAATGTAATGTCCAAAATGGAGAATTCTGCTCCTGGCTGCATGCCAAAAATATTAACAATGGGTAGAGTGCTCATCCACCATGTGCATGGGCCTGTTTGATCCCCAACACCACAAATAATAACAAAAGCAATAATAAATAAATTAAATATTGTAAAAAGTTACCTTAAGGCCACGAGTGTTGGATGCATATGAAACTGGGTTCCATTTCCTGTTGCTGTGACAACGTAAGAGAGCAAAGGTTCATTTTACCCTACAGGTCAGGATATGGTCCATCAGTCCATCATGGTGGGGGGTCAAGGCAGCAGGAGCTGGAAGCAGCTGGTCACATCACATCAACAGTCAAAATCAATTAACAGGCTGGCACCATAGCTTACTGGGCTCTGGCATTTACCAGGCAAGCCTAGTGAGTGACCTGAGTTCAATGCCCCAAGCCACATTAAAGTGCAGAAGGACAGAATCAACTCTACAAAGATGTCCTCTGACCTACACATGCATGCCATGACACACACAGATGCACCATGCACACATACACATATCATGTACACGCACATATACATCATGCACACATATACATTATGTACACACACACATCAAGCATACATACACACCATGCACACACACATGCACCATGCACACACACACATGCACCATGCCCACATACACACATCATGCACACACACACACACATACACACATCATACACACACACTCACATACACTATTTAAATTTGCCCAAAAAGAAGCAAAGAACAGTGCCTACCCACCATTAAAATGGGTCTTCCCCCATCAGTTACCATAATTGAGATAATCCTCCTATCTAGAGGTCCATTTCCCAGGTGATTCTAAGTCCTATCATCACATGAAACATAAAGATGGACATTCTGTGTTTAGATGTAAGACCCATTCCCTAGACATCTCATTGTGTATATGAAAACACACCAAACTTTGGGGGGGAAATCTGAAACCTGAAAAGCCCTTCTGGCCCCAAGCACTTTGGATAAGGGATACTCAATGTGTGTTATAGATCTATTAATTCTTGATAAGTCAATAATTTACACTTCTACTTTGAAAGGGTTGATATAGGTGGAATCTACAGTCAATTTCTCCCTTCATTAATTTATGCACTCCAAGGAGGCTAATTTTCCTAAAACACAGCTTGACTGCACATCTGCCCATAACTGACCTAGGCTGAGTTGATTGTAAAGTATCATCTAGCTTGCTTGTTGCTATGCACTTTGTGCTCTGTAAACTGTGGCCAGCCTCTTTCTTTGGTCCTTTTGGCTGACCATAAAGAAAGACGGTCTATCAGAAGGCCACCTAGTGGCCAAGGTGACCCTCCCTGGGAACCTGGAGAGCAGAGTTGGGGCCCACCTAGACACAGGGACACTCAGGTAAGTCACTGAGTTGGGCAGCCTCTCCCTCAGTCATTTGTGAGTTTATTGTGAGAAACACTGAGTAGTTAGCCATGATAGACTCTGCCAGTGGTACTCCCCTCGGCCACACCTTCCCTCCCACCCCGCCCCAAGTGCATCTGAGAAGGAACAGGGTCAGAAGGGGCTGCATGCATCCTGGCGGTGGTGGTCGTTTCTGGGAGCTTAGAAACAAGTCGTCTTAGAGAGGACCAAGGCTGCAGCTCAGTGGTACTTCCTTAGTGGGTATGAAGTGCTCGGTTTGATATCCAGTCCTAAAAACATCAAAACCCAAACCGACCAACCAACAAAACAAACAAACAAATCCCAGGCATTCTCTATGAGGCATCCTTTCTTCCTGATGGAGGAGTCAAGGAGACAGCAGCCATGAGCCTGGGCTCTCTAGTTACTGGGTAGAGGTGGTCCCCACTTTCTATCCTTCCTCCCTCCCACCCTCCCTCCCTTTTTTGCTGAGGATCAAACTGAGCTAGTCAAGTGATCACTGAGCTATATCTCCAGCCCTAGAAAGTAATTCTGTTCTCTGCAGAAAAGGGCCCTGGCCTTAACCTCTGCCTGTAGATTCGGTGATCCTTTGAATCTTATCGGCTCCCTGCCTGTTTCTCAGCCTCTGCCCTTTTATTTATCCTGAAAATAATCAATGTTATTCTCCCTTTCTCTTTGGGGGAAAAATCATTTAAAAAGCATTGGTGTGTGTGTGTACATGTGTGTGTGTACATGTGTGTGTAGAGGCCTGAGGGCCACCACGGTGCTGCTCCTCATGGCCTGTCTCCCTTATTTTTTGAGAAGAGGTCTCTTACTGGCCTACAATCCACCAGGTAGGCTGCTCTGACTGGCCAGTGCGGCCCTTTTCTCCTCCCCAGCTCCAGGAGTGGTAGAGTCCCCACTGAGTCCAGATGCTTTCTGTGGTCCTAGGACAGAACTCAAGTCTTTATGCTGATGCAGCAAGCACAATGGAGCCAGCTCCCCACAAAGATGTCTTCTGGATGACAGAACCAACGTACTGATCAGCTACTGATAGAGTAGTGTTGTCTAAAAAGCAACCCTCAAAAATCTCACTGACTACAGCCATGAAAATTGTTCCCATATTCCATGGGTCAGGGAGGTAGCCATTCTCCAGTCACATCTGGTTTAAGTTTGTCCCAGGTGTCTTGACTCTGAAAGCAGCATGTCCTTAAAACATATTCTTGTCATCATAAACTGTAGGCTGCAAGGGCACATTAAGAGTCTCTGGTTGGCCAGCTCATGTTCTACTATATTCCATTGGTTAAATTGAGTCACATGGTCACACCTGACCATAATGGTGTGGGGCTGTACATCTGGCAAACTCTGAGGCAGATACCACAAAGCCACCATACCAAATCAGGGACACAAATGTCTCACCACATGTGGAGAAAGAGTGTGAAGCTGGAACAGGTCACCTACCACTGTGAACCAGGATATAATAAAAACATTAACAGGGACTAATTTTAACACAGTGATACTGATTAAACTTCCATGGCTTATGCTTCCCACCTCTCAGTTAAGAGTTTCTCTTTTGGGCTGGAGGGATAGCTCAGCTGTTAAAGGCTAGGCTCACAACCAAAAATATGAGTTTCTCTTTTGACCCAGATTATTATCTAATTATCCTTTATCAATAAAAAAAATCAGGAGTCAGATTCGAAGTTAGAACTGAATGATCAGAGAAGCAGCAGAGAAGCCACCAGTGACCTCCTCTCTCTTCCATTCCCCAATCCAAAAGGTTGAAATCCTCTCAGCCCCGCCTTACTACTTCCTGACTCCTATCTGCCCTCAGTCCTCCAAGACTTCTATGGTTAATGTTGGTCAGCTAGTGGCTAGCTCTGCCCTCTGACTCAAAGTAAACTTTATTGTCAGAATGCAATCAAGGTCATGAGAAAGCCATCTGTCTCCCAGATGGACAGGAGGATTCACATCTGCAAGGCTCCCCAGGTGTACCATTGCTCAGTAGCTGCATGAAAGGCTCTTTTATGAACCTAGGTGGGGCCTGCATAGATGGGGAATGTCTGACAATGGGGTTGAGGGTGAGTGGCTAGAGTGAATTCTGCCAACAAGACAGTCTATGCTGAGGAAAGAGGTGTAGGGGACCTGGTTGGTCCTTCCAAAGTTCTGTGGGTCTCTGGCCAGCACTGTGGTTCTGACAGTAAGGAAAGGAGGTAGAGCTGTGAACTAAGTCAGTCCTGGAGTAAAGTGTTGGCATAGGATAGGGTTTCTTTAGTGAAGAGTCTGCATTATACAGCATCCTAGATGGGAAGCTTCTTTTGGACAGGATGGCATTGGACTATAAGGTCACCCACCTGGAGGTCATCTCCAGTATGCTCCATCACCATGCATCTCTCTGCTCTCTCTCCAGGAGTAGCACCCCCTTGGATGCCCTCTTGTTGAAGTCCAGTCCACTCATGGAATCAGACTTGAAGCATCTTTCTGAGTGTCCGGGTTAGTATTGGTCAGCTCAAGCACCTGTTTCTGATTAGCATCTGCATGGATGCTGCATTCTGTCTGGGCCTCCTAGACCTTGCCTAGAGGAAAGTGGGGGGTGGGGTGGGGCAAGCAGCCTGGAGACTCTGGTCCTAGATTACTATAGAATTCCTAGATTCAAGTTCCATGCTATCCTGCCTGCCCTGGACCCTCAGTTGCATTGGGAACTGCTTCTCTATGTCTTTTCTGAAAAAAACTGCTGTGCCAAGCTGTCCGGCTGAGCCAGTTATAACAAGGACTGTATCCTGGGCTAAGGCAGAGTCTGTTGATCATTGCTGTTCTATCCCTCACCATGAACTATTTCTTCAGTTCTTTCCTAAGTTGAGGCAGGTATGGAGGGACCTAAGGCCTTAAGGTCTGGTTTTCTAGCAACTTCTACAAGTCTATAATCTTCCAATATTTTACTCAGGGTCCACTGGCCACTGGAAATTTATACAGGAGAATTATAGTTCATGTTTCTTCACATAGAGCCATTAAGATGGGAGAGAATTTACTTGCAATCTGACTGGGGCAGAAAAATCTCTAACTCAAGGCTTCCTGGGTGTCTTAGTTAGGGTTTCCATTGCTGTGAAGAGGTACCATGACCATGGCAACTCTTATAAAGGAAAACATTTAATTGAGTGGCTTACAGTTTCAGAGGTTTAGTCCATTATCATCATGGTGTGACACAATGACATGCAGGCAGACATGGTGCCGGAGAAGGAGTAGAGAGTGGAGAAGGAGCTACATCTTGATTCCACAGGCAGCAGGAAGTGAACTGAGACACTGGGCACGACTTGAGCATATATAAGACTTCAAAGCCTGCATCCTCTAACAAAGCCACACCTACTCCAACAAAGCCACACCTCCCAATAGTGCCATTCATTAAGAGCTTATGGGGGCCAATCAAATTCAAACCACTACACTGGTATTATGACTACTCTTGGTTGTCAACTTGACTGCATCTGGAACTAACAAAAACCCAAGCAGCTGGGCATAACTGTAAGAGATTTTTCTTGATTTGATCAGTTGAGGTGGGAAGACCCACCCTAAATCTGGACCAAACCTTCTGGTAGCAGCCAACATAAAGGACAAGGCAGAAGGAAGTACTTGCTCTTTGTTGCTTGCCCTGGCTCTCACGGGCAAGTTCTTTCCTTCACTGGCATTAGAACCTACTTCTTCAGGATTCTGGCATGTACTGAAGACCAACTGAGACATCCAGCCTTGTGGACAGGATTAGTATTGGATTCTTGGACTTTCTATTGGGAGATAGCCATTGTTGGACTAGCTGGACCACAGCCTGTAAGCCATTCTAACAAATCCCATTTTAAAGATATATAGATATTGAAAGTTGATAAATTAGATAGATATATAGATATAGGTAGATAGATGATAGATAGATGATAGGTGATAGATGATAGATAAGATGATAGATGATAGATAGATAGAGATAATATCAGTTTTATTTTTCTAGATAACATGGACTGATACACTAGGATATATAGTACTTTTTTTTTTTTTTAATAATTTGTCCTATTCCCTTTGCTCTGAAGTGATCTTTGTCACCTGATATATATGCAGGAGTGACTCTCTGGACTCAGTTGTATTTCTTTGTTCTAGCTGTCAACTCTTGGGTTGACTCCACAGGGCTCATCATTTGCCCTTCAGTTTTCATTTAGAATCAACTCATCAAGTTCCATAGACACACACTAAAACCACCGATCACTGTTTTGTTTTGAATGAAACACTACTATGGGGGAAATGGTTTGAGATAATGAATCTTCCTCTTTGTGAGTATGGAATAGCTCTTCAATTTTCTAGTCATCTTTAATTACATTCAATAAAATTTTATAATTGCTGAAGAGATGGCTTAGTGGGCAAAGTGATTGTTGTTCAAGCATGAAAACCTGAGTTTGGGTCCCAGTGCCCACATAAAGAGACTGTGTGAGGGGCTGTAAAGAAATGCTGACATGATGTCTCCATTGGGGGAAAGTTTTTACTGTGGGTAAGAGAGAGGAAATATCCAGAGGCATTTGGAAGAGTCCAGAACAGAGAGAAGGAGCAGCAGATTGGACATGGTCAGGGCTAGAGAAGGTAGGAGGGTGGGAGATAGCAAGAGATAGGGCATAGTGAGAGAGTATGAGATAGAGAGAGAGATAGGGAGAGAGGGAAAGAGAGGGAGAGAGGGAGAGAGGGAAAGAGAGGGAGAGAGGGAAAGAGAGGGAGAGAGGGAGAGAGGGAAAGAGAGGGAGAGAGGGAAAGAGAGGGAGAGAGAGGGAGAGAGGGAAAGAGAGGGAGAGAGGGAAAGAGAGGGAGAGAGGGAGAGAGGGAAAGAGAGGGAGAGAGGGAGAGAGGGAAAGAGAGGGAGAGAGGGAAAGAGGGAAAGAGAGGGAAAGAGAGGGAGAGAGGGAGAGAGGGAGAGAGGGAGAGAGAGAGAAAACAGTGAGTGGAAAATCATTTGAATTATGAAGAAGAGTAGCTGGTGGGACAGGCTCCTTTGGGGATAGAAAACGCTTCAAGGTCCCAGAGGAATGCTGGCTTTTATCTAACCATCCGAAATCCTTCTGTAGTCCAGCATGAGCTTACTTCTGTATGTACAGATAACCTGGGACCTAACAAAGACAAGCATGGGGTTGCTTACCTGTACTCTCAGCACTGAGGAGGTCGAGTGAGGGACTCTGTATCAAAAATACCCTGGAGATGGATGGAGAGAAACACCTTGTGGCAGAGAATGGCCCCCATGGGTTTCTAGATTTGAATACTTGGTCACTAGGGAGTAGTACTATTTGAAAGGATTAGGAAGTGTGGCCTTGTTGGAGGAAGTATGTCACTGTGGGTGGGCCTTGAGGTTTTAAAAAGCCCATTCCAAGCCCAGAGACTCTCTCTTCCTGCTGCCTGTGGATTGGATATTGAGCTGTCAGCTACTTCTCCAGTACCAAGTCTATCTGCATGCCACCAGGCTTCCCACCATGATGATAATGGACTAAACCTTTGAAACTGTAAGATAGCCCCAATTAAATACTTTCTTTTGCAAGAGTTGCCATGCTCACAGTGTCTCTTCACAATAAGAAAACACTCACTAAGACAGAAGTTGGTACCAAGGAGTGGTGTGTTGCTATGACAGGCCTGACCATGTTGTTTATTAGTGGACTGTGGACTTTGGGCCTTCAGACTAGAAAAGTCATTGAGTATTAAGATCTACGGATGGTTCTGTGGGAGCTTGGATGATAAGAATGTTGGGAGCAGTGTAGAGGATGAAGACCTGGCCTGTGATGTTTCAGAGGAAAGTTTAAAGACTATCAGGGCCATTTATTATTTTGAATTAAGGATCTTTGGTTCTGTTAGCTGAGGCTGAAGAATCAGCTGTGACTAACAAGATACCAGAACTACTAAAGTGAAACCTTTGCTTTGCTGTGATACTCAATGCAGATCAACTGGAGCTGAGAAATTAGTGGTTATTCAGATGAGACCAAGGGGCTGGAGAGATAGCTCAGGGGGTAAGAGCACTGACTGCTCTTCCAGAGGTCCTGAGTTCAATTCCCAGCAACCACATGGTGGCTCACAACCATCTGTAACAAAATCTGGTGCCCTCTTCTGGCATGCAGGCTGAACACTATATAAATAGTAAATAAATAAATAAATCTTTAAGATAAAAAAAAAAAAGCTGAGACTAATGCTACTGAGGTGAAATCTTCTGGAAAGTGTTTCCTCAGAGTCAGCACACAGAAGCTGTGTTCCAGAGGTGTCCAAGGTTGTACCTTATGCTGGCAGCCAAGCATGGTAGTGTAAGAGTCACACAGGTGGTACTTGTTTTGAAGGCATGAAGGGGCCATGGTGAGCAGCTGAGGCTTGGCTCTGTGAGAGACCAGGAAAGGCAATTGAAGATACAGCCTCACTGGCAGTTGAAGACCCAAGACTGAAGGGGTCATGGAGAGAAATTGAGGCTTGGCATCGTGAAGAGAGCCTAGGAGAGTCTATTAGTGAACATGTAACCCAGTTGTAGCAGACGACCCCAGTGTTTTGGAGATGCCAATACCATGGGATGACCACCAAAAACAGCAGCAGTGTGGAATGGAGTTTACCAAAGCTTAGAAG
Organism: Onychomys torridus; assembly: GCF_903995425.1. Taxonomy (NCBI): domain Eukaryota; kingdom Metazoa; phylum Chordata; class Mammalia; order Rodentia; family Cricetidae; genus Onychomys; species Onychomys torridus. The sequence continues at coordinate 45,291,599 of NC_050452.1, forward strand.
AAAGCTGTGTGTGCTACAGAGGACAGAGCTAGAGAAGTAACCCAAGTCCTTTAGAGGGGGCCAGAAGATCATGAGTGAATCCCAGACAGATAGGATTTCTATTGCCATGAGAAGACACCATGACCACAGCAACTCTTACAAAGTAAAATGTATTCATTGGGGTGGCTCACTTACAGTTCCAGAGATTCAGTCCATCATCATCATGACAGGTAGCATGGCAGCATACAGGCAGACATGGTGCTGGAGAAGTAGTTGAGAATGCTACATCTTGCAGGCAACAGGAAGTCGACTGAGACACTGGACAGTATCCTGAGCATAGGAAAACATAAAGCCCGCCCCCACAGTAACACACTTCCTCCAACAAAGCCACACCTCCTGATAGTGCCACTCCCTATGAGATTATGGAGGCCAATTACATTCAAACCATCACACAGACATTGGACACTGAGTTATTTAGACTGTTGGAGTTTGGTTTTGCTTTGTTTGGATTGTGACTATGCCCTGGTTCTTCCCTCCTGAAGAGAGAAGGTATTTAATTTAATTTTGACTTTTACAGGAGCCCATAGCCGAAAGACTTTGCACTTTTAAAAGAGATTTTGTATTTTTTAAAGAGATTAGATATTTTATTACATTTTAAAAATTAGATTTATTTATCTTTTTATCTGCATGAGGGTTTTCTTGCATGTATTTGTTGATCTTTTTTTTTCTGGGGACCCACCACCCAGCTCCCAAATAAAACACATGGAGGCTTATTTTTTAATTACAAATGCCTGGCCTTAGCTTGGCTTAGTTTCTTGCCAGCTTTCCTTAGCTTAAATTATCCTGTTTACCTTTTGCCTCTGGGCCTTTCCCATTCTCTTACGTCTGTAAATCTTACTCTTACTCCGTGGCTTGCTGTGTAGCTGGGTGGCTGGCCCCTGGAGTCTTCCTCCTTCTCTGGCTCCTCGATCTCCTCCTCTCCCAGATTTTTCCTTCTATTTATTTTCTTTGCCTGCCAGCCCCACCTACCCTTTCTCCTGCCTTGCTATTGGCTGTTCAGTTCTTTATTAGACCATCAGGTGTTTCAGACAGGCACAGTAACACAGCTTCACAGAGTTAAACAAATACAACATAAACAAAAGTAACACACCTTAAAATAATATTCTACAACATGTATGTCTTTGCACAATGTGCATGTGATATCTGTGGAGGTGAGGCATCAAAATTCTAGATATAGGGGTTGGGGATTTAGGTCAAAGCTCAAGGCCCTGGGTTTGATCCTCAGCTCAAAAACAACAACAACAACAACCCCCCCCAAAACAAACAAATAAACAAACAACCCAGAGCATACCTTTGCCAGGCGGTGGTGGCTCACACCTTTAATCCCAGCACTCAGGAGGCAGAGACAGGCAGATCTCTGTGAGTTCGAGGCCAGCCTGGTCTCCAAAGCGAGTTCCAGGAAAGGCGCAAAGCTACACAGAGAAACTCTGTCTCAAAAAAACAAAAATCAAAAACCAAAACAAAACAAAAAATTCTAGATATAGATGGTTGTAAACAGGCATCTGAATGCTGGGGAATCAAACCTGGGTCCTCTGGTAGAACCACCAGTGATCTTAACTGCAGAGCCATCTCTCCAGCACCAGAGACTGGATATGTTAAAGAGAATGGAGTTTTAAAATGATTGAATTTGTAAGGACTGTGGGAGTTTTAAATTTTCTTATTTTTTCTATTATAATATTAATATTAATGCGCCATCTCAGGAATCATTGAGAAAGGAAAGGTCCTTTTTTAAAAAAAAAAAAAAAAAAAAAAAGACAGGGTTTCTCTGTGTAGCTTTGCACCTTTCCTGGAACTCAGTCTGTAGTCCAGGTTGGCCTCAAACTCACAGAGATCCGCCTGCCTCTGCCTCCCGGGTACTGGGATTAAAGGCGTGAGCCTCCATTCCCCAGCTCGAGAAAGGAAGGTCCTAATTGAAAAGTGATGTGTTTGTGTGCCAAGTTGACAAGGGGTCAGTTGTACTGGATAGTTTTATGTCAACTTGACACAAACTACAGTCATCAGAGAGGAGGGGGACCCAACTGAGAAGAGGTTGCCATAAGTTCCAGCTGTAGGCAAGCCTGTAGGGAATTTCCTTAATTCATGGTTGATGGGAGAGGGCCCAGCCCATTGTGGATGGGGCCACCTCTGGGTTGGTTGTCTTGGGTTCTATAAGGAAGTAGGCTGAACAGTGTGGTAGTTTAAATGCAATTGCCCCTTCTGCCCAAAAGATCATAGGGAGTGGCACTATTAGGAGGTGTGGCCCTGCTGGAGGAAGTGTGTCACTGTGGAGGTGGGCTTTGAGGTCTCACATATGCTCAAGCCACGCCCAGTGTCTCATATTACTTCCTGTTGCCTGTGGGGTCAAGATGTAGCTCCTTCTCCAGCACTATGTCTGCCTGTGTGCTACCATGTCTCTCCATGATGATAATGAACTAACCTTCTGAAGCTGTAAGCCACCCAATTAAATGTTTTCCTTTATCAGAGTTGCTGTGGTCATGGTGTCTCTTCACAGCAATAGAAACCCTAAGACAGCAAGCCATGAGGAGCAAGTCAGGAAGCAGCTCCCTCCACGGCCTCTGCACCAGCTCCTGCCTCCAGGTTCCTGCCCCGCTTGAGTTCCTGTCCTGACTTCCTTTGATGATGAACTGTGATATGGAAGCACAAGCTGAATAAACCTTTTCCCTCTCGAGTTGTTTTGGTCATGATGTTTCATCCCAGCTTAATAACCCTAAGACACACCTGTTTTCAACCTCTAGCCTCTACGGGCATGCACATGGATGCACACCCACACATACCCCAAGCATCACACACTCACACACAATTTTTTTAAAAATTGTAATTTTCTTCTTAAATTTTATGTACCTCTTTTTTTTAAGGCTTATTCCTAAACATCTTGCTTTATGCTATAGCAACAGATATAATTGTGGTCTTTTAAGTGTTTTGCATTTGAAGTATTTGTTACAAACTTGTGTAAGGAAGAGAATCAGTGTTTGAACATCCACCCCAATGTTTTTCAGGATGCTCTCATGCCGTCACATGGCAGGCTAACACCGACGCAATCTTCACACATAGACACTGAGCCCGGCGTTTTGTACAGATGGAAAGCCTCCTCCCTCACAGGTGCTCTGTGGAGATGTTATTACTCTAAATATCTATGGCCGAGACATCTGGAGATTCCAGAAGTGCACAGAGGTTAAGTAAACTATTTAAGGTCATAAATGCTAGAGGAGCCAGGAGTAGAACTCATTGTATGTCAGTAAGGACCCTAAACAATGATGTCATTTCCCTCTTACACTTGCCCAGATCTGCCTTGCTTCTAATGAGTTACTTGTCCACTGGTTTTCTTGTTTTGTTGTCTTTTCAAACAATAGCAAATACTGTACAAATGGTCAAGTCGTCAGCTAGCAATCCCGTGGCTAACAGTCTAACAGAGCTTCACAGGATGTGAGTAAAGGAGTGTGAGTGTGTGTGGGGAGGGGAAAGTCACCCGAGGAGCATTCTGTGAGCGAATGGAATCCACCAAGCTCTTGGGATCGCTGGTATACTTCCCAGGGAGCCAGGAATTTCATGCATTTCAGCCCTTGCCAAGTCGGGGCATCCTCAGCTAGGGCCTGCAAGCTCCAGGGAGGCCTCAGAGAGACTGAGCACTGCCAAGCCCAACAGAGTGTCAAATAACAGGCCTGTTCTCTCCCCACCCTCCACCCCCAGACTTGGGCTGAATCAAAGGGCCATTCAAGCCCCTCCCTTTCACTCACAGAGGCCACAGGGGCCGATCCCCCCCGGGGGGGGGTGCTGAGCCGAAGCGATCCCACGGGCTCCTTGCTTCAAACAGGCTGGAGTTTGAAACCACAGTATACTTGGCTCTCACTTTACACACATTACGTTTTGCAAAAGAAGCAATTGGGAGAATGGAAGGGAGAGGGTTTTGAGAAATGGGGGAATTCTTTTTTCAGCCTGGAGAATGAGGTTAATAAGTGGAAAAATACAACTACTCCTCTGTGAAGGGCCTCTGGGGAGGTTACCGGGCCAGGGTAATTAAAAACAAATTAAAAGCTTATATCATTCATTCAGCTCCCTTGCATCTATCAGTCTGGAAGAAATGAATGGATTTCAGGGCATGGAGTCTGGGAGAACAGAGCCTCCTTAAGTGGGTGACTTGAGAAAGAAAGGGGCATCCGCAGGCACGCACGCACGCTTTCTCTCTGCATCCCAATTCACTCCTGCGTTTCAAAGGAAAGCATCCTGGTGCTTTGCATGGCGTGACCAAACCCCAGGTTTGAGCAGTCCTGGATGCTTCGCTTGAGTTTCCCAGGCTGTGTCTCCTTTCTGTAAGCTGGCTAGATCAGCAGTGCCCACCCGTGTTTTCTGAGCCAATAGAACCGCTGTGAAGCAGGAATGGGGGGAGCGCTTTGCCCAGACTTGTTTCTTCGCCTCTGCTTTAGACCACTTTCAACACCATCCTGGCTGAGCAGTGAACTCTAACAAGCTGGTTCTGAGACATGAAACTGCTCTCAACAACTCCCCATGGATGCTCAGTGTGGGATTGTCCACGCAAAACTAATGACAACATGCATTAAGAGTTTCTTCTTGAGCCAAGTATGAGTTACCATGACCCAGACACATGGTCTCAGGGCTGTTCCAAATAGCGCATTCTGCCATGGAAGGAGCCACATGAGATTTTATTAGTTACAGAACAAAACACATCTTGAATCAAGCATCTACCAAGTACTTTGGTAAACATCAAATGGGTGGGTTACAAGAAAGGGCGATATCACTGCTATAGGTTTCTGATGCTATGGGGTGACTTTCTCAGCTTCTGACTTGATGAAACTAGTGGTCTGTTAATGATAGAGTCTGAAGGTTTTATTTGAGAGTCAAAAGTCAAATACAGAGGTGAGCAACGAGTCACTATTAAGGGGACTAAAAGTAGTCCAAGCTAAAGCTGCTCAGGATCTGTACTGATTTTAACTCTCCACAGCCATAAAGTTCTCATCAGCATTTAGGCTTGTGGAATATTGAACACTGATATGCACACACACACACACACACACACACACACACACACACCCATTTTACCCTGGGAACTTTCGCTTACAAAGTCCGTCTTGGCACTGGTTCAACCTCTTGGCCACCAGATAGTGACTGTGGAAGGTTCCCTGGAGAGCCACGACTTTCTTGAGAACACCAAGGAAAACTGTAAGAACATATGTGACTGACTGGTCAGTACCCCAGGGTCGGTACCAGCAGACAGGAGCCCAGTGGCCAGTGGGGAAGTCACAGCCCACAGATCTCCATGGGCATTTTCAAAAACACAGACATTCTCCCCAAGCCATTAGTCAATTCCCCAAAGACCTCCCTATGCTCTAGATTTGGACTTGCTCCTTTCCCATGTTCCCAGAAGCACCGTAGCTCTCAGTGGCTCTCCAAAATGGGACTGTTAGCTTTTATGCTCGTGAAAAAAACCATCCTTTCTCTCATCCTGTGGCCAGAAGCCATGGCTTTTCATTATGAACCCCAGGAGCTGGCAAAGTCCCTGTCTTCAGTGATGATGGGGTTTTCCAAACATGGGAATCGGTGAGCTCTCCAGTTTCAGTCTCTCCTCACTTTCCACCCCCCACCATGAGGCAGTGTGGCTTTCTTCTGCACTGAGAACTAAGCGGGGGAGGGGGCAGGATCCATGAGGGTCTGCACGGTGAGATCATTGCCAAATGTTTGACTCCTGCAGCGAGTTTATAAAAAAAAAAAAAAGTCTTGGCTTTTGTCTGCTGCTTTCCCTGAAGACTGTCACCAAGCTGTAAGGAAGCATAAGCTGGCCTGCCACACTTTAGTGCAGCAGTGTGTGTGAGTGTGTGGTGTGGTGTGGTGTGGTGTGGTGTGTGTGTGTGTGTGTGTGTGTGTGTGTGTGTGTGTGCATTTGTGTTAAGTGTTGCATGTGTGTGGGAGTATGTAGGTAAGAACGTGTTTGTGCATGTTTGTGTGTGTTTATGTATGTTTGTGCGAGTGTGGGTAAATGTGCTCACTAGCGAGTTTCTGAATGTGTGAGAATGTATTTGTATGGGTGTATACATGTGTGAGTGTGTGAGTCTGCATCTGTGTTGGGTTCGTGTGAGAATATGTTGGGTGAGTATTGATGTGTGAATGTATTTGTGTTAGTGAAAGTGTGGAGTGTGTGTTTTCGTGAGAGTATTTGTGTATATGGGTGTAATAGTGTGTGTATGTGTTTCTCTGAGAGTGTGAGTGTGCCTTTGTGTTTGTATGTACATAGTGTATTTGTGTGCCATGTGTGTAATTTGTATGTTTGTATGTGTATGTTTATGTGCACTTATATGTTGGTGTTATATGGTACTAGCAGATGCATGTTCCTCAGGGTGGTCTTGCTCAGCTGTTTCTTTGGGACACTCCCATTTGCTAGTTTCTTTGGGTCTTTTACTCTAGACCAGTGATTCTCAACACGTGGGTCTTGACACCTACAGGCGTCGCATACCAGCTATCCTTCATGTCAGATATCTTGCATATCAGATATTTTCATTACAATTAAGAACAGTAGCAAACTTACAGTTATGAAGTAGCAATGAGATAATTTTAGGGTTGGGGGGGTCACAGCAACATGAGGAACTGTATTTAAGGGTCGCAGAATTAGGAAGGTCGAGACAGTTTCCCACTTCTGTTTCCTCACATCCTCCCTAGTTGGAAAGATGTGGGTCACCCAGAATTGAGACAGGAATGGAGGAAAGAGATGAGAACCTAGGGCTTAGGGTGCAGAGTTCCAGTTGATCCCCAACTGTGGGAGGTGCAGAGGTCCTTGTGCTCACAGATAAGCACTAGGGAATGTTAAACATGCAGGACTGTTCTTTCAAGGGAAGGATGCACAACCTATTATTCACTCAGAAGTCTGGGAGCAGATGCCATTAATAGCCTGGTGACCTTTTTGTGCTATATGTGTGGCCCAAGAACACATTGGATCTTCCCCAAGACTCTTTTTTTTCCCCTGGAGCTGAGGACCGAACCCAGGGCCTTGTGCTTGCTAGGCAAGCTCTCTACCACTGAGCTAAATCCCCAACCCCCCCCCCCCCTTTTGTTTTTTTGAGACAGGGTTTCTCTGTGTAGCTTTGCACCTTTCCTGGAACTCACTTGGTAGCCCAGGCTGGCCTCGAACTCACAGAGATCCACCTGCCTCTGCCTCCTGAGTGCTGGGATTAAAGGCGTGTGCCACCACTGCCGGGCCCCAAGACTCTTATCATGGTTTGCCAATCTATAGAACCTATCTTTATGGAAGGTATCACATGTACTTTACAAAGAGTTTCAATGTGGTTATATCTTAGGCTTTATTGTGCACATGGGATTAAGTTAATTCTCATCGGCAAAGTTTTCACCAAATTGTATTTTATTTAAACATGCCTAAAATAAGCTACTCAAGGTCAGACTCCAGAAGTTTGAACCAACACTGGCTACTTCACTGTGTTGAACTGAGAAACCTCTTGCCTCCTGTGGATTATTACTCTGCTAACTGTGGTGATTGCAGAGACCCTGCACCCAACTGCATGCACCAGTCCTGAAGTCCATGAAGCCTGTCTCTCTGGCCTATCCTCTTAGAAAGGGGGCTTCTGGGATTCTAGGATTGAAGTCAGATGAGGGTACTGCCGGGGTGGGGCACATCCCTGGCCTTGGTGGCTTTTCTTAGCCATTGAGGGAGATTCCACAACCCCTTTCTTGTGTCCTTGACTCTACACCCAGAACTACATGGCCAAAGATGTCAAGTTTGTTGCTTGATGGGGCTGGAACTTTGCCCCTAGTTCAAGTATTCAACATTTGTATCAGCTGTCTGTTGCTGATGGTCCCCACCACTGTTTAAGTGATCCTTTAATTCCTTTTCAGAAGTGGGAAGCTTAGCTGGGTGGGGTCTGGCCCTGAGGCCATCACTCCTTTTATTCCATTTAGTGTCAGACTTTTCTTTAACCTTCTTATGTCCTTGAGCACTGGACTTAGCTCCATTACACTTCCTGGTGCTCCTTTTCTCCTCAAACCATACATTTTGTATTTCTCTCTGTCCAGCTTGCTCTTTTTCGTTATAGCTCTGCAGAAGTGTGATTACTAGTAGCCACAAGACACAGTCAAGAGTAGGCTGTCTTGAAATCTCCTCTGCCAAAGCCATGGATCCAAAACTCTTCAATTTAGCCTCAGGCAGATTTTTAGGACAAGGACAAAAATCAGCCATATTCTTGGCCAAAATATATGAAGAGAGGTTGGGGATTTAGCTCAGTGGTAGAGTGCTTGCCTAGCAAGCGGAAGGCCCTGGGTTCAGTCCTCAGCTCCACATATATATATGAAGAGTCTCTATACTAGCTGCTAATATTCTTCCTCCCTGAAACCTCTTGAGCTGGACCCACAGAGCTCTCAGCACCACTGTCTTCCAAGCTCCCACAGCCATGGCCTATTAAGCACCCCTTGAAGAATTCAACCACATTCTAGCCCAAAGTCCCAAAGTCCTCCATGTTCCTCTAGTCAATATCCTGGTCAGGCCTGTCAGAGCCACACCCCAGTCACTGGTACCAACTACCATCTAGTCACTGTTTTACTGCTGAGAACTGAGCCATCTCCCCAGCCCCACAAATGTATTTTTTGAATGAATCTATAAAATTTAGTCTTTCCAGCCAAGAACACTACAGGCTTAAAAGCTTTCACTATTGAATTGGACAAAGTCTTTCGGTAAGAAAACAACTATTTAACATATTCTATTGCAAAGGATTGAAATGCACAGATGATTTCCCAAGTAGGTTTAAGAGGCCAGCACATGCCAGGTGTGGTGGCTAAGGCCTTTAATCCTAGCACTCAGAAGGCAGAGGCAGGGAGATTTCTGTGAGCTCAAGGCCAGCTTGGTCTACATAATGAGTTCCAGGTCAGCTAGGGCTATGTAGACAGACTCTGTCTCAAAAAACAAAACAAAAAAAGTCAGAACACTCTTGTGGCAAGATCTTACATGGACAGTATAAAAAAGAAAACTATAGGCCAATTCCACATGTAGATAAAAAATACCTTGAATTAAAGGAGGCTGAATTCATGTGTTGGGCAGATTTTCATCTCTATGCTGAAATGTCTTCCATAGACTTCTGAGAAGAGGAAAGACTGATTTGCCTCATGGTTTCAGACCATCAGGTAGGGAGGTCACGGCTGAGCAGAGTAGATAACATCATGGTGGACAAGAAGCAGAGAGAGAGAGAATGCAAGCAGAGTGGTTTCCCCCTTCTGTCTTGTCCAGCTTTCAATCTATTGGCTAGTGCTACCCACATGCATGGCTTCTCTTTCTCCTTAATTGACAGAACCTAGACATGTCCTCATAGACACATCTATTCACGCTGGCAATCAAGATCAATCACCATACCAGCCATGTAGGAAAAATATGAAACACTGTGACCAAATTTACCTGTTAAGGGGATTTGTTCTGGAAATTCAAGGTTGATTTTCCTCTCAAAAATTATTGTAAGTTAGCACCTCTGGACAGGAAAGACAGGGTTTATAGCAACGTCTGACGCTTTAAGTGCTTTTCTTTCAGCAGGTCTGCACAACTTGGTAGTTCCAGCCATAATCTACTTGTCAAAGTGGAAGTGAGGAAAATCTCCCCCCAATCTAGTCCACTGACCAGAGTCCAGTTCACTGAGTGGGAATGGAGAGCTGGGGAGGCCAGAAAGCAACTAGAGAATGTAGCCCCAGACACTGAGAAACGAGTTTAGGGATCTTGACGTCAGTACCAGGCAAGAAGGGGTCTCCAGGGAACAAACTCCCCTTTCTCTTGATATACACGGAGGCTTCCCTAAAACAGGATGTGCTCTGGTTCTCCAAATGCCCACTTAGTTATTTATTTTTGTTTTTATTTTGAGACAAGTTCTCTCTGTAGCCCCGGCTTTCTTGGAACTCACTATGTAGAGCAGGTTAGCCTCAAACTCAGAGATCCCCCTGCCTCTGCCTCCCTAGTACTGGGGTTAAATGTGTTGTGCCACTACATCAGGCTCAAACTGTTCCTTCTTAAGAATTGCTCAGCATGTCATAGCAAATACTTGGTCTAACTTCCTCTTGGTAGCATCAACCAGTTTTTCCTGTTTTCACGTGTTCCATGCTTAGAGACATGGGTCAGCTCTGATATGCTCACCCAAAGAAGTGGGTGCATAGGGGTGTCAAAGGGTGATGCTTCTTTCAATCATGCCAGTCACTTCTGAAAGACCAGCATGTGGGAATGGCCCTACACGATGTTGACCTGTGTTGTTTCCCAGGATCTTGGGGAATACACTTCCGTTTAACCACTTGTTTCAAAGGTTGAAACAATCAAGTTGTTTGTTTGGTTGTTTCTTTGGTTTAAATTAAATTAAAAAAAAAAATCAGCTTTTCTCATCATAGGTGTTGTTGTCCATCTAATGACCAGGACCATGGTTTCTGCAGACAGACAGTTCCGGGTTCAAGACCCACATTGCCAACTCACCTGAGCCAGCTTGGGTGGACACAAGCTTTGATTTTTTTTCTATAGTCACAGAACAGGTTTGAAGTGAGTGTCTGTGAGAGTTTGTCTTGGCTGTTGCCTTAGTTAGGATTTTTATTGCTGTGAAGAGACACCATGACCACAGAACTCCTATAAGGAAAATATTTAATTGTGGCTCACTTACAGTTTCAGAGGTTCAGTCCATTATCATCATGGCGGGGAGCATGGCAGTGCGCAGGCAGATGTGATGCTGGAGAAGTAGCTGAGAGTGCTACATCTTGCAGGCAAAAGGAAGTTTACTGAGACATTGGACAGTATCCTGAGCATAGAAACCTCAAAGCCCACCCCACGCCTCCTCCAACAAGGCCACACCTCCTAACAATGCAGCTCTTTATGAGATTATGGGAACCAGTTACATTCAAACTACTACAGCTGCCAATTAGGCTAATTGGGAGGTGTCTAGGATTGATGAAAAGCACCTCTGTGTGTCTGTGGGGGCCTTTCCAGAGAGGGCAGAGACACACCCTGATATGGGCAGCACCTTCAAAGGGACACCCACAAAGGAAGTTGGGGGAAGATAGACTGAATGCCCGGCAACATCCCTTTGACTTTCCCGAGTGTACGAACGGTGGCTGTTATTGTCCTCAGGCTTTAGATCAGCGTTTGCTTCAACCTTCCCATAAGAGTGAAATTCCAGGGGTTCTCCAGGACTGGGACTGCTTGGGTATCTGGCTTCTTGAGCAGCTATGGGTTCTCTGCCCCTCCATTGGTTAACTACCCAGCTCCTATTGTGTAAACAAGTCCAGTACATCTTCTATCATCTTGTAAACACATATTCCGTCAGTTCCATTCTCTAGAGAACCCCACCACCAAGAAACAGACCCTATACTAGGGATACATTTGAACCTGGAGCCTCTAAAGAAGAAGAAGCAATCATGTGGCCTCAACCCCAAATATGTGGCTCAGTTATCCAACCACTGTGTGTATGGATGTTTAATAGAAAGCTAGAAGCAATGGAGCAACCATTTCTGCCACATTCTAATGGATGATCTGGACAAGCAGTTATTCAACGTTTCTGTGCCTTGGCTCCCTCATTCATTTAAACTCGTGGACCACTGCATTCGTAAAATAAAAAAAAAAAAAGGACATCAAAGGCTAGCGTTGTGCCTGATGTACCAAAACATCTAGTGAAAGACAACTCCTCTTCATGACTGTACAGTGCTTCCTACTTGCCTCTCAAAAAGCTCTGGCTGCCTGTCAAATTTCAGTGAAAAGAAGGAGATGAAATGTGATCCACTCAAGGATGCTGTGTGCCACCACACAGGGGGACATGGGCCGCGGGTGGGGGGTGAGAGATTGCCTTGATTCTAAGGCAGCCCCTAGCTTACCAGGTGGATTAAGACTGATTTTCTTTAGTATTTCAAGAGGCAACTTCTGAAAATTAAGCCCATAAGATACTGATACATCAAGTAAGCTATCAATTTTTGCATTATAGTGAGAAACAAAGCTAAGCTGCTTGGGTATTTGCATTCTGAGAAGTAAGGAGTATCATTAGGTTGGTGGGTCTTAGGCAATGAACACGTTCCTGGGGATTGCCTGTGGGAGTCAAAGCCACTTTCCCTATATTAATAAATTTAAAGTATGAATAAATGTTTCAGAGATCGTAAATCGACACTTACTGACATGGAACTGCCTCTTAATGGCGCTTTTCATTTCTTCGGTACGATTGCTCAAGTTGTGTGGAAATCAATCTGCTAACCTCTGAGCGTATCACATTTTGATGGCTGTTACGTCTTCAGTACCTTTTTATGACATCTAGTGTCTGAGATAAATGCATTGCTTCTGGTGGTTTTCGGCACTAGCAGTTATAAATGCTCACATGACATCGTTTTGTAATATAAAAACGTATTTTAGATTCTAATAACAGCTCGGTTGTCTGGAGGTTCTGAGCTGTGTGAACAGCTGCATGGCTCATGAGATGGGTTTCTGTCTCACAGCTGAAGTGATACCGTTTATAATTCGTTGGGATGAATAGCTTCGGAGCTAAGCAATTCTGAGTGTTTTATAACTTGGACAATTGCAGTTTCTTATGAGGCCTTGTGAGCATTTTGTATTGCACAATTTCAAATCTAGTTCCACGCCGATTAACACCTGGATACGTCCTGAGAATGTGTTGTTAGGGAAGTCTGCCATCGTGTGAACATACCTACACAAAATTTGAACCACTAAGTGATTCGACCACCTGGGATTCACCATCATATATGTGGCCTGTCATTGGCTGGAATATTATTAGTTGGCACACGAATGCACATGTGATATAGATCCACCTATAACATAACTGGATACTACTGACAGATTGTTGTCCTTGGGTCTTTGCCTTTTCTAATTTCTTTTTGTGTTTGTGTCCAGTCAGCACACCCTCCCATCTCCCCTGCTCTCTTCCCAAGGCCAGCTTGAAGCAGATGGGTGCAGTGGCCGGGTACCTCGTGTTGAAGCTGTGGGTTGAGCACAGGTGATGGAAGAGGGCGTGGTTGGGGGAGAGCTATCAGAGCACCACTGTAGACGTCATGGGAGCGAGAGACAGATTCTGACTGTCTCGGCAATTCCAAGTCTCAGTATGCCACAGCCGTCATGGCGACCCCGCAGACAGGCTTTTCTTCCATCTGCCTTTGTTCTTGTTACTTTTCCCAAGTAAGCACAGTGGAACACTGAGGCCGGACACTCGGGTTTGAGTCCCACAGGTCCCTTGGTATCTCTGAGATGCAGCTTTCTGATCTGTAGAATAATCCTGCTGACTTCACAAGGGGACATAAAGTTGGAACTGTAGAGGGGAATGCCTACCTGCAATGCCAGTCAGCTTCGTGTTACTATAGCAACCAGGGGAGATAGTTACCTACAAAGAGAAAAGGTGCATGTTTGGCTCCTCATTTCTATGGTTCTGGTCCATGATCAGTTGACATTGTTTTTGGGCTTGTGGTGAGGCAGGACATCATGGTGGGAGCTCATGGCAGGACAACACTCTTACCTGATGGTGAGGTAGAGAAAGGAAAAAATTGGACATACCCCCATGACTTGAAACTTCCACTAGGTTCTACCTGTTAACGTCCCCATCACTTCCCAATAGTGCCACAGGCTGAAGATCAAGCCTCTAATCCATGATCCCCTGAAGGACCCATATCCAACCCACAACAATAGGATTGGGTGTTGTAAAACCACCCCTGGGTGGCTTCGATCGTAACTTCCCACCTGACTGTCTCTGAGAATATTTTATCAGCCAGGAAACCCTTCAGCAGTGCCAAAAAAGCCTGCCTGACTCAGAAAACTAACTCATGTTCTTGAGTCACCGCAGAATGCTATTGCCACAGATTCTACTTTTTGCCAGAAGGCAAATATTAGCAGATACTGTCACATGCCCTTGCTCTGCCTCTCTGGAACTCTTCAGCCAGGAAGGAGTCCCACCCAGTTCCAGGCTGTGATAGTTAGTGTTAATTGTCCTGCATCTGGAATCACCCAGGAGACTGTAGTCGGGAGATTTCCTGTGTCCTGGCCAGCCAGCAGTCGAGACAAATCTCTCCCACTTGTGTCCCCCAAGTAAACACACAGAGGCTTATATTAATTATAACTGCTTTGCCATTAGCTCAGGCTCATTACTGACTAGCTCTTACACTTAAATTGACCCATAATTCTTATCTGTTTAGCCATGTGGCTTGGTACCTTTTCTCAGTTCTGCCTTGTCATCTTGCTTCCTCTGTGTCTGACTGGCAACTCTTGACTCAGCCTTCCTGTTCCCAGAATTCTCCTCATCTGTTTACCCTGCCTAGACTTCCTGCCTGGCTACTGGCAATCAGCATTTTATTTATCAACCAGTCAGGGCAACACACATCCACAGCATACAGAACAATATTCCACAGCAGGAGACAGTCGCTGCATGAGCCAAGGGGGGTTATCTTGATTATATTAATTGGTGTGAGAAGACCCATCTTAACTATAGACAGGACGATTCCTGGGTGGGGCTTTCTGAACTACATCCTCAGAGACAGGGAGCTGAGCAGCAGCCTGAGTTGGTCCCTCTCTGTTTTCCTGATTGTGGATGTGATGTGGGCAGATGCTGCAGACTCTTGCTTTCTTGGCTTCCCCAGCATGATGAACCCCTGGAACTGTGAGCAAAGATAAGCCCCTCTTCCCTTAGGCGTACATTATCACAGCAGCAGCGAAGACACGGGTTCCCAGGTCTCTGCGTCTCCCTTCCTCCACGCATTCAGTCATTCACGCGCATGTCCATCCGTATCTGTCTGCCCGTCCATTCCCCCATGCCATCAGTACACACGCCAGTCATGTCAAGCACTGTGCCAAGGTCTGGGGAGACAGAAACAGGAAGGAGAAGAGTCCTTCCCACTCTCTTACGAAGCTCCCACCCCAGTGAGTGGAGAGTGGACAGGATCGTCAGGCCTCCGGCGTGCGGATGGTGCAGGGTGCTGGCTTGCAGAATGTCAGAGATGGCACATTGCAGGGTTAGGGAAGGTCCAGCCCAATGCCTCGGCACAGTTTTTTTTGTGCAAAACAGTACAAAGCTGTTTCTGCCACAACCATGATCATGCCCAAATCTGCCTTTTAGGCCTACCTGCCTGCTGCATTCTTTAGAGACAATAATAGCACGTCACCTGCCTTTCCAAGACCCGCTTCGCCTTGCTTCCAGCTTTAACAGAGCACAGTGCTCTGGTACCCCTCAACTATTGAAATCTTTTCTGTGTCTACTTCCCTCCTCACAACCCTTAAAATTTGACCCAAAGGAGCACAAATATAAGACATCCTGGATTTAAAAAAATATATTTTTTTAATGTGCATTAGTGTTTTGCTTGCCTATATGACTGCATGGGGGTGTCAGATCCCCTGCAACTGGAGTTATAGACAGTTGTGAGCTGCCATGTGGGTGCTGGAAACCCAGGTCCTCTGAAGAGCTGCCAGTGCTCTTAACCACTGAGCCATCTCTCCAGCCCCACCCACTCCCCATCCTGGATATTCTTTTAGTGTATTTTATATACATGTATATACATAGCCACACAGTATACCTTAAAATGGAATCTACACGTGTATAGATTTGCAGGCGCGCACATCGTACGTGTGTAAGCACTGCTATGTACGTGAGTACGAACCTGTATAGTCCCTGAGAATCCTAATGGCTTGGTTGAGACTGACTGTTGTTGCTTCCTTGGAAATGAAGCTATAGCCAACTCCACCATTGCAGAAATAAAAGACTACCCACAGCTTATTTCATGAATAGACAGAAAGCTGAGAAGCCCAGAATATGCTGGGACCACTTGAGTTATAGGAGATTTAGTCTACCTTTCACCTTGGAGAAAGTTGTTTTCTGTTTTTCTGTTTTTGTTTTTGTTTTTTGATAGCAATAGTGTGAGTGATTTCTTCCATTCCTTTTAAACTAGAATAAGGCTCCTCCATAGACCTCAAGGCAGGAGTGGTTCACGGCTGAGTCATGGATGTTTGTTGATGGATGATATCATTCGTGTGTACCGTTATTTCTGCCATTGCCCTCTCAAAGGCAAATTGTCAGAGTTCCTCACGGCCATGAGAGGGACCCTTAGGGTTTCAGACAGGGGGAGAAAGATTTCTTTTGGATGTTGCTAGTCAAAGATGGCTCCGTGTTGGTGCCATTCATCACAGCAACGTATCAATGTGTGTATAATGCGCACGCTTCTCTGCCTGTGCTGGGCACTCTCCTTACTAATATGCTCCTCAGGATTGATACAGCCCTGCATTTGGTGTTTGAGATGGCCTGTCATTGACATCTCATAGGTGTTCTGGGAGGTAGGTTCTAATTTGCATGACAGTCTTTCAAAATGAGGATAGTAAAACGGAGAGATTCAATAACCCAAAGCCACACACAACTAGGATGTGATGTGGGGACACCCTGGCTCTCAAGTCCCAGCTTCCTCCATTACCAGTGTCCCTACCATTACCAGCACAAATCCAACCTCCCAGCCCTGGAAGGACAGGAAGAAGAACCAGGGAGAAGGGGATGATCTTCGTAAGAGGCTTGTTTCTTTCTAGATTTCCAGCAGGGGGTGCCAATGGCTTAAATTATCTGGGTTCCGCTTGAGAAAGACCTTATCCTAAACCATTGTTCATTACTCTTGAAATAGTTCAAATGTAGGAAAGATCCAGTACATGAGGAAAATCAAGTGAATGTTCTAGTACATTTCTTGGAGGACTTGCAAAAGGGCATTGTTAACTAGAAGCCCAATAAACCAGGCTTACTGCTAGACTCACTGTGTGGGAAAGCCTGCTCACCATTGACTTGCATATCCTTAACTGTATGGAGGGCAGTCCCCTACTTTGTAAAGTTTGGGGGTTCAGCCTGTCCACACTCACTGCATTGCCCCTTTGTGCTGGGAAGTTTTCTGTCTAGTGGTGTTTGTCATATCCTTTACAGGAAATTTCCTCAGAGGGACAACCCCCAGACGGTTCCACCTCCATCTGCATAGCTCCCAGGAGGCCAGGTCAGAAGTGCTCCTTGCAGAGAGTCTCTATGAGGGGTCTCTGCACCCTCCCCTGAACTTCCCTACCCTTTCAGTAACACAGTTAGCAATGAGTGGCCATGTTTTCTGTTTGTTTTTTAGTTTCAAGACAGGGTTTCTCGGTGTAGTTTTGGTGGCTGTCCTGGAACTTGCTCTGTAGACCAGGCTGGCCTCAAACTCAGAGATCAGCCTGTCTTTGCCTTCCAAATCCTGGGATTGATTAAAGGCTTGTGCCACTTGGGAGCTTTTAGGGCAAATGGACCCAGTTCCTTCCGAGGTTCCAAAGGTTTCTCCAACCTTCTACATGTGGCCCTGCTACTCTGAAGAGCCCCGACAATTTTAGGGGACCCTCAGCAGTCTCTCAGTTATGGTTGATTTGTCCCATGTAGCCCATATGCGAGAGCCATAAGGTGACAGTGTGGGTGGTGGACTTTGGGAGGTGCTGAGGTCCTGAATGAATGTGGCTAGCACCTGGTGAAAGCCTTGCTCTTCCGCTGTGAGGACCATAGATAGCTAGATGCTCCCCATGACCAGAGACGGGCATCTCACCAGATGCCAGGTCTGTTAGCACCTTCATTTTGAACTCCCAGACTCCAGAACTCTCAACAACGTATTTCTGTTTGTAAAGAGTCTAAGTTTGTGACATTTTGTTTGCTGCATCGGACAAAATGGATAACGACACCCCCAAAGTGATCCGTTTTCTGTGTGTCCTGTGTAGAGACAACATTGATTCAGAGGGAAATGTCCTACTGTAGCCACCAGCCAGGGGCTAGGTTCAGAATCTAGTTCTGCCTCTGTGGGCTCATCAGCAGCCCCTGGGCAGGCTGCTAGCCGGCTCTGGACCACAGCTTCCTCACCAGCGAAATGAAAACAGTGAACTCCACCCTCAGTGTGGCCGGGCCTATTCCACAAATAACGTAAGGATTTGAGGCTTATTGCCGAGTGCACAGCAAACACTCAGTACGCCTTAGCTGCTGTATTTGTGCAGGCCAGGACTCCACAGAAAGGAACTTTGTCTCTTGTCGCTGAGGTCCTCACTAATGTCCCCACTATTTTTTCGACTTTTGGCGACATGTCCAAACTTTGGTCTCCCCCTGGGAACATGACACCCCTCCCTTCATCCTTCCCAAGTGCAAACTCCCTCCTTCTGGGTAGCACAGGGAGTTCTGGGTCTTGGAGTCAGGGACCCGGGCACTTGTCCCTCAGAACCAACAAGCTTGAAGGTCAGTTGAAGTTCAGCAGGGCCTCTCTTCTGACTTTACTGTTTATTGAGCTGGGGCATTTGTAAATCAAAGACCCATCTTGTGGTCCCCAGAGCCAAGGCCAAGAGGGTAAGCAGACAATACATCCCTTCTCTGGAGGCCCTGTTTACCTTCCGGGAGCAGGCAGGGTGTGGCAAGAACTTCTGGGGTAGCGAGAATTGCAGGGTGTGGTGAGAATGTTGGGTGTGGCTGCCCAGGCCAGACCTTGCAGAAAGCTGCCAAGCAACAAACCAGGGGACCCAGTGGCCCAGGTCTGACTGTGGGGAAGCGGGTGTTGGTGTCTGTTGAGGCCTGACTCTGTGGTAGAGTAAATACAGCCTTCGCTTCCCTCACTTGCCAAACACAATAGCACACCCAAAACTTACTTCCCTCAACATAGATGGCCCTCCATAGCTTTTCTGTCATGTTAAAAAGCAAACGGGGGAGAGGGGTTTCGTGGAAGTCTTGGCATCCACTTGGCACCCACATTCACTATCTTTGTGACACTGGTGAATTGGCTGGAAATTCTAACTTAATTCATATGCATTCATGCAGCATTCTCTTCATCCAGGCTTGAGGCTGCGCCTGGATCCCCCTAGGATTATCCAGAGACCAGGTGATATGAATTCACAACATTCCCCCACAGTTGGGCATGCCCGGTGGACCTAGACACTTCTGCCTAGCCATTTCCGGGTCAAAACATCTTGAGTGACCAGGACCCCGTGGCTTTGCATGGTTACATAAAGCAGCGCAACCATGTGATCTACGCGCATGCGTGGAGTAGCCACATGAGCCTGTGTGCGCAGGTGCAGCCCAGCCTTTATAAGCTGGCGCCAAATTCCCTGGGTCCTCCTTTCCCTTGATCACGGGTGTTTTCTGCAGGCCTGTTCACATCTATCTCTCTCTTTCCTAGTCTGTCTCTCTCTTTCCTAGCTTAATAATTTCCTAGCTTAATAAAACTCTTGTTAGTGGATTCTGTTGTGTTTTGTGACATTTCCTCATAGGGTAAGAGCGCCACCAAATAACTAACACCAGGGACCTCTGACCGTCCATGAGGTTATTTTGGAGACTGTAGAAGACCGGCTAGTGCTCCGGGAGGAGAAGAGTTTGAACTGGGAGCCAGGGCACAATTCCCTACCTTGTAGCTCACTGGGTGAGACACCTGGAATGAGACCCAGAAAGAGATGGGCATCCATCCATTTCCTAGGCTTGCTGTGAGTGTTATGCCCAGATCATGACCCCAAAGAGACCACTGAAGACCGTGGATGTCCAGAATGCAACAGCAAGGTTTATTCTGTTTGAGTTTACAAGTCTACACAGGGAACTCATTCCTGTGCCCAATACAGTGAGGCAGGGTGGAGTTGCTCTTTCTTTGTGTGGCTAGCTATTTAAGCCCTTCAGGGCAGTTGGGGGGGTTGGCTTGGGTGCTCCTGGGATTGGTTTATTTTTATCTCTGTTCTCTTTTAATTGGGTGAGGGAATGTAACCTTTGAATTTATTTGTTGGGGGTCACAATTATCATTTTGGGGGCTGTCCGGGACAAGTCCCAGGCTTTGTCCTTGAGCTGCCATGGGGGCTGGCTGGCCTTGCACATTCACATTGACCCATGCACATAGCTCTAAGTTGGTGAGGGGTCCCAGACAGTAAACACCTGGCTGAACCTTGAACAGTCAGAGTTTGTGCAGAAAGGGAGCTACTGCAAGGACTGTGTCTCTTGTTCATGGCCCTCCCAGAAACTGCTTGCTCAAGTCTCAGGAAACTGAAATTAAGGCCTGATCTGTTAGAAAAGACTGAGCAGCCTGTTATGGCATCTGTTTGGTCCTTTAAGTGAGCATGAAAAGGACCAGCGGGTAGAGAGGGCTTAGAACAGCCATCTTTCGGGGGAAGCCTCTGGAGTGACCCAAGACATTGACCCTCCCCAGGTATGGCTCAGGTCTGGCCAGCTTTCAGGCCCATGAGCCACATATCCCCACGACAGGTATGAACATGGCCCAACACAAAACCATAAAGTTACTTCAAACATTTTGAGATCCTTTACAATTAAAAATTTAAAAAATAGAAAGAAAGAAAGAAAAAGAAAGAGAGAGGGGGAAAAAAAGAACCTCTATTGCAAGGTTCTTGGGGCACTCAACACTTCTTCCCCTTCTGGGGCTGGATAAACACCAAGAGGGTGTGAAACTCCCCCCTTTTGGGGCTCCATGCTCCCCCACACCCACACCCACTGCTATTGTCACCCAAAGGTTTGAAAGCCCTCTGTAAATGTTGATCACATGCAGCCGTCTTCCTGGGCCTGACTGTCTGAGCGTGTTGTCTGGGGGTGTTGGAAGTTGCTCCTTTGGACTCAAGCCAAAACCAAATGACTCAGTTGCATGAGAAAACAGATGGTCCAAGACTGTTCAGCAACAAGACTGGGAGTGGATCCCAGCTTTGGGGGCTTAGTTTTGGGTTTTTCTGTGGATCTGGAAAAGATGTGAAGTACACAAGGGTACGGTCCTCAGAGCAGCCTGCAAGTGAGGCCTCACAGGGAGCTCCAGCGTCGGGTGGATGTTCTGCAAACAGTGAGAATGGGGACAGTGGCCTAGTGATGGGATCAAAGGTGAGCAAGCCTGGCTTTAGAACCTTGAGGTAAGTGTGGGAGATCAGTTGGACCTGACGGACCTCCCTGGCTTTGGTGAGATTGTGCAAGGTGATTCGGGAAACATAGTGGATGCCCCACAGGTTCCCAGAACAGTCTCAGACTCTTTCTGTGAGGGCTCCAGGCTCTTTTGTGGTTAGAGAGGTTAGAGAGAGACTCCTAGGGCCCTGAGGGTGATGGCTTGGGTGTGGCTTGGGAGTTGAACTAGTGCTTTCTCAACCCCACCCACTCCCAAGCCCTGAGGTATTACAGAGACCCAGCAGGCACAGGTCTCCCAGGAAAAGGCTGCAGCAAGTCCTACCAGAGCTGAGCCTCCAGAGGAAAGAGGTGCCTTAGGTTCTAGAGCCAGGCATCACCCACCATTTCAATAAGACTCAATCCGACAGATACTCCTCAGTGCCTACTGTGTGCTCTTCTGTCACACCTTAGGTTTAGTCAGTGGAGGGACTGATGGATGAAAACACAAGTATGTTGCCATTCAATTTTCAACAGTCCTGTGTGCCCACGAGACAGCTGTGCATTGCCCAGGCAGGGTGGAGTCGAGAGATGCTTCTGAGAGCATCATCCATGGCTTCTCCTCTGAGTTCAGTGGTCTGGTGGCCCCAGAAGCAAAGCCCTGGCCAGTTAGCCTCTCACTCTCCAGATTTCTCTTCTCTGCACTCAGCTCCTCCCTCCCGGGCACATTGCTTCATCCAGCTCCATGGTGATTTTGAAAACTGATTTTTTTTTTTTTTTTTCAATTGAATCTGGTTTTTCCAGTTTCTCTTGGCAGAAACTCTGGTTGGTGGAAGGCTGCTACATCCTACACAGAAGTAGAAACCATCTCTTTTACTTTTGTGTATTTCTTTTCTTGTTTGGTTCATTTGTGTGTATGTGTGTGTGTGTGTGTGTGTGTGTGTGTGTGTGTGTGTGTGTGTTGTTTCTGTTTTAAGACACAAATTGTCCATGAATGTGATATCTTCCTACAAAATTTAAAAGGAATATTTGGGAACATGGGAGTTCTCTTTGCCCTTTTTAACACAAGGGCTCCCTTTTTCCTCAGCTTGGTGATTCTCCCCCAGGCCACACCTGTGGCCTCTCTGTTCCTTTCTCTTTCTTTGGTGGCTAGGAGAGAAAGGAGGTGGCTGAACCTGGTTGGTGAATGCAGCAACACAGGACAAGCTCAGCTTAAACTTTTCCCTTCTTCTTCCCGGGAAATGATCTGTGAGAAACACTAGTTCTCCTCCGTGGATACGTGCCCTCCTCTGCTCTATGTCACTCTGCCAGGCAAAGATCGTCATCAGACCTTTGCTACCCCAGGGGAACAAGCTGAGTAGTTCCCAGCCTTGAGTTGGTTCAAGATTTCTTCAGCCTTGCCCCCTAATAACCCCTTTTGCCTGGAGAAATGTTTATGCCACCTTAGATATACAAATGTATAAAATAGTTACTCGATTTCAGTGTTGACTGAGAATAAATAATAAAGAAATGTGTTTTAAAATAATTGTATTTGGTCTATATGTAATTTTACTAGTTATAATAAAGATGTGCCTAAGTTTTAATATTAGCAAGAAGCATGTATTTGCTTATTTTTACATAAGTAATTAAATCTTGGCTGAGTATTTGATACTGCAGGACATAACACATCTTCAGCATTTTTTTAGTTGATTGATATTTTGATTTATAATCATTAATGCTGAGAATTTCCCCTTCTCATGCGTATATAGTGTAAAAATGGAAGAAACATGTTTAGGACCATTTTAGAAACTGCTGGAAAATCTTTCCTAACCCCAAGCCAAAATTCATTTAATGATTTTTAAATAAAACTCAAGTCAGCAACTGTAAAAAAATCAAACATTCGGGCCAATGAGATGGCTCAGTACCTGGCTGAGTTGAATCCCCTGGACCCACGTGGGAGAAGAAAACTGATACCTGTAAGCTGTCCTCTGACCCAGAATGTGCTAGTGGCACAAGCATGCCCATCCACCACCCACCCATACACCCACAAACACCACCCCAGCCCCACACCAATGGGAAATGTGTGTTTTGTTTATTTGTTTTCTTGTAGACAGGGTCTCACTGTATAGTCCCTGGCTGACCTGAAACTCACTCTGTAGGCCAGACTGGCCTTAAACTCACAGAGATCCTCCTGCTTCTGCCTCCAAGTCCTGGGATTAAAAGGTTAGAGGCATGTGTCACCAAGCCAGACATACATATATGTATATATATGCATATTTTTAAAAATTAAAGCATTCTAATACAACAAAAAATACTAACTTGATACTTACTGAGGGATGATAGTAAAAATATATTTAAAAGTCTTTGCTTTCTGTAATTCAACTTTTATGTTTCCGTAAGAACAAAAAGTTTCACGTATACAGTTAAAACAGTGCAGATCCCGATACACACAACATGCAGTCATCTCCAGTCTGCGCCAAGCTGCTTTAGTCTCTGCTCCCCAGCCACGTGCGGCCACACTGTAGCAACAGAGTGCAGTGCACACATCCACGTCCAGAGCTTAGGCTGCAGTGAGGTCAAGGAAGGCAGCAAAGGCCAGGCTTCCAGAAACTTCCAAGGCTCACTGTGTGCTTGATTTCCAGTTTGTCTTTGGGTCCTTGAACATCCAGAAGCCTTTTATTGTTGTTGAATTATTCACAAGCCCCACATGGGATCACACTACAGTTTACAAGGTTGTGAATTAGAAGGAGGCTGGACTTTGCATTAAACATGTTCATAACTTATATTTTCCCAATAAAAATAAGGATGTTAAGAGCATGGACATGTAAAGGATAGGAGAATGAGCCACCTCAAAGTGCAGCTTTGGTATAAGGACTTCTGGAATAAAAGCTTAATTGAAAAAGCAGATGCAGCCAGGCAGTGATGGTGCATGTCTTTAATCCCAGCAGAGCATATTTCTGCTCTTGTGTTTAAAAAGAAGGATAGGAGTCCGGGCGCAGCGAACGAGCCGGGTGGTTGTGTGGTCGCGTCTCGGAAACCAATAGCCCTTGCGGAATGGCTGACCAACTGACCGAAGAGCAGACTGCAGAATTCAAAGACGCCTTCTCACCCTTTGACAAGGATGGCGATGGGACTATAACAGCAAAGGAGCTGGGGTCTGTGGTGAGGTCTCTGGGGCAGAACCCTACAGAAGCAGAGCTTCAGGACATGACTAATGAAGCAGATGCAGATGGTAATGGCACAATTGACGTCCCTGAATTTCTGACAAGGATGGCAAGAACAATGAAAGATACAGACAGCGAAGAGGAAATTAGAGAGGCATTCCACGTGTTTGATAAGGATGGCAATGGCTATATCAGTGCAGCAGAGCTCCGCCATGTGATGACAAACTGTGGAGAGAAGCTAACAGATGAAGAGGTGGATGAGATGATCAGGGAAGCAGACATCGATGGGGACGGTCAGGTAAACTATGAAGGGTTTGTACAAATGATGGCAGCAAAGTGAAGACATTGTACAGAATGTGTTAAATTTCTTGTGCAAAATTGTTTATTTGCCTTTCTTTGTTTGTAATTTATCTGTAAAAGGTTCCTCTACTGTCAAAAAAAATGCATGTGTAGTAATTAGGACTTTATTCCTCCATGTTTTCTTCCCTTATCTTCTGTCATTGTCCTTAAACCTTATTTTAGAAAACAAGTCACATGTTGCACGTGGCTTACTCTGGATATATCCAAGCCCTTCTGCACATCTGAACTTAGATGGAGTTGGTCAAATGAGGGAACATCTGGGTTATGCCTTTTGAAAGTCGGTTTAGGATATGTCGGCATGTTGTTGTTGAAGCGTGGACTGTGGACAGTCAACAATATGTACTTAAAAAAAGTTGAACTATTGCGAAAGGGGTCTTTTATCCAGGTACTCGGACATTCTTTTTTTGTACTGCTGGTCTTGTACCAGAAACATTTTCTTTTGTTGTTACTTGCTTTTTAAACTTTGTTTAGCCACTTAAAGAAAATCTGCTTATGGCACAATTTGCCTCAAATCCATTCCAAGTTGTATATTTGTTTTCCAATAAAAAAATTACAATTAAAATAAGATAAAACACAAAGGAGGATAGATTGTTGGGTGATGGTGATCCATGCCTTTAATTCCATCCATCATTCAGGAGGCAGAGGTCTGTGAGTTTGAGGCCAGCAGAGTTCCAGAAAAGCCAAAGCTACACAGAGGAACCTTGTCTAGGAAGGAAGGAGAGAGAGAGAGAGAGAGAGAGAGAGAGAGAGAGAGAGAGAGAGAGAAAGGGAGGGAGGGAGGAAGGAAGGAAGGAAGGAAGGAAGGAAGGAAGGAAGGAAGGAAGGAAGAAAGAAAATAGATGCAAGGCAAGCCACCCTCTCTACTTGTCTGGCTAACAGCATGGTATCTGTGCTGGGAATCACCGACAGCCATAGATCCTAGAGAGCAATGGCACCCGAAGACTCTGTGGGATGAATTTTCCTGACTGTTCATCCTATCCATTAATCTTCTTTTTAGTTGCCTACCCACAGTTTGCTACCCTAGAGACCAAAGTTTGTCCTTTCCCTTCTCTGAAATTTATTGGTGTTTTCCCCACCGTGGAGTGCTGAGGCCTGAAGCCCTGTCTTTGAATATGTTGGTCAGCATTTTTCTATCAGTTGAGCTATGTCCCAGCTCGGCTATCCTTTAAAGATACATGTACTTTTGAAGAACCAGCAAGACGGTTCATTGGTTAAAATGTGTGCCAGCAAAGCTGGTGACTCCAGCTCTGTCATTGGAAAAGCTCACTCTTTGGTACCAACTTCTATTTTAGTGACTTTTCTATTGCTGTGATAAAACACCAAAACCAAGGCGACTTATAAACGAAAGTGTTTTACTTTGGGGCTTACAGTTTCAGAGTGTTAGAGTCCGTGATGGTCATAGAGGAAGCAAGGCATCAGGCAAGCAGATAGGCATGGTGCTGGAGCAGCAGCTGGGAGCTCACATCTTAATCCACAAGCACAAGGCAGAGAGAGATCATTTGGAATGGCATGGGCTTCCGAAAACTCAAAGCTGATCCCCCAGTGATGCAATTCCTCCAACAAAGCCACACCTCCTAATCTTTCCCAAACAGTTCCACCAACTGGGAACCAAGTAGTCAAACAAATAAGTCTATAGGGCCATTCTCATTCATACCTCCACAAATGCCAACCAAGAACCAAAAGGGCAGAAGGAAAGAGATTTTTTGACTGCCCTATAAAGATAGATGTATGAGAAAGAATTTAGAAGGGCCAGGCTGGGTGATGAATGCCTTTAATCCAAGCACTCCAGAGGCAGAGATAGGTAGAACTCTGTGAGTTCAGGACGCCAGCCTGGTTTACATAGCAAGTTCCAGGCCAGCCAAAACTACATAGCAAACCCTGTCTAGGATGGAAGGAAAGAAAGAAGGAATGAAGGAAGAGTAAAAACAGAGGACCCACTCAATGCATCACCGTATCTACTACACATGTAGCAATGTGTACAAAAGCTTGTCTTGTATCTTCTATACAGTGGGAAGGATTGGCTTTAACCACTAAGGTTGATCATCTTCTGTTGCTTAATGATTGTTCTTATTGCAAATAGTTTCATTTGTTAAAGTTAATACCTTTCCTTTCTATTTAGACAATACCTGATAATTGTTCTTACTGTATATAGTTTTACTATGTTAGAGTTAAAATTCCCTTTCTATTTAGACAAAAAGGGGAAATGTGGAAGAATCTTTTAGTACACTGTGAGGATATGTCACTCTGGTTGGTTTAATAAAAAGCTGAACAGTCAGCGGCAAGGCAAGGTTTTCGGGGCAGAGAGGATGCTGGGAAGAAGAAAGCAGAGTCACTAGCCTTCAGGCATGAAGGAAGCAGGAAAGCAGCTTGGGCAGTACAGAGTAAAGGTAATAAAGCCATGAGACAGAAAGTGAATTAATAAAAATGTGTCAAATTATAAGAACTAGTTAGAAACAAGCCTAAGCTATTGGCCAAGTTTTCATAATTAATAACAAGTCTCTGTGTGGTTATTTGGAACTGGCAATCAGGACAGAAATGTCCAACTACAATCTACCTTTGTTTATTGGAGTGGATTGGGTTTCATCAGGAGAACCTGATGGTGGCTGCCTAGTCAATTAGTTTAGCTCAGTTTGCAGCAGGTCCCTAGGAAAGAGATAGGTACACATCAAATTTTTACAAACACCGTCAACACTGAAAGTTCTATTGGTCTTTCTATTACAAGTGTATGAGAACATCTTTTCTTGTAGTCACTCTCATGGATCATTTACTTTAAAAAATTGTATAAAGACTTCCTTTCTCTTTAGTTATGAATATATGCATATCTGTGTAGGGGTTTGTGCATGTGAGTGCAGGAGCCTGCAGAAGCCAGAAGCATCAGGTCACCGGGTGCTGGAGTTGCAGATAGTTGTATGCTGACCAACATGGGGGCCAGGAATCAAACTCAGGTCCTATGGAAGGGCAGGAAACACTCCCAACAGCTGAATCATCTCTCCAGCCGCCCCCACCCTGTCTCTTTCATGTTTATCATTTGTGTGTATTTACCCATTCTGAAACCATAAGTGGTAAAGTAGTGAAAATAACTAGTATATTGAGCAATGTACCTTTAGCATTTTACAAACACCACTTCTCGCAATCCTGGTAATTCCATCAGCTAACTATGAGCCGATCTAGGCATGAGAAGCTCAGAGAGGTTGAACCACTGGGTCCAAGGACAAGAGCAAAGGCAGGCAGATGTGGGAGCAAAGGCAGCTTGCTCTGTCCTGAGGAACTGAGACATCAGGGACAGACTTCATGAAAAGGTCTGCATTGTGTTTTGTGGGTTTTTTTTTTAACAAGAGTTGTTTCCAAGAATGTGTGTGTGGTTTGTGTGCATATGTGGAAGCCTCTTTGAAGTTCAGAAGAGGAAATCATATCCCCTGGAGCTAGTGTTATAGGAGGTTGAAAACTTCCCCATACCTGTGCTAGGATCCGAACTCAGTCCTTTACAAGAGTAGCACTTGCTCTGAACTGTGAAGCCATCTCTCCAGCCCCACGTTGTTTTAAGAATGCCATATGGAGCAGGGCATGGTTGCTCATATTTTTAATCCTGGCAACTGGAAGGCAGAGGAAGGCAGATCTCTGTGAATTTGAGACTAGCCTAGTCTCTGTAGTGAGTCCCAGATACAGTGAGACCCTATCTAAAATGAAACAAGCAAATAAGTGAGGGCCAGTAAGGTGGGTCGGCAGGTCAGAGTCCTCAGCACACACGCCTGGGACCTGAGTTTGATCCCAAGAACGCGTGGTAGAAGGAAAGAACCTACTCCAGCAACCTTGGGAAAGCTCCTCTGACCTCTGCACGGGCACATTCTGGAACACGGGGAAACGGGTGGTCTACCAGTCTTCTCATAGCTAGGTTCTAGAAGGCAGGTACCACTCCTGAGTTAATGTTTGCCCTCGTGATTCCCAAGATGTGTGTGTGTGTGTGTGTGTGTGTGTGTGTGTGTGTGTGTGTACGCCAAGCAAGGTGCATTGTATTAAAAACAGGTCAGAATTGAGAGTGAGGAGGGTGCAGCGGTTTGTGTGTCTGGGCTGCGGAAGGCAGGGACTGCGATTTGGGGAAGGTGGCCTTGGCTGCTGTCATTTCTGAGAAATGCCAAAAGACCTTAACATATGACAGCTCCCAGGTCAGCGGGGCAGCTCTGGAGACAATGAATTCAGAGACCTGGGATGTCCCCTCTGTTTCCTCCCTTCCTCTTCTGTGACACTTTCCCCAGCTGCTTAACACCTCTTCCCTTTCCACTGTGGGGGCAGAACCAGAGTGGGGAGGCCTTTGCAGCTGGGTTTCTCTTATGGGCTGCAGATGCATTTGGTCGTCAGCCAGGTGTGCAGCCGCACGGGGTCAGAGGTGCATTTCCTGTGAAGAGGCTGCGGCTTCATGGGTCTTTCCTAACCCCGGGAGGGGCTTCGGATTGCGCATGAACATTTAATGACATTTTAACTACCCACTTTTTCCTCCCTGACTTCCCTTCTGTTAATGGGCCTGGAGCAGCTGTGGGCACTTTCGGCGGTGGGGGAAGGGGGGGTTCACCTAGAGGAATATTAACTAGGATCTGTCATTGAGTTTGGGCTAAGTAGGCTCTAGTCACATGTTTTCTGTCATATCCAGGGTGTGTTTTGTCAGTTCATCCCAGTGTGGGAACACTGCCAAGAATCCTTTCATCCCCTTCTGGTGCCTGCACCTGACTAGAGAGGAAGCCGAAGGGCCTGGGGTTGTGTCACAATAAGAGTCTATCCTGCAAGGATGAAATTTCAAATAAAAGCTCCCCAGAAGTCCTAATAAGCATGTCAGGTAATCAGGGACTGTCCACCAGGAGCTACTATTGTGGGGATTGGCTTGCCTTGGGGATCCCTTGGGTTGTTCATTTGAATTTGTTCCCAGCTGATCATCCACAGAAGTAACTGATCAGTTGTGCATTCTAGTTTGACTTACCGTCCTTCCTTTTATCCCTTCCCCCCACTCTCTTTTTACCAGTGTTTTTGGGGATAGACTCTTTAATAAACTCTTCTCATTAAAAAGAAATGAGGGGGCTGGCGAGATGGCTTGGGGTTAAGAGTGAGTACTGCTTTTGAGGAGGTGGGGTTCAGTTACCAGCACCCACATCAGGCAGCTCATGACCACCTATGACTCCAGTTCCAGAAGATGCAATGCCCTCTCGCCTACAAGGACACCTGTCTGCAGGTGATATACATAACCCAAGCACATACAGGCACACTCACACGCACACGCACACTTTTTAAAAATAAATGAATATTTTAATTAATTAACTAATTTAAAAAGAAACTAAATAACAAATGTCCTGTGGCACCTGGCCCAGACATACCAATAAAAAAGAAACAAGGTTGGATGTATACAGGGTCAGAGGCTAGCCCGTGAACAGTACAGGCAGACATCAGGTAAGTAAAATCGTAAACAGGACACTTGTCGTCAGCTCTGCTCCAAGCAGAAGCTCTTTCCAGTCAAGAATCTATCTAGTCAAGTAATGCAACCAGTGCATTGGTGCGCAAGTCACTTACAGTTTTTCTTTAAAATGTTTTACATGTATTTAGTTATTATATGTGTGTACCCATGCCACGGTGTTCATGTGGAAGTCAGAGGACAACGTGCAGGAGCTGGTTCTCTCCTTCAACCATGTGGGCTCCTGGTACTGATCTCAGGTTGTCAGGCTTAGCAGCAGGCTCCCTTGATACCATCTTTCCGGCTCTACATATTTCCTTTGGACAGAATCACAAGAAACAGATGTTATCAGGATGTCTACAGAAACAAAGTATAAAGTTACAGTAGCTATACCCGGCTCATGTATGATGTCAAACACTGACCCATCTGATGACTAGTGATAAAAAGGAAACGTTAGGGCAGCGGGGTAGCTCGGTAAAGGCACCTGCTGCCAAGCTGGATGACCCGAATTCAAGCCCAAGGACGGCCATGGTAGACAGAGAGAACCAACTCCGTGAAAGCCGTCCTCTGACCTCTCGACACAGGTGCAACAGATCCTACACACAGTAAACAAATAAATAGTAAAGTACTTTAAAGAAATGTTAGTTACCCCACTATGGAAAAGACAGACTTGTCTTAATGTTCTCCAAGAAGTATTATGATTAGCCAGAAGTGATGACTCACACTCGATCCCTGTGCTCTAGGGGCTATGGCAGGAGAGTGGCTGTAAGGTTGAGGCTGGCCTGAGCTACATAGCAAGACCCTGTGTTACCTCCTCCTGCTACTCAAAAGAGCAATGTGAGACAAAAATTATGTCCTTGAGATATAAGGACTATACAGACCAAAATAAATATGGTCAAGCTGAGTATGGAGGCACATGCCTTTGATCCCCAAATTTGGGTGATAGGGGCAGCCTGGTCTACACAGTGAGTTCCAGGATAGCCAGGGCTATATTAGAGAAACCCCATGTCAACAGACAGACACACATCCACAATGTGATTAACAAGCAGGTGTGTACGGTCAGGTAGGTCATTAGGAGACACCAGGATCCTCTAGATTTTCTAATGTTCAGATACTTACTTCCTTGAAATACAGTTTATTTGGGATTTCTTTTCACCATTGAAATGACTGTTGATGACTGTAAATGATTTTGTGTCCATCTTGTAGTCTTTGTTAGCCCTCCTGGACACCATAGTCCGTGACATCAGGGATGCTAGACAGCCCCGAGCCTGGGACGCTCCTGGCTCATTACATTGTATTTCTGAGACTGCTGGTGAGGCCGCCAGCCCAGCTAGCTCTCCTTCGTCCCACCCCGCCCAGTAAAGTTGTCTTTCTTCTGGAATTTGTGTCCTCCTGAGCAGGTACTGAATTCTTGTAAAATCAGTGACGATTTTTTTTCCCCGATGCCTGGCAAGCAGAAGACCGGGCAGCATATTCAACGAGGTCTCATTAAAGTTCACGTACGGTCACTCTTTCCCTCCATTCCTTACAAGGGAAAAGAGGCATCGAAAGGAAACCAGCCAGAGGACTCCTTTCTCATTCCAAACACCCAGCTCAGCCCTTTGCTCAAGCGTTTGATGTTTAGAAAAAGCGAGTTCCAATGAGTAAGGTTGAAAGCTTTTGCTTATTGAAGGAGAAATCAGCAGACGTAGGCTAGCTTGAGGATGTCACAGAATTTCAGGGGGGTGGAGGAAAGTGGCTGACTGAATCGAACAGCAGGCACAGGGCAGGACCAGCTGGATCTTTTGTGAATGCTCTCTGGACTAATTTTTTTCTGCATAGAACTGAGTTGTGCGGAGATAGAGTAATGGAGCCCCAAGCTGAGTTATAGGGCTCTCATTTTTTCCCTTCTCTTTGTTTCTCCTTTTTGCCCTTATGCCCTCTTTGAAGTTGGAAGCTTACGCCTTTGATTATGCATGCATTAAAAAAAATAGAATATGTAGCTTTGAGTGGTTTTCCTCCTCCTTCTCTTCTTCTTCCGCCTTCTTCTCTTCCTTTTGGACTCACTACATACCCTGGCTGGCTTGGGACTCAGTATGTAGACCCAGCTGGTCTGGACCTCATAGAGATCCTCCTTCTTTGCCTCCCCAGAGCTGATATTGAACTCCATGCACATCATACCCTTCCTTTACATTTGTTTTCAACTTTTTAAAATATTTGTTTGCTGGGTGGTCGTGGCACACACCTTCAATCCCGGCATTAGGGAGGCAGAGGCAGAAGGATCTCCAGTTCGAGGCCAGCCTGGTCTACAGAGTGAGTTCCAGGACAGCCAGGGCGGCTACACGGAGAAACCCTATCTTGGAAAACCACACACACACACACACACACACACACACACACACACACACACACACACACACACACACACACACACACACACACACGGTAAGAAATGATTTTTTTATGAGGGTATCTCAGTTACTTTCCTATTACGGTTCTAAGATGCTCAAGGCAACTTACAGAAGAAGGAGTTATTGGGCTGTTTCAGAGGGTGAGTCCATGACCATCAAGGTTGGAGGTATGGTGACAGACAGACACACACAGCACTGTAGCTGTGCTGAGACAATAACCACAAGGCAGAGAGAGAGCTAACTAGGAATGTGGGCCATTTTCCTTCAAACCACCACACTGTTTCAACCAGTGGTGGTGGCACAGTCCTTCAATCCCGGCACTTAGGAGACAGGTAGAGTTCTATGAGTTTAAGGCTAGCCTGGTCTATGGATCGAGTTCTTTGAAACTCTGTCTCAAAGAACAACAACAGGAAGGAAGGAAGGAAGGAAGGAAGGAAGGAAGGAAGGAAGGAAGGAAGGAGGAAAAGGAAGAAAGAGAGAGGGAAAGAAAGGAGCAAAGGAAGGAAGAAAATAATGTCCTTCATTTCTTTCTCGTGGCCTAGTTGTTCTTCTGGGGGTTCTATTATTCATAAATAAGAGGACAGGGTGTATACACCCTCGTGTTGCTTCCAGTCTTAGGGAAAATGCATTCAGATTCTCCCCATCCTGCTGATGTTAGTTATGTGTTCAATAGTCTTCACTCTGTTGTAATACAATCCTCCTATCTGTGATATTCTTCGGGGCTTTGATCGCAGAGATAAGTTGAATTTTATCAAGTATCTTTTCTGCTCTATTGAGATATTCACATGGTTTTTGCTCATCATTCTATTGGTGTAAGGTGTCTCACGGTTGATTTACATATTATGCTGATCAGTTTTTTTGTCAATTTGGCAAAGGCCAGGGTTATCTGGAAAAAGGAACCTTCAATGGAGAAGATGTCTCCATCATATTGGCCTATGGGCAAGTTTGTGGAGCATTTTCTTGATTAATGATTGTTGTGGAGGGCCCAGCCTGCTGTTGCCAGTGTTTCTGCTGGACACGCAGTCCTGGGTTGTAGAAGAAAGCCGACTGAAGCCGGGCAGTGGTGGCGCATGCCTTTAATCCCAGCACTCGGGAGGCAGAGGCAGGCGGATCTCTGTGAGTTCGAGGCTAGCCTGGGCTACAGAGTGAGTTCCAGGAAAGGCGCAAAGCTACACAGAGAAACTTTGTCTCAAACCTAAATAAATAAATAAATAAATAAATAAATCTTTAAAAGAAAGCAGACTGAGCAAGCCACAACAAGCAAGACAGTAAGCAGCACTCCTCCATGGCCTCTGCTTCAGCTCCTGCCTCCAGGTTTCTGCTTGAGTTCCTGCCCTGATTTCTCTTCATGATGGACTGTGATCAGGATGTATAAAACAAATAAACCAGCCAGGCAGTGGTGGCACATACGTTTAGTCCCAGCACTTGGAGGCAGAGGCAGGAGGAGGAGCTCTGTGAGTTCGAGGCCAGCCTCGTCTACAGAGCAAGTTCCAGGATAGGGTCCAAGAGCTTCACAGAGAAGCCCTGTCTTGAAAAAAAACAACAAAACAAAAAACAAACAAAATCCACAAATAAACCCACTTTTCCCTGGTGGTTTAAATGATATGGTTCTTGGGCCACAAATTCTCAGGCATTTGCATACTTGATCCCTAGTTGGAGAGATAATTTGGAGTGGCTTAGGAGATGTGCCCTTGCTAGAAGAAATGTGTCGCTGGGGGTGGGCTTTGAGGTCTAAAAGCATCCCATCATCCCAGTACACTCTCTTTGATTTCTACTCGTGGTTTAAGATGTGAACTCTCAGCTTGGTGCTCCAGTTGCCACGCCTGCCACACTTCCCAGATGTGTTGTCCATGGACTCTTACCCCTCTGGAACAGGAAGCCTGAATTAACCTAACGTGTGTTGCCTTGGTCATGGTGTTTCATCTCAGCAATGGAAGGCTAAGACAGAAGCTGGTACTGGAGTGGGAATACTTCTTTGAAGAACCCGATTCTGTGGTTTGGGGGAGGGATGTAGAAGACTAAGACTTTAGAAAAGTGATTGACGGCTGTAAGAAGAACTTAAAGGCACATGCAAGCAGGAGCTTGGAGGACAGTAATGCTGGGAGCTATATGGCCTGTGGAGGGTGGAGGTCCAGCTCAGGAGGTTTCAAGGGGAAATACTATTAGTGACTGTGCTAGAGGGAATTCTGTGATATTTTGGCAAAGAATGTGGATGTTTTCTGCCCTGGTCCTGAAAATTTGCTTGAGGCTACATTTAAAAGTAAGTGACCGATTTCTTTGGAGGAAGAGATTTCAAGACAGTCTCACATGGATTCTGTGAAACGGTTATTAGGAATCATGCTTACACAGTTCTACAATGAAATACAGAAAGTGGGGCAAAAAGAAACACAAAATGTACAATTGGAAGAGAACAGAAGCATGAGAAAATTCTGTGTTGTAGCCAAGGCTAGTGCTGAAAGAGACAAGGAAATTAAGGGGTAGCCTGATCTGCAGTGGAATAAAGTGAAGTGTGCCCTCAGGGCAAGATCCCACCCAGATAAACTTCCAACTTGTGAAAGGAAAAGCCCTAAGGACTTTTCTGCTCCTAGAAAGGAATAGCAAACAACTGTAGTCGTATGTTTACTCAGGTCCTGTCTGGCCCTGAGGTCCCTCAGCCACTTATAAAATTCAGAGGCTTCATATTATTTACAAACTGTATGGCCTATGGCTCAAGCTTCTTGCTAGCTAGTTCTTATAACTTGACCCATTTCTACTTATGTATAAGTTGTCATGTGGCCGTGGCTTACCAGTATTTTCACACCTTGCTTCTCCTGGAGATGCTGACGTTCCCCTAGACTCTGCCTTTCTCCTTCCTTTCTTCCCCTTGGATTTTCTGCCTGCCTCTAAGCTGCTTTGCCATAGGCCAAAGCAACTTTTTATTAACCAATGGGAACAGCATACATTTCACAGCGTACAGAAAGACACCCCACAGCAAACAACAGCTTCTGAAAACGTGACTCTACTGAGCTAGGGTCTATCCCAAGCAGTAGAACTCGATCATGGTGTCAGTTTTAGGGTCATGAAGGATGCAAGAGTTAAAGGCCTGTGGAATCTCCTCCCCAGGTTTCAGAGAGCCACTGAGGCCAGGCAACAGGGGACAGGAGTGGTGGTGGTGGTGGAGAATTCATATGGGATGGCCCTGAGAGGGCAAGAGACTTCAAGAGGCCATTAGAGGAAACTCTGGAAGTGAAGCCTGGAAGTGTCGTAGGCTCTAAGATGCTAGAGATGCCAGGCTGTTGGGCATCAACCAAGGAGAGCGACATACAGGGAATGGAATTGTTCCAAAAAGGAGAAGTATGCTACAGGAAACAACAAGGGAAGAGTGAATCCATCGAAGGCTTTTAACATCAGATACAAAGCTATGGGGTTTAACGTTTGCTCTGCTGGGTTTCTGCCTTGTTTCTGTCCAGTAATTCTTCACTAAATCTCCACCTCTACCCCTTGGAATGCATATTCTGTGCCATTATATGTTGAAAGTATGTAATTATCTTTTGGGTTTTTACAGAGAATTACAAATTAAGAGATTATCTCAAAGCTGGGTGGTGGCGGCTCGCGCTTTTAATTCCAACACTCGGGAGGCAGAGGCAGGCGGATCTCTGTGAGTTCGAGGCCAGCCTGGTCTACAGAGCGAGATCCAGGACAGGCTCCAAAACTACACAGAGAAATCCTGTCTCGAAAGACAGAGAGAGAGAGAGAGAGAGAGAGAGAGAGAGAGAGAGAGAGAGAGAGATAGAGGGAGAGAGAGAGAGATTATCTTGAGTCTCAGAAGAGACTGGTCTGAACTCTTAAACAGTGTTGTGTCTGTGAAAGAGTATGGGAATCTTTTTAAAAATTGGACTAAATACATTTCTCATTATGCTAGTGTCTAAAGATCACAGGGCCCAGGAAGTAGAATGAGATGTCTGTCATCTTCTTGGCCATTTGAATACTTGGTCCCCAGTTGGTGACACTGTTTAGGGAGACTGAGGAGGTCTCCCTAGAGAAAATGTGTCACTGGGGGTGGGGGCTTTGAGCCTCTTACCCCACTCCCAGTTTGCTCTCTTTGCTTCTTGCTTATGGTATAAGATGTGAGCTCTCAGCTTGCTGCTCCAGCCTCCATGGCTGCCGGCGGCCACGCCTCCCAGCGGAAATGGTAATGGAGTCTTATTCCTCTGGAACACCGTAAGCCTAAATAAACACTTCCTTCCGTCAGTTGCCTTGGTTGCAGTGTTTTATCACCGCAGTAGAAGAGTCACTTAGATGCTTTCCAGGTTGGCTTTGCGAATGGTCTTTGTCCCATCAACAACACAAAGACGCATAGGTTGAAGTATCCCTGCATCCTTGAGATTCTGCCAACGGGATTGGTGGTAAATTGCCTTTTTAATAAGCTGTTGAAGTTAACCCAGTGATGCTGTGCTGAGAAGTTTTGCTCCTGTGGCCATCAAGCATATTGGTGTCTAGCTTTCTTGTGTTGTGCTCGTCTTATTTCAGTTTGGTGACGGCGTAATGCTAGCAGGACAAAATGAATTGGGAAAGCCACCAGATACTGTCAAGTCACCATTGACGTCAAGCGATACACTTTCAGCACAACCACTCCGTTTAAGGTGTCCCCCCCCCTTTTAAATAGGCTAACACGTTGGGGACTGGAGTGATGTGACTCCCTAACAGCTGTTAGACCCCTTCCCTGCTGCCCCAGCTGCTTTGACTAAATGACTGGCAGGCAAGCAGCCAGCCAAACTGTCTTCATTGAGAGCCAGCTCTTTTGGACACTTTCCAGTCACTCTGAGGACACTCCAGCAGCTGCAATGGATGGACCCCTGGAGTCGCAGCTGAAGATAAACTCCAGACAGCCTGCACTGGTGGGGTTGGGGGGCTTGGTGAACTTTGGATGACCCTCAGCCATTTTTTCATCCAGGCCAAAGGGGCAGGTGGGGGGAGGGGGAGACACAGGACCGGACACTGTCTAAAGGAACCTAACCGAAATCCTGTAACCGATACAGAAGACCCCTCCCGTGAGAACCTGTGCAGTGACTGCTCCCATTTCCAACAAAGACTGCTCTGATCGGTGCCGCCACCTGTGCCCCACTTTCTTCTGGAATATAAGTGACTTGTTTGGTTCATTGTGGGTGGTACCAACCCCCGGACTGGTGGTCCTCAGTTCTAGAAGAAAGCAGGCTGAGCAGGCCAGCAGGAGCAAGCCACTCTCCTGGCTGCCTCAGGTGGTAGTAGGCATGCACATGGCGCACAAACACGCAGGCATAATACTCACACGCGTAACATAAAAATAATAAATACATGCTTTAAAGCAGGTGCCGGTGGTGGTGTGGGAGAAGCTGGTTTGAGTGACAGTTGGGAGAGCCAGTCAAACTGATGGCCCACATGAGCACTGAAGCAGGAAGGGGTCTTGCAGGAGGTGTGTCTTCTGGGAGCGGGGTGGATGGGGGGGGGGGGGGGGGCATACTAGCCAGGCTTGCAAACACTCAAGAGCTCCGTATCAGAGTTCTTTGCCTGCAAGACCCTGGGTGGATGGAGGTTCTGAGTTTTCAGAGAAGAAAGGAACATTGAATACAGAGAGTATGTACAATGCCAGGGACTCGATCTGGGAATACACGCGTGCACACACATACACACCACCGTACAGGTTCCCAACTTGTGCTTAGAGCCAGGGTGTTTCTCTTCTGCTGTCTGCAGCTGCGTATGCTGGGCTAGCTGGCCCGTGAGCTTCTGGGGACTGTTGCTTCCTCCTCCCATCTTGCCCCACGAACACTAGGGTTACGGACACGCCCCCACCGTGCCCTGCTTTCTGTGGATTCTGGGACTTTTCCTCAGCTTTAGTTGACTTCTCCAGCCCCTGTCTTCTGTTCTTAATCATGATGGTTTGGGGTGCCATAAAGGGTGGGAAAAAACAGAATTCCTCACAGCCACTGTGTCCAGTCTCAACGAGACTCCGTCCACCAAAGGTTACACATTTAAGAAAAACTCCCAGTCACAGTGTGAGACCATCAGCTGTGACTGTGGCCTGTAACTGGGTTGTTTTACCGGTCTTAAAATGGATGTACCCGCGGAGCTGGAGGGATGGCGCAGTGGTTAAGAGCACTGGCTGCTCTTTTAGAGGACTGGAGTTCAGTTCCCAGCACCCATGTGGTGGTTCAGAAATGTCTGTAAGTCCAGTCCCAGGGGATCAGATGCCTACACAAAACACCCATGTACACTACACACACACACACACACACACACACACACACACACACACACACTTTAATGGATGTACTTTGAAGAGCAATTTATTACTTAGATTTGTGCACACGCATTGGTCATTTTGCTCTCTAATTATTAGACGTGTACATAAATAATATGTCTATTTAGTCCCCTTTTTAGTCCATTCTTAAAAATAACTGACAGAGACCATGAGGCTGAGAAAATTCATTGAGGGGAACAAAATGAAACTCAACTCAGGTGACAGTTACAGTCTAGGAGAATGAAACTTGTTCTTAAGCAATTATCCTCTAACCAGACACTCGCCAATCAGAAGTCACCAAACCAACTCTAACTGTGGACTTTCCATTTGAACTAGTCAACTGTTTTCTTTGTCTTGCTTCCGGGAACGTGGCCTAAGCGTCCTCTTCATGTTCCTTTAATGTAACCCAACAGCCACCTGCAGCCCTGTGCTGCCGGATCCTCAAATCATAGACTGTTCAAATGAACGAAGATTTATTAAGGCACCCACGTTTATCTTTCAATAATGATATCTTTTAATAAACTATCTTCCCTGGATAGAAATACTCTTCTAAGTCACATTGGGCTTGGTAACTTCTCCCTGGGAAGAAACCCTAATTCTGTTCTTTGTTTTGTTTTGTTTTGAATTTTTCGAAACAGGATTTCTTTATGTGGCCCTGGATGCCCTGGAACTCATTCTGTACACCAGGCTGGCCCCAAACTCAGAGATCCGCCTGCCTCTGCTTCCCGAGTGCTGGGACTAAAGGCGTGTGCCACCACCCTGCTAATCCTGGTTTGAATAGAATTGCCCATCTCTGGTGACAAACTTCCTCAGTGTATGGAACCATCCCCCAAACAATTGCTTCTTCAGCTGGGAGGATCAGGGGTTCAGGATCATCGTTGGCTACATAGTAAGTCCAAAGGCAGCCTGGATTGTAGAAAGACAGAAAGACCAACATTTAGGTTCTACTTTCCTTTTTCTTTCTTTCTTTCTTTCTTTTTTCTGATCATTCCCATGGGCAGAACACAGCTTGCAGTATAATTTTTCATACAAGGACAGGACACCCACATGACATACAGTGGGAATACTTCAGCCGTTCTTCTGGACTAGTCTAAGCAAATGCTCAATAAGGATTTAACAGTCCCATCGGATCACCTTGAACTTGAAGTCAACTACCCCGGTTTAGAGCACAGAGCAATTCTCTGGAAAAAACGACTGGAGAGAGTTTCCTGTGGGAAGTGGCAGGTGGATGTCATCCTGTGTCTTTATAAGAAGCAGTCTAGGCTGGAGGGAGCTGCTGGCATCTAACGAGGTGGTCCCTTCTTCTTATTTATTGCTGCAGTTTCAACCTGAAGTGCCCCTCACAAGTGTATGTTTTGAACAATTGTTCTATTTTGGGGAAGCTCTTGAGCTTGTAGGAGGTGGGACCTAACTGGCAGAAGGAAGTCACCGGAGGCAAGCCTTCGAAGGGTAGACTCGCCTCCTGGCTAGACACATTCCTGCTTCCCGGTCCACTGTGGTGACAGCAGCCTCTGCCATTCACCTGTCCTGTCAGGAGCTCCAGGGTCCCTTCCTCATCACAGTGGACCAAACCTTCTGGAACCATGAGCCAAGAGAAATGGGTCACCCCTTAAGTTGGTTTGTATGTTTTCTGCCAGGTAATTTGGTCAGCAATAAATACAACAAATAAAGAAAAAGGGCCCAGAGAAGAGAGTCTGTTGCTGTGATAAGCCTGGCTATGTGGTTCTTAGAAACTGGTTTTTAAGATGAATAGAGAAGAGTTTGGAGGTGTGGGCTAGAGAATGCTGTAAGTGAGCTTAGTGAGTAATTTTGGTGGGAGTTTGGAAGACCAGAACACCAACAGAAATACAGAAAATGAAGACTGCCCACGTCTTCAGACCGAAACAAGACCTGGACGGAGAACTGGATTAGACAACACGGTGTTGCACTGTCGCAAAGAATTTGTCTATGTTTTGTCCCAGTGCTGAGCATTTGAGTGAGGCTGAATTCAAAGGTAATGGACTAAGCCAGGCGGTGGTGGTGCATGCATTTATCCCAGCACTCCGGAGGCAGAGGCAAGTGGATCTCTGAGTTCAAGGTCAGCCTGGTCTACAGAGTGAGATCCAGGGCAACCAGAGCTACCCAGGGAAACCCCAGCTTGAAAAATCAAAAAGAAAAAAAGCAATGAGCTAAGTATCTTGGTGGAGCAAATGTCAAGACAACACAGCATCAAGTCTGTGGCAGGGTCACTGCTGGCTGCTTCCAGCAAGGTTTACTGTGAGAATTGGGAACGAAAAAGCTTTCCAGTGAAAATTAGGAGCAAGATTTAAAAAATAAACACTTGGGCCAGGACAAGAAGTGTGAATGTGGCTAGAGCTATGGGCAAGACCAAGTGGGGGGGGGCATTTAAAGAGATTAGCACCACAAAAAAGAAATAGATGCACTTTGTACAGGAACAATAGGAGAGGTACCTTGAGTGAGAAATCCTATCTATTGAAGGTTCTAGGATGTGAACATAGAACCAATTTGAATTTCCTTAGTGCCTGAAAAGAGAGATTCTTCAGATTGCCCTGCTGGGAAAGGACCACCTAGGGAGTGCTTTCCTGCATTCAGCAAGGCAGACACTCAGGAGGCACTGCAACATCATCCAATAGACTCCATCTACTATCTGAGCTGGCAAAACTTTGTGTTCCATGTGGTTCTGGTTTTTAGGGATGTAGAACACCAGAGTTAGAGGGTTATTTATGGAGGCTTGCCCCAAGATTTTTTGAGAAAAGCCTGGGAGGCTAGGCAATTGTGTAGTGGGGTTGGATTCCATGTGCAGAGGTCTAGAATAAGATATGTGTGTGGGGGGGGGGGCCGCTGGAGAGATGGCTCAGAGGTTAAGAGCACTGATTGCTCTTCCAAAGGTCCTGAGTTCAATTCCCAGCAACCACATGGTGGCTCACAACCACCTGTAATGATATCTGGTGCCCTCTTCTGGCCTGTAGGAACACATGCAGGCAGAATACTGTATACATAATAATAAAATAAATAAATAAATCTTTTAAAAAAAAGATATGTGTGGTTGTTTGAGTGTAATTGCCCCCCATAAGCTCATTGGGAGTGGCACTGTTAGAAGGTGTGACTTTGTTGGATGAAGTGAGGTCTACTATGCTCCAGCTGCAGCCAATGTCTCAGTTTATATCCTGTTGCCTGTGGATCAAGATGTAGAATTTGGGCTGGGGATTTAGCTCAGTGGTAGAGCAATTGTCTAGCAAGCACAAGGCCCTGGGTTTGGTCCTCAGCTCTGAAAAAAAGATGTAGAATTCTCAGCTCCTTCTCCAGCATCATGTCTGCCAGCATGTTGCCATGTCCCACCATGATGATAATGGACTGAATCTTTGAACTGTAAGCACCCAACTCAGTGCTTTTCTTTCTAAGAGTTGCTGTGGTCATGGAGTCTCTTCACAGAGATAGAAACCCCAACTAAGACATGATGTGTGAGACACTGAGGGAGAAGCTGAGGCAATGGAGAGCCTAGGTTGTCAGAGAACATGGGATCACTGAAGAAAACTACAAAGCACTGGTGGAACTGGCCCAGCAGAGGCCATGAGTGCTGCACCATGGGCAGGGTCAAAGGGCCAAGGCTACCCGAGTTTGTTGGAGTATGAGTGATGTCACCACCCACCCTGGGCACTAGACACAGACCTGTTGGATTGAATGTTTGCTCTGCTAGGCTTTGGTCCAATACGTGCTTCCAGTTCCCCTGTTTTTCCCTTGTGGAATGGGAATATTTACTCTGGCATCGTATAGTGGAAGTATATCATTTCTTCATTTTGCAGCAATTCACAATTAAAAAATTCCCTTGAGTTTCAGAAGAGAATTTGGACTTTTCTGACTTTTGGAACTGTTAGGATTTCACCACCTCTTAGAAGTTGGACTAAGTGCCTCATGGATTATGGGATGGCCATGAGCCGTTGAGGATGAATGTAATGGTTTGAATCTTAAGTGTCCCCTACGGGTTCACATTTTCAACACATGGTCCCCGTTTGGTAGCATTATTTGGGGAGGCAGTGGAGTCTTCAAGAAGTGTAG
Source organism: Onychomys torridus (assembly GCF_903995425.1). NCBI lineage: Eukaryota > Metazoa > Chordata > Mammalia > Rodentia > Cricetidae > Onychomys > Onychomys torridus. The sequence goes on from NC_050452.1 coordinate 45,334,087, forward strand.
CCTAGCTGGCAGGATTCGGTTACCAGGGGTGGGCCTTCGGAGGTTACAGTTGGGTCCCTACTTGAGGCTCCTCTGCTTCCCGCCCCCACCCGCCACGTGGTGAGCTCCTACCATAGGCTTTCACCTGAAGAACTGAGACCCTGTCTCCCTTCTGTCAAGTACTTTGATTCCTACAGTGACATGAAAGTAACCAGTAAGTTTGTGGCAGAGATAATGGGAGAAGATGGGAGATTATTATATTTTGTCTTAAGTAAAAACACTCTAGGGCTGGCAAGATGGCTCAAGAAGGCTCCATGCAGATAAGCCTGAAGACTTACATGCTTGAAGGAGACCTGACTCCCATACGTGGTCCTCTGACCTCCACATGCACCCCGGGGCACAAGTGTGAATACACACACAATAAAGAAATGCAATGATTTTTTAAAAGAGCTTTAAATCCTAATCAGAAACCACCTGTTGTCTCAATGGTATGTCCACTAAAGGCTTGAAAAGCCATGTTTATCCAGACTTACGTTTTTGAAGCGCTTATGGTCTCTTCCTGACTTGTTAAGGTATGACTCCTGTTTAATTCCAGATTTAAAAAAAAAAAAAAAAAAAAAAAAAAAAAACCTTAGGGCATAGTCAGGAATGATGGCACATGTCTTTAATTCCAGCTCTTGGGAGGCAGAGGCAGACAGATCTGATCTACGGAGAGAGTTCCAGGACAGCAAAGGCTACACAGCAAAACTCTGTCTTGAAAAATCAAAACCAAACAAAAACAAACCAAACACCAAAACTCAGGACAGGTGACTGGCTCAGGGGATAAAGGACTTTACCTCTAAGTCCAGTCAACCTGAGTTTGAGCTCAGGGACCCACATGGTGGAAGGGGAAAACCAATTCCTGCAAGCAGTCCATGCACCTCCACATGTGAGCATTGGCCTGTATACACACACACCCAGAGAAATACATTAACAAAATTTTTTTGTGTGTCGGTAACTTTTTCATCTTGGAGATTATAATGTAATCACATCATTTCTCCCTTCCCTTTCCTCCTTCCACAATTTTTTTTCTAAAGATTTATTTTTATGTGCATTGGTATTTTGCCTGCATGGATGTCTGTGTGAGGGTGTCAGATCCCCTGGAACTGGAGTTACAGACAGTTGTGACCTGCCATGTGGGTCCTGAGAATTGAACTCAGGTTCTCTGGAAGAGCAGCCAGTGCTCTTAACCCCTGAGCCATCTCTCCATTTCCCACATTTTTTTTTTTTTAAAGGAAAAATTTTAAAGTATTTTATTGCTTGGAAGTCCTAGTCTTGTTATAATGCAATCCCTGAGACTGGGTTTATAGTTTATAAAAATAGTTTAATCTCAGTTCTGGAGGCTGGAAAGTCCAAGATCAAGAGAGGGCCTCATGCATCCTCTAAACAATGTACCAGGTTGGAAGAGGAAAGGACGTGAGCATGTGTGGAGCAGAAAAAACATGAGAGATTGCTTCAGGTTGGAACCCTTCTCAAGATAACCAACCTAGCCCTTCAGGAATTAACCCAGACACACGAGAAAAGCATCCGTGGGGACCTGACCCTATGACCCAAGTGCTTCCCACTAGCACCATCTCCAACATCGCTGCATTGAAGAAGTGCTCGCTGGCACAAGAACTTCTGGGGAACACACTGAAGCCAGAGTGTGCTGGCTAGTCTTGTGTCAACTTGATACAAGCTAGAGTCATTTGCAAAGAGAACCAGAACTGAGAAAATGTGCCTCCACCAGACTGACCTGTAGCAAACCTTAAGGGCATTTTCTTTTTTCTTTCTTTTTTTTTTTTTCAAGACTGGGTTTCTCTGTGTAGCTTTATGCCATTCCTGGAACTCGCTTTGTAGACCAGGCTGGCCTCAAACTCGGAGATCCTCTTGCCTCTGCCTCCCCGAGTGCTGGGATTAAAGGTGTGCGTCACCACCAGCTGCCCTGCTAAGGGCATTTTCTTGATTGATGGTTGCTGTGTGTGTGTTGGGTGGGGGAGAGAGGGTGTCCCAGCTCACCGTAGGAGGTACCAACCCTAGGCAGGTAATCCTAGATGGTTTAAGAAAGCAGGCTGAGCAAGCCACAGGGGGCAAATCCACATAGCACTCTGTGTCCTCTGCATAAGTTCCTGCCCTTACTCCTTTCAATGCTGGACTATGACATGGAAGAACAAACAAAATAAACCCTTCCTTCAAATTGTGTATGGCCACGATGTCCTATCACAGCAGCGCAAACAGAGACAGAGATTGGTACCATGAGTGGGGTGTTGCTGACAGATGTGACATTACACGTGTACTTTGGGCTGGAAAAACCAGAGTGCTCAGGTATCAGTGGGCAGTTGTGTGGGAGCTTGGAAGAAGATGTCAAGAACAAAGCAGAGGATGGAGGTCTGGCTTGGGAAGTGTCAGAGGGAAGGGTGAGAGTCTCCTAAAGATTCCACCAGAAGCCTTTGTGTGAAGTTTTAAGAAATCGGTGGTCTCTGGTTAACTGGAGCTTAAGAGCTGGCTGTGATTAATGAGACCAGCAAGGCTGGAGTAAAAACTGATGCTGGTCTGCTGGAGCTGAAGAATCAGCTGTGACGAAGGGAGCAGAATCAGAGACAGAATCTTCTAGGAAGTGTTCCCTCAGGGCCATCTCGCACAACAAGGAGGTCCTGTGGATAGTGCTGGAGACAAATCATTTCTGCAATACCCGATGGATTTGCAGATGAATGCTGGCTTGTCCTCAGCTTTATGGCTTAAGCTCGACCCTCCTCCAGGAAGTTACTAGGTCATTGCTTTAAGGCTCTGCACCCTGTGGTGTACCTACTGGCTAGATCTACTTCCTTTTCCAACCATTAAAAATTACTGCTCATCCGTGACTTACTTTGAAACTTTACAATGCTCTCTCTTCCTTGTTCCTAGTGACCACGGCCTAGAGGAATCACATGATCATGTGTAATATTCGGATGGTTTTATTAACAAGTATATAATACATATATTGCATACTGTATATAGTATATGAGGACTGTACAGTACAAATTTATGTTCACAGTTTGACATGACAAAATGTCATTACTGAATTCCCATTGGACTACAGGGTAGAAACAGAGAAGGTACATTTAAACATTCACATCTTTAGTAAGAAAGATTACCAAAATGTTTCAGTATTTGCAAGTATACTAATGCATGCTAAAAACCTTTACCCATTCAGTCTTATTAGCTTATAAAATATATTACACTTTATTAAAAATTTCTGCATAGTTTATACAAGTATTAAAGTACTGTAAATGCAGTAACCCTGCTACGCTTGCAGGGAGGGTTTAAGAGATGCTAAGCAGAGAGACTATTCCGACCCTCTAACACTAAGTACATAACAGGAAAAAAAAGTGCTAGTATTTGTAAAACACGTTGTAGCCCCCGTTTAATGCACGTAAAATGGCTTTGTAAATGTATTAAGTGAATCTGCAATCATTTAGAAACTGTTAACCTTGACCAAGAAGAGAATAAAGAAAACTCAAGTGACTTCATGTACGTTAGCAATTCCTTCAAGACGATTCTATTTTCAAACCACATTACTTTCAAACCTCTGCTCTCTGAGGTTGTCTTTACAATCTGCAGGATGGGTGTGCAGGTTACAGTATCAGCAAGTCTCTCAAATTCCACATTAGTGCAATACTGATAGTGCAGGTGGGTGTCTAATACAACATACATATACATAGGTCATTCACCTGTAATTCTGTTCCAAGGCTCTCAAAACGTCTGCATATTTAGCATCTTCTTAGTGAAACAAAGCTATGCCGCACAGTCTCCAAACCAAGTGACTTTAGATTGCTAAATGCCCATTTAATGATGTACACTCCCACTGGAAAACTGGAAAACACAAGATTCTCATTTCTAATTTTAACTTCCCCAAGATGCTTCTTGAGCAGTAATCGAATGAACTCTAACAATTTACATGGTGCTGCCTTCATGTTTACAGCCTGTTCTCATCAATTTAAAATACTGCAATGGAACCACCACTGACAGAAACATAGCATGTCATCAAAAACCCAGGGTATCTTATCTTGTATCTTCCACAAAAACAGCTTTAAGAAAACAAACAAAAAAAAACAACAAAACAAACAAAAAAAAAAACAACCCCCAAAACTAAGAGACTACATTTCTCAACTATTATAGTAAAATACAAATACATACACATATAAGAAAATTTGGTAAGGGCCAATGAATGAAGAGTCTATCAGACCAGCATGGGAATAGAGAACGGATTCTCTGGGTTACTTTCCTTTCAGAGTTAAAATGGATCTTTCTGATTGAACTGTTGACATGATCTAAGCAAGCTAAAGAGTAACGTAATATAGACTTTTGAACACAATTTAAACACGTCACAAAGCCATTAACTGTACTTCGGCGCAAAGCCGCAAATTCTGTCCTTTCTCACTGGGGTTGGAACACAAACGAGAACCACATCAGGACATGACGGTGTTGGCATGACCGTGACTCAGTGCTGACAACGGGGAGACCCTGCTTTTCCAAGAGACTTTCCACTCCCCAATTCATGCTGTAGTTGCAAACAAAAGAGACAAGTGGGGGCCTAATTAGCATGCTTTAGTAGCCTGAACAAAAAAAAAAAAAAAAAAAGAACGAAAAGGAACCCAAGTGCCAAGATAACATTTCTTTAGCTTTCACCTACATTGCCCCTCAGTGGGGTTCAGCTCTGAACCCAGTGCCATCAGAGAGAGCTCCCTGCTCATGTGCAGGCCTCCAGTATCACTGCAAGAATAATCAAGTAGCTTGTTCCTCCCAGTCGTGTGGGCTCCTGAGCTGTGGCTGGGACGAATTGGTGGGATTCTCTCCTCTCTTCTCCTCCACCCTCTGCAGGGATGGAGGGGCTGTTGGTCGTATGCAACCATATCTGACCATTGTGCCCATTTTTTTTCAAATTTATAACCAATGGCATTTGGACTACGGTAGTTCAAAAGCCTGCTTTTGAAAAAACGCCCCCCCCCCACCCCAAATGATCTACTTATCTTCAACATCAACACGGGCCATTGTTTTTAGTTTTTCCTAACAGGATACATAGTAGCGACAGGAAATTGCTAGCTCCGGCAGAAACTTGTAGGAATCTTCAAGCTACATATATAAATCCCTGAATTGTGGTTTTTCTCTATTTTTCAAAAATCTGTCACCAAAATAAAGATCTATGTGCTTCACACTAGTTATATTTACAAATAGTGTCTGTCACTCAGGTCTTAAATCAATGACTTCCCTCAAGCTTAGTGGATGCTCATGTATGCTATGTGTCACGGACACAAACGACAGCTGGTTTGACACCATACAGCTCACACAAAAAAAGCTCCATATGAAAGCTATGTGACTAATTGGATATGGGAATATAAGTACCACTCAACATTTTTCCTGTTTGCAAAAACACTCTTAGCAGGTTGGGCGGGTAGGAGAGACCATTTTATACTCTGTCTCAAAAGGTTTTGTTTGTTTGTACACGACCGGGCAAATATTTCTATGGATTCCTTACTCTCAATGCTTCGTGACCCACAGTGAAGGACCCTGCAGGAACGGAGGCGGTGGCACCAATAACCCTCCGGGTACCCAGCTTTGCAGCAAGGGTCTGCTTAGGTGAGTGACGCCTGGGGATGGACACTGATATTCAACACATGCACCGCACAGCTAATGTTAATGACCCAGACAGTCCTATCCAGGAATGCTGACTTCCTCCTCCACTCTTAGTAGCTTCTGCTTCTTCTCCACACTCAGGCAGAACTGGGGCTCAGCTCCTGGGGTGTCAAAGGCCTCCACATGAGCTTCAGGCACCACGGAGGACAAAGGACTTGATGCATCGGAGTTGGAAATCCAGGCCAACAAGCAAGTGGGAAGGGCCACGGCAGAGGCGGCAGGACCGGCTACACCTCTCTGTGGATCTCGCTAACCGGTGAAAGGAACCGCATCCTCTTGGTTGACAAACACAAAATGTGGCAGAGGTATGAAGGTCTCTGGCAAGGATACTGTATTTCTGATACATTTGCCTTGACATTCTTTTGAGGAATACATGGAGAAACTGACAAGTTGGTCGTTAGTTTACATTGTTCTCATAAACGTATCTATCGGTAAGGAGGGTTTGCTTAGCATCCCCGGAAAAAAAAAATGTTCACATTCTTTAGGTCTGACCCGTGGTAAGGAAAGGGAGGGTTAGGGAATCAGCTACTGACCATACGGAAGTCTTGAATGATAGAAATTCAGAGATTCAGACCAGCTGAATCGAAATTAAAATGTACATATAAAAAATGAGTTAGATAATGGGCAGGAAGAGAGGAACAGAGAGCGAGACACACACAGAGACAGTGAGAGAGACAGAGTGCCAGAAGAGTGGGGGAGTCACACCGAGGTGGGGCAGGCTTTCAGACCAGCATGTGGCGTTTCCTATGGAGGGCAAGATGGTCGGAGCGGGAGAAGCTTCGGTCACAGTCTGGACACTGGAAAGGTTTGATTCCAGTGTGTTTGCGGAAATGTCTTGTGAGTTCATCAGACCGAGCGAATTTCCATGTGCAGCCTTCCCAGGTGCATTTGTAGGGCTTTTCTCCTGCGAGGAAGGGAGAGGGGGTTTAACTCAACCGTCTTCTGCTGGTGTTCAAAAGAGAAGCTCAGAGTTTTGAACTAACACCCTTGGAAAACGCAGCTCTCGAGATAAAGCCCTACACGTGACTCTCATAAAACAGCTGCTCTAGGAAAACACGAAACATATTCTCCATGGGAAAACGACGACAAAGAATCGGGGTAGGGTTTTAAAGAGTTCTTAAGGCAGGAAGAACCACTCCGAGGGGCCAGAACGGGGCAGAATGCTACAGCTTTAGGTCTCCAAGCCTTAAACTTAAATGGTCCACCGTCCCGTGTACTTCGTAATTCCACTGAAAGCTTGTGAGTTTTTCTTATGCTTTTCCATAGTTTCCGGAAACTCTAAAGTCCCTATCAACTAAAATACCTGCTAAAGTGTGCAACAACCCATCTTCTTATTTAGTCCCTGACAGTGCTTCAAGCCCCTAGGTACTAAAACCGGAAGTGTCCTCTGCATACTCCATCCCTTCCTGTAGGCTACCCAGCACTCACAGGAAGGTCCTTGGGGGGGAAATGCTAGGAAGAGCCAGTATGAAGACCCTCACAGATGAGCAGAGCTTACTGGCGATCTTACTGTATTAAAGTCAGTAACACAAGTTGGCCACCCCTAACACGACATTTCCGAACACTCTAAAACAGCGATTCTCAACCTGTGGGTCACCTAAGACCCTTAGAGAACACAGATATTGACACCATGATTCGTAGCAGTAGCAACGAAGATAATGTTATGGTTGGGGGTCAGCACAACACGAGGCACTGTATTACAGGGTCGCCGCCTCAGGAAGGTTGAGAACCACTGCTCTCCGACCTGAAACCACTGTTACCTTCCAGCTGCGTGTGGAGGAGGGGACACCCAGTCTCCAGCAGGGAGCAAATTAGTCCCTCTTTAGTGATCCTTGTCCCTAGAATTCCTGGCGTCTGAATCCAAAGACTCTGTATCATTTTAATTTTAGGCGGGAAAACACGAAGCCCCACCCTTCGGGTCCCATCCACGCCTAGCAGATGATTTATGTGCTGACCGGTCACTGCTGTTCAGGAGCCCCTCACCACAACTTCCTCTACCTCCTCCTCCTCAGGACTCACCAAAAACCACTGCTGTTTTTCTGTCCTGAACCCCACATTCCTCTCTGTGAAGATTCCCTGATAAGAATGACTCACTAGACTCAGAAAAAATTACATACTGAGCTCTACACCAAGGTCACACAGCAATCACTCTTGGGCTGTACTATACTGTCCACTGAAGGGCCCGGGCCAAGAGCAGGCTTACTAGACAAATGAATAATAATAGTAATAGTAATAATAATAGTAATAATAATAATATAAAAATCTTATCGTCTCAGAGCAACTGCAATGTCAGATTTTCATACTGGGGAGTCAAGCTGGACCGTGCTCAGCCGACTTTAACCATGCACACAGTGAGAACGCAGATGCTTCTCCTACCTGTGTGCGTCCTTCTGTGTGCTTTCAAGTGCGAGCTCTTAGTGTAGACTTTGTTGCATCCCTCGTAGTCACATCTGTGTATCCTCCGCTTCCTCTGGGTATCCGGGGATTCCACAGGTAGGGGTCTCTTCCCAGGCTGCACGATCACCGACGGATGGTTCCTATCAAGGTCAAGGTTAAATGCAAAACATTGAGCGAAGGGGCTTTCTTTTCCTTCAGTCTACTAAAAAAAGAAAGAGCATGTACAACATCGGGCATAAAACAAACGAAAACCCCCAACAAAATAAAAAAAAATAATAATAATAACAATAAAAAAAGAATTAGCTGTTCAACCCAAGAAGCACTGCGATATGCATTCAACAAACATGGAGCGAGCACCTACCATGAGCCAGGCACTGTGCTTGGCACCGGGGCACAAAGATGAATAAAAACAGGGTTCCTGCCCTCGAGGAGCTCACACTCTAGGGGAGACAGACATGGAGATAAGTAACGACAGCAAGAAAGTTAGGCGCTACTCGAGGGAGGTGCCGGTGCGGGAGGCTCTCGGCAGCTGTCTGTAGATCACGTGTTCCTGCTCAGCTGGGCACCGGGTTTCCCACAGGCTACCTGACTGCCATTTTTCTCCAGGGAAAAGTGGGAACCGTCAAATCCCTGCTTCTTACGCCGCCGACACACTGCCGGGCAGATCTACGACCTCGCCTTTCTCTGAATGTCCTTTAGTGATGGCTGGCTCACATTTAATGTTCAAAAGCTGGCCCTTTCAAAGGAGGTCTTCAGTGTCACAGTGGGGTGGTTCCTGCGTGGTGGAGGGAGGCCCCAGCAGTCATTAGTGAGGCGGGGGGTGGGGACACCTCATGCCCTCCCTATCTCAACCTCTCTCACACTTGCCCGAGAGATCTTGGGCCATACATCTGCTCACCATGACTGTGACGTGTTTTGCGTCACACCTGCTCACCATGCCAGAAAGGGAGCCAACAGAGAGCAGGGGCAGATGGGAAAAAGTGTGCGCCTGCAGTTTTCCCCAACCCTTTCCTGCAGACTAACACTTGCCCACCCACTTTCTCCTGGACAGTCAGTCACGTGACTGAAGCAAGCGTCTGCAGCTCCTCTTAACTGTGAGGAAAGGCACGGCTCTTCAGTTGGAACTTCTGGGTCCTAAAATGTTCTAGATGATGTATGAACAGAGATTTCTGTGTGTGAGAGTGGACTAAAAACAAAACAAAAGAGTAAGGGGTAAAAGAACTTGATAAGGACATTTCTCAAGTTTCTGAAATTAACATAAATGAAACGTTGGCTATTAAAGGCATTAGTGCCTGCAATATTTTTGAGGCTCAAAAATTCTGAGCACTTTTATTTATTTATTTATTTTGGCTTGAGGTGTGTTAAGACGAGCCTAGCAAATAATAAAAAGATGGGTCCATTTTCCGTGGCCTTCCTTACTTCTATGGTACTTTAAACCTTACTCTGATGCCTGGGAGCATCAAACAGAATAAGGTTGATTTGGGAGAGCCCATGCCAAGTGGCCTTAGAAATCTTGCCCAACAGCCGGGTTCTGTGGGTTGAGAACCTAAGTCATTCAGCACGGTAATGATGACCGCTTTCCCCAATGTCACTGACGCTGTACCCCAATTTCCTCTGTGAAATGGGGGTGTGAACGCTACCAACTAAAAAGGCTATTGCTGGTGAGCACAGTGTGGGAAAGCCACTGAGTGACTGCTGGTGAGCACAGGACGGCGTCTGTGGCTAACGGGAGCCGCTGGGGCTGTGTTCAGAAGTCCCCTTCCCCTTTGCACCTCAGCTGCTGGCCTTCGCATGGACTTCTCGGGATGCTACAAAGCCACCGAGGAATGTCAAGCTAGCGTCTATTGGAAAGAGCGGCAGTGAGATGGCACTGGCTGAGAGATTAAGAGTCCTGGGAATCTCACACTCTTTGGCTTTCCCAAACTCCTCATTTTTAAAAGAGATCATGTGGGATCATAAACTATAGAAGAGCACCTACCACATACCAGATCTGCTTTGAGTTAAATGAGCCCTTCCTTGGTTGATATTCCCATGCCCACCCCTCCCTGTTTTCTGCTCTAAACGCAGCTTCCCAAAGGTAAATACAGATGGAATGGATTTCTCGATATACCTTTGAGTGCATTTAAAAAGGACCCTACAGCTGTAATGGGTTTCCAAGCTGTGAAGCCCGTGCCTAGGCAGCAGGGTTTCTAGGCCAGTGTTGCTGGGTACCGGTCCACTGTTCTAGGCACCTGGCTTCAAAGGATTCTTTCCTGGCTAATGTGTCTGGTGTAGGCTGCTAGCGGGCCCACTCCAAGACATTACTTAATCCCATCTGTGAAAGAATTACCCAGAGTGCTTGTTCCATTGTGGCTAATCTACACTCAAATGGTCCTTAAATGAAGCATTTAAAAGCATCTAGCAGTGAGATCACTAAAGGAATATTACTTGAAACCGGTAAGAAAAAAAATACACTTCTTTTCCCCCTGAGACAGGGTTTCTCTGTGTAGCTTTGGAGCCTATCCTGGAACTCACTCTGTAGAGTTGGTCTCGAACTCAGAGATCCACCTGCCTCTGCCTCCCCGAGTGCTGGGATTTGAAGACGTGCACCAACACCGCCCGCCCGCATGTATTTTTTGAGACCAGGTCTCACGTAACCCAGGCTGGCTTAAATGCTCGCTCCTCCTGCCTCTGCCTCCCTAATGCTGGGATCACGGGCATGTGCTACCACACCTCGCTGGCAACTATTTTCTTTTAAGCAGTATTTATAAAGAATGGGATACGGTTTTCAAACTCTCTTCTGTAAGGTCTCACGTTTTACTTTGTAACTTAAGAACTTCAGCCAACCCTCTGCCACCGGTCAGCTTCAGATAAGATGGCAGGGGGAACACCCAGAGAGGCACAGCCGCTTGAAGCAGGACCCCGGGGTCAAGGGTGGGACTGTGGGTGTACACTAAGTAGTGGCTCATCAGTTCTCCATTTGCTCTTCTTCTTTTTTTTTTTTTTTTTTTTGCCAGAGCTGAGGCTCGAACCCAGGGCCTTGCGCTTGCTAGGCAAGTGCTCCACCACTGAGCTAAGTCCCCAGCCCTCCCTTTGCTCTTAATAAGAGTTCAACTGAAAGACTTATAAGGTGGGCACAATGGCGTGTGCCTGGAACCCTGGTACTCAGGAGGCTGAGGCAGGTGAGGCACTGAATGAGATCAGCCTGGGCTACACACCCAGACCTCATCTTTAAAAACAACACAAAAAATCCTACAACTGGATTTTTGAGGGGCAGCACTGTGAAAACGAGAGCACAGGCTTCCGGGATACTTTCTTTGCCTGGTGCCGCAGCTGGGGAAAGGAGTCGCCCCTCGTCATCATTTAGGGACTATCTACGCCAGCATCCCTACACCAGTTTCTCAGTATCCCTGTATCAGCGTGGTGTGAGTTCACACGGGAGCCAAAGGTGGGCATGACCGCAGGAGACCTGACATCACCGGAAACTATCCCCGACTGTGGAGTCATGTGACAAGATGAAGGCAGAAGACAGACAGGAAAGGTGGGCAAAACATTTACTGAAGCCACAGAAAAGGCGTGGGTGAAGGATGATGGGGGGCAGGGGGGGGGGGGAGGACCTGAGGGGACAGTGGCTGTTGAGGCTGACCACTGGACCCAACGCAGCACTATAGTACCAAGATGGTACAGGAGTAATCACAATAAAAAACAAAAACAGAGGATGTGGGTAGTGAGAACTGGCTCAGCCTATGGCCCCACACACGCTGGAGCACCAGGGGTCAAAGGCCACCTCCTCAGAGACTGCTCACCCCAGTGGTCAAACCATGAATGCCGTCACTCAACCATGGATGGGTCTCATCCTATCCAAGCACATGTTCAGATGCTGGTCAAGGCAGACATCTTACTGGACTTAGCTCTGCAAGGGAGGGAGGCTCCACGGGCAGCTACGATTCAAAAACGCAGCGCAAAAGATTTCTTTCAGCACTGAGCTTCTCCGAGCTGCACAGAAACCTTCTGTGGCCAACACTGCTGTTGGCCTGAGGATTTTAATAAAAGACGTTTTCAGTGACAGACACATTAAACCACATTTGAGGTGACGACTGTAGGGGGCGGGGCGGATCCTGTTTGACACCTGAAAACTTTCTGGGATTCAAGCTGATGCGAACATCAAATCCAGTCTTCATGAGAACACTGCATACGTGTATCCCAGACGGATGGAAAAAGAAAAACAGGTTCGTGTGGTCACCTTGGGGGACTTATTTGCTGAAGTTGAACTGCTGTGGGCGTGATGTGTGTTGCTCTTGGAGACTGTCTTGACCACCGTCACTGAGGCGTCACCCAGTGACACCACACAACACAGGATGTCCCTGGTCATCCACAGCACAGCACATGTTTGCAATTCCATGCTCCATTCCAGGTCCCCAGGTACAGGGCACTATTCAAACACCAGGTACACCTAAGTATACTTACTCTTGCAACAATGCTTGCGGGGGGGACACTGAGTTCATTAAAGGGGGTGACATTTCTTCAGGGTAATAGTCTGTCCTCTGTGGTTCAATCCCAGGCTCTATTTTAATTTTCTTCTGTAATATGGGCTTCTCATATGATTCAATTACAGGTACTAAAAAATAAAAGAGAGAGAGAAATCATTCTATATATAATGTATCAATTTCACTTTCTAAAGTTCACTGCCCTGCATCTACCTACTACTCTTATGTATGCGTACTTCTCCAGCAAGGGCTAGAGCAGGACTCAATTTGCGAGGGATCCTCACTTCTTCTGAAGCAGAGGGAGGGCCCGGTAGTTCAAGACGACTCTTCATTACAAAGTCTGGCTAACCTCACGGTCCCCAGTCTATGGCTGGTAAACAGGTGCCTTTTATGAGCCCTTAGCAGCATGATCAGAAAGTACTTACGTCCCTGTTGTGCCCAGGACCATGCTGGCACTCAGTGAATCCAAGTATAAAATATACCGTGAAAGTAACTAATTATTGGACATCCTCCCAATATCAACACTTCTGAACCCAAACAGACCAGGCCGTCCTCTTGAGGATGTATGCTCTGCCTAGAGCCCTCACCAGACCCCTGGGGGAGACGCGGTCCACCAGGCAGGTGCCTGGGTGTAGGGGCCACGGCAGACTTTACCTTGCATGCTGCTGTTTGAACTGTCCATATCTTCCGACAGGGAGACCATGAGCGGCTGCTGGAGGTGGCTGGTGTACATGAATGGGACCGGCTGGACCACAACGGGCTGGATGACAGGGAGAATGCCAGGGCTCCGGATTCCATGTCTGGACAGCGCGGCCGCCATCACTGGCGGCATGGACAATGGTACGCCAAAGGGCTGCACTCCAGGAGAAGGGGGCGAGTATTTCTTAATGGGCGGGCTGGAGGGGGGCATGCTCAGCACAGGTGACGCTCTCCGGTGGGAGGGGAACTTGAGGGAGGAGGGAGAGGAGCCAGCGGAGGGCGGTGAGCCCCGCTTGTTCACAGTCAGGTCCACTGGCTCCATCTGTATCCCGTGAGTAAGGCCTTCTGGGGTCTGGAAGAACTTGTCCGGTAACGGTGTGGAGTAAATGACCCCATATTTGTTGGGCTTCATCGATTCTATGTAATTCGCTGGGTAGGACTATCAGGAGAGAGGAAAAAGAGGAAAAGTGTAAAGAGACATGCTTGGATCGAAAGATGAACGACCCCTGAAAAGCTAGGGGAGACGGTTCGGCAGATGCTAGAAATTAAGGTTATTGGGCCCCAGGGGAAAATGGATGCTATGGTTTTCACATCACGTGAAGGCCGATACCTACCCTGGCTGCATTCTAAAGCGGTCTGCGTCACCAAAGGCCTGTGGCCTTCAATAGGGATCAGCACTGATGGCACCAAGAACTGGCCAAACTTACAACCCACTGCTTTTCGGACGTTCTTTCTTTTCTTTGCTCTTTTATTTTTATTTATTTATTTATTTATTTATTTATTTATTTATTTATTTATTTGTTTGTTTGTTTATTTATTTTTTAAGACAGTCTTACTGTATCCCTGGCTAGCCTGGAACTCACTATGTAGACTAGGTTGGCCTCAGATTCAAGAGATCTGCTTGCCTCTGCCTTATCGGTGCTGGGATTAAAGGTGCACACCACCACACCATTCATTCTGAGTTTCTCTGGCTGGGGCCTTGACTGAGATTATTCTTGGGATCATAGTACTTTCTTCACTGGGCCCAGACAGGCTGAATCGCTGCCTGGTTATGAACTGCAATTGTTTGCCCTTATCAAAGAACCATTCTGGACCCAGGGCCAGTCAAAGCACCCAGGAAGAAGCGACCAGGCAATGAGACTTTCATCACCTGTGTTTATCGAGTTATTTGGTGTCACCTTTTTTTCTTAACCTTTAAAGAGATGTTTATTATTACCATTATTTTGAATTATGTGCAGGTATGTGTATTTACATGTAGGTGTGTGCACCTGAGTACAAACGCCCCAGGGAGGCTTGAGACATGGAGTATCTGAGAGGCGCAATGAGGTGGCTGTGAGCCACCCGACAGGCATGCCGCACTGAGGTCTTCCCGAAGAGCGGTGTGTGCTCTTCACCACCTCTCCACCTCTCCACCCCCCCATGTCACTTTCTGAACTTTATGACCACATGCTGCTTTCTTCTGCTCCTCTTTACCTTGCTTAGTGTCCCTGGGAGGTCACCCAGTGACTTCCACTGCCCCTGCGGGAACTCACCTTCTTTGGCAAAGCCCCAAATTACAGCGATAAACAGTAAAAGATCTGCTGGACGCTGGGGAAAAACTACCAGTACTGTGCAGAGTGTGCAAGGGAATAAAACCAGAAGCACAGGACACAAGGTCTTGGCATCAGCTCTCAGCGAGGGGCGGAGGGCTGAGTCACGACAATCCGTACACTCCCCCCTCTTCTTATTTATTTAAGAACTGCCTTTTGTTTGTTTGTGTTTTTAGGATCTAACTCCATAGTCCAGGCTGGCTTTGTACTTGCAGCAATCCTCCTGCCTCTACCTCTCAAGTGTTGGTCTGCACCAGCATACACAGCTCTTTCTTTCTCTAGAGCTGGCCACACCCAGCTCAAAAGAACACAGGAAAAGAGGTCCAAATTATACAGCAACATAAACGTGAATAAGCCTATTTAATTAAAATAGGTGTTATTAAAAGAAGCCCAGGGCTCACTTAAGAAATCAGACACTATGCACAAAGAGGATCTCGGTAATCAAGGAGTTTCGTACACTTTATTTAATTTTCCAAAGGACACAGTTCTGTCAGGAGGCAAATCTTCATGAAACGGAGGGCAGCCATGGGCTTCTTCACACGGTGCAGCATCTTCCTGGTCTTCGGCCCCGTTTCTCCCCAGACCTCCCAGTGACCCAGATTTGAAGGCCCACAGTCACTGGCGGCTGAGCAGGGCGCAGAATGAGGGCACACTATCCACCGCTGTCACAACTGGATTTTCTACCCGTGGCATGAATTTAGGACAAGTGGGAATTCAGAGAGCACCTGGGGGATTTGCAAATTTAATAATACCCTCAGGGTTCCCAAAGTCGGCAAGGAAGTAAAGCCACGCATCAGGTTGAGTTTAAAGCACGCTTTGCGTTTCTATTCACACTTAACACAAATGAAATGTCCCTGTCCCATCTACTTTAAAGCTCCAGGGTAAGTGCAGGGAGCGACTTCTGGACACTCAACTCTGAGTACACAATTAACTATTTCCAGTTCAGCTGCCTCACAAAAGGTGGAAGAACTGTGGTCCTTTCAATTGGCTCACCGGCAAGTTCCAGAATCTTCCCTACTTAGGCACACAGCCTGACTGCTGTGGCTGACACCATCTGGCACGCACAGTGTAAAATGGATGCCCATCAGGTGTGACTTGGGATGTGAACTCCACTTAAGCGAAACAGGAAAGTCTTCTCTGGCCATTGGCAGGCATGGATGGAACCCCAATGTCCTCCTACCCCGTCTTCAGCAACACAGCTATCCAAAGACGAGACACAGACGAGGGTCTACCAGCTCCACCCCCAGCCCTAGGTTCTTTTCTTCGGTTGAAATGCCCATCGGGATGTCCACACCTCTGCTGCATGTACATGTTTGCTGACTGCTGCTTGTCACTGGAATGTGAGGCAGGGGCTTCATAAGCACCCCAGGTCCGGATGTCTGGGATGAGCTCATCGGCTCTCTGAAGCTTTTCACACCTGTGGAGGCTCAGAATAATGCCCATCCTTCTGATTCTTGAAGACAGGAGGCTGGGGGGGGGGGGTTGAGGTGGGAGCGGTGTGTGTGTGTGTGGGGATGGCGCAAAGGCTTGGACACTCTCCCAGCAGCCTTACTATTACTTTATACAGCGAGAATTTCCAGTTTCATATTTTCTTAGGAATGGCTTTGGAGGTCTCTTGACAGCACAGTCAGTGGGTGGGACAAGTGACAGGAACAGGAAGTCTCTACTGCTGAGGAACACGAAAACAAGGTGCACCTGTGACACAGGGCTAGGGCGGCGTCCTCAGACCACAGGTGGGGCTCAGGGCACAGGAAGGCGGAAGGCGGGGCGTGCTCATAAACACTTGCTCTGGGCTCAAGCTTTCTGTCCACCCAGTCCAGGAAAACCACCAAGGGCGGCAATCGGGACAGAGCTCGGGAAATGACTGGTTTTTAAGGACCTCTCGTAGGACAAGAAGTCTGCTGGGCGACAAGAGTCACCAGGAAAGAGGACTTCAGAGGGAAGTTAGAGGAAGAGTGGAATGTTTCTCTTCAGCTTGTTTTCCTTCCGACGGCCTGAATCAGAAGCTCTAGTTGTCCCCTTTCCCATTAGTCCTTTCTATCATGTGCACAGACTTTAACAGGGTTTAGATTCCAGGAGAAGAAAAACGTCGTGTCCTCACTTTCTCTAAACTATGACAAAACAACCAAGAATAGGATTGCTCTGGCCAGGATTTTCTTTAAAAAGGAGAAAGGTGGTGGTGGCTGTGATGGCAGACACTACAGCCTCGTTATGCTTTTCCTTAGGCGGCTGGAGAGGTGCCTCAGTGGCTAACAGCACTTGCGGAGAACCCGGGTTCGGTTCCCGGCACCCACGTGGCAGCTCACAACTGTCTGGAGTCCAGTTCCAGGGGACCAACACCCTCTTCTGGCCTCCTCAGACAGTGCATGCACTCACACACACACACCGGTAGGCAAAATACCGATATACAGGATAAAAATTTCTTTGTAGGCATAGTGGGACATGCCTGCAATCTAAGCACCCAGAAGGCTGAGGCAGGAGGATTGCCATGAGTCAAGGCCAGTATGGGATACACAGTAAGACTCCGTCTCAAAGGAAACAAAACCAACCTTACAAACGTCCACTGCTGCTCTAACACATGCCTTTTTGATTCCTCCACTTCTTCCTACAAAGGTGTGGGAGACCGAACTGACCCGAGCACAAACTGGAGCTCTCTCTCTACTCCTTCATGGTAAGCACTAAATTAGCTTCTGGAGACAGAATGAAACGGATTCTGTATCAGGCGGAGCTGACCACTAACACATAAAGGAGGAAAAGATCACTAATTAGAAAAACACTTTTCCATTTCACCTTTATATGCGTGCTTTGTTGTTCTGTGAACTTGACCCAAGATCACGGCACCTGGGAAGAGAGACTTCAACTGAGAAAAAACGTCTCCTGGAGACTGACCCACAGGCAAGTCTGTGGGACATTTTCTTGATTGAGAGGGCCCAGCCCACTGCAGGAGCTGTGTTATCCTCGGGCAAGCGGTCCTCAGTTGTTAACAGAAGGGTAGCTCTTGAGTAAGTCAGGGCAGTATCCCTCCAAGGTCCCTGCTTCAGGATCCTGCCCTGATTTCCCCTCAGTGATGGAGTGTGGCCTGGAGTTGTAAGCTGAAATAAGCCCTTTGCGGGCCGGGCGGGACCTGAGAAACCTTCCGAGCACACTCTCCACTTTGCTTTTGATCATGGCGTTTATCATAGCAATAGAAAGCAAACTGACAGAAATTACTGCATTCTAACGCATAAAAAGGTAAAAAGTCATTTTACCCCATCCTATCGCAGTTCAGCTGCATTTTCCTTGCACCTGGTTATCTCAATTTGGTAATGTGGGTCTTCACGTTAGCTGCAATTGGGCTTTCATGCTTGATTAAGAACGCTGGATGTAGACCAGTCAAATGCACCAACGATGGCCATGCACCACTGATAAACATTATATTCTCCAGTTACAAACCGGAGAAATGTGTCTTATCTTTTAATGTTCATTTTCCTGAAAGATGACCATCGCAACAGCTGAGGAAAAGGGGGCAGGAGACAGCAGCGCAGAGACGCTTTGGAAGAAAGGTCTGTTTCTTTGGTGACTATAATTCTAACCGGTCAGTGATTCCACTTAGGTATGTGATAACTGCGTTATCCAGCCATTGTGCTGGAATGTAAATGCTGTCTCCTCAAAGATGCTCTCACTTCCCTTCTCATTACGGACACGTGTAGAGAAATACTTCACTGGCCTAGTAGTATCCATGGTAACTGAGCTCCAGGCTCCTTAGAGTGACCCCGTGTCCTGTATAAGCATTTCTGGCAGGAACCTCCACAGCCAGTGCAGAAGGATGATCTAATTTTGTGAGCCTGTCATCCCCGGCCTTCAGCTACACATCCAGGCCAAGACTTTTTCCCCCTGTGAATATTTTCCAATCCCGTGGAAGAAGAGAGCAGGACAGACTGGGGGTGTTGCCTCGTTAGTCAGTGCCCGCTAAACCACATCCTCATGTCTAAACTACTCCTGCTTCAAAAAGTCGGCACCTCTTTGTCACCCACGTCTCATCTCCAGGACACTAGGACTGGACCTCCACAAACACCTGGACTGACTCTTAGTCCCCTGGTGGCCTAGCAGCACCGTGGCCTGGCTCACACTGTGGGGACAGTTTAGGCCTGAGGCTTACAAAAGGGCCATGGATGTAATTCCCACCCAGCCACAAACTGTTCCGAATGTAGGAAGATTCTGGCCTCGCTGCCAAGTCCCTTCTCTGGCCGCTTCTCCTCAGTCATCCCTGATAGAGTCACAGCTCCATATGGCTTCTGTCAATGCTTGCTTTGTCTTTCTTTCTTCTTCTTTTTTTTAAAACTTACTTTATTCACAACGTATTTTACACACGCATTTGTGAACTTCCTTTCAGTGTGGCTGACCCTATCTAGGGGTGTGGGGAAAGGGTCCCAAGGATGGATAGTGGCACCTCGTTTATTACTGGAGGCTTTGAGAAATACCACCTGTCAAAGGCCTGTCAAACAAGGAGCATGTTAGGAAACAACACAACACATAATGTTATCAGTTAAGAGAGCTGTTCGGTCTTGGGAAACTCACCACAGAGACAGGGTCCATGGCCTCCTGCTTGACAGGGACTGGGTCAAACATGAGCATTCTTTTAGTTAAGCCTTCTAGGGTGTTCTGATGTTTGGCCTGGAAAACAAAACAACAAGCCTAGTCTTAATACTGAGGTCGCATAATCTAAGAAAACAAACAAACAAACAAAACAGCCCCTTCCCCTTTTTTCTCCACTCTATCTTCTCTCTCACCCCCGGAATGGCTAGAATTGTTTGCCTTACCTACTATGAAAGATGCCCCTTCATATAATTAAAAGCAGGCCTCACAGGAAGGACTAAATGAAGCAGCATTTCTTACTCAACTATACAAACCCTGACATTTCTGGAACAATATGTACAGCCTCTTCTGGCAGAAACCTCGCTTGGCATTGCTGGGCAGCTCAGGAGAAGACCGACTCCACCCCCATGCTCATCACAGAAAAAAACCAGGGAGAAAGAAACCAAGAAGCAACCAGCACGGATACCTGTGTTAACCCTCCAGACCCTTTGAAGTGGGAATGTAGTACACACACGCTTAAGTACCTTTATGGTCACTTAATACTTTGTTGAAAATGCTTCTTTGCTGTAATGAGTACGGACTCAAAGCATTTGAGCGGATCAGTTTCAATTGTTACCTGTCACTAGCCATAAGGACCAATGGCCAATGAGATAGCGTGGTGGACAAACAGGGATGCTGCTAGGCCTGGTGACCACGGTTCAGTCCCCAGAACCTGCATGAAGCAGGAGCAAGCAGCCCTCGGAACTCCGTGTGTGCCTGTGCACACACACAAAGGAGTCAATAATGAAAACACCGTTGGACCCCTTAGTTTCCAAATGTTCACCACTGCAGACAGCATTGACATTCTCTGCACTTGTATCCTACACCGTCTAATTCTTAGGACACATTTTCTTTCTTTCTTTCTCTTTTTTCTGGAGCTGAGGACTGAACTCAGGGTCTTGCGCTTGCCCAAGCGCTCTACCACTCAGCTAAATCCCCAACCCCTTTTTTTTCCCATTTATTTTTATTTTATGTGCACTGGTGTTTTGGCATAGGTGTTGGGTCTCCTGGAACTGGAGTTAAAGACAGTTGTGAGCTGCTATGTGGGTGCTGGGAATCGAACCCAGGTCCTCTGGAAAAGCAGTTAGTGCTCTTAGCCACTGAGCTACCTCCCCAGCCCCTGACAAATTCTCTAAAGGAGAACTCTTTGCTTCCATTTCTATGGTCCCCAAATTGTAAATCATTTTATTTTGAGCTAACCATTTCTGAGGCTGAACCTTTTTCATTTTTACTTGCCATTTACATTTCTTTCTTTGAGAAAAGTCTACTGGGATCTTGAGACATACTGCCCTACACCCACACCCACTCACAGTTTTCTATATTAGCATGCTCTTACTCTAATGTAAAGGCAGTGCCGAACTTGGGCCTGTCCTGTCCTGCTCTGTAACCACAATCTCCTGCACAGAACCACTCCAGCTGCATTGGGTCTTCACCCACCCCAACTTGGGTTACAAGCTTAGCGCTTTGATTTGAGGCAAGGTCATTCAAGGTCACATGTCACCCTGGTTCAGGTGGCAAAGCGAGTTAAGTTTCTCCTGAGAAACGTGGCATGCCTGTGATCTCAAGCACTAAGAGAGACTGAGGGAGGAGGGCTGCCCCAAGTTTGAGGCCAGCCTGGGCTACACAGCAAGACTCTGTCTCAAATGTGGAAAACCCCACCACGGCTGCAGAGGGCTCAGTGGTCGAGAATACACACTGCTTTTGCAGCAGCCTTGAGTTTGGTTCCTAGTACTCATCTTGGGTGGCTCACACCCGTCTCTAACTTCAGCCTTTGGGGACCCAATGCCCTCTCTGCACCTCCATGGGCCTCTGCACTCACCAGCGCATACCCACACAGAGACACACAATTTGAAAAGAAAATCGTTAAAAGAAGTTCCAGGTTCTAGAGTCGTCTGTGCCTCCTCTCCTTCAGTGTGGAGGATGCCCCCCCCCCCCCCCCCCCGTCCTCACGGTCCCATGACTGCAGTGCCCAGAGTCTTGTGAGCATGTGTTCTAGAGTCTCTGCATCCTCTCCCTCAGTGTGGAGGATGTCCAATCCCCACAGTCCCATGACTGCTGCACCCAGAGCCTCCTGCACACGTGTTCTAGAGTCCTCCGGTTTCTGCATCCTCTCCCTCAGTGTGGAGGATGTCCTGCCCCGACGGTCCCATGACCACAGTGCCCAGAGCCTCCTGCACACAGGTTCTAGAGTCCTTCAGTCTCTGCGTCCTCTCCCTCGGTGTGGAGGATGCCAAAGCCCCATGACCGCAGCGCCCAGAGTCTCCTGCACAGGAGCTCCCACAGTTACACATTGTCACACAGAAGCATCAATGTGGTGCCAGGTGGCTCTCGGGCCTCAATGGAACCTCTTCTGATTTTCATGTAAATATCACCCACCACACAAGGCCCTGACGTCACAATTAATTGTCCCATAACCTAGGATGTATCATAATCCGCAAACACATAGTGACACCAGGTTGCTCAAACTCCATGGTGTCACCACCCTCTTAGGTATCCCAGCAAAAAACAAATGGACAGGAAAAAAAAAGGGTGATCTCATTAGGAAGAAAGCCTCTTGTGTCTTAGGATCTAATAAGCAGTCCTAATTCAGCAGCTCTGCAGCTACATACACTCACACACACCTTAAAGAAGGTGCAGCATCTCTTGGTGTTGTTAGAGACCAAACAACTAGTTGATACCTCTGCTTACATTGATAAGGCATAGTTTAGCAGCTTCCCACCAACACCTCAGCCCTTTAAATGGAATTCTCTAGCACCATCTATCCCACAAGATGGTTATCTTGTTGCTTACATTCCCAGGTGTGGAAGGAAGGAAAGAGACCTGGCTTTGAGGCCTCAGACTTCTAGCCCCGAGGCAATACTTCTCATAAGGAGGATACAGACTACACTCCTTCTCAAGCTTTTTCCCTCTAAATTACTCATTTCAACAGACGTGCACAGCATTTTTGGATATGTGGCACACACTAAACACACGAGACTAGACTCACTGGCTTCAAACCCTGGAGCAATATATAAAGATAAATGCCCGGAACCCTCAACTGTTAGCAAGAGCTTCTAGGGGGAGCCACATGTGGTGGTACACGCCTAGATCCCAGTACTTCGGAGGAAGCTGAGGCAAGAGAATGCCACAAGTTCAAGGCCAGTCTGGGCTCCAAGAGAGTTGGGAGCAAGGGCTGGCTACACATACCCGGGTAATGATGTTCAAGTTTATTGTTTCTATAGTGAAAAGTTTAAAGATAAAGGGGACAGAGGACAGAAAGGATGGGAAGAAAATGGACTTTGTGAACACATCGGGCTGCCTGATCAAAACAACTGCAGTGACTTTTCTGTACCAATCGCCTCGGCCACTGCTTTAGACTTCACGGGCTCTGGTGAAGGCTCAGGAAGGAGGCAGTGTAACTCCGGCAGAATGCTTGCCTTCTACCAAAAGGCCCTGGGTTCAATCCTGATGTGACCACAGTGCCACCAAAGCGCCTTCCACCTAAGTAAAAATAAGCTAAGACCTGTAAGAATCAGGGTCTTTAACAGTGCTGTGCTCTGCAGGTATTGCTGTATCTGTTTTAAAATCTCCTTTTTCTACTTTTCAGACAGGGTCTCCCTATGTATCCTTGGCTGACCTAGAGCTTACTAGTAAACCAGGCTGGCTTAGAATTCAGAGCTCCACACCCGCCTCTCTCTCTCTCCCAAGTACAGGAATGACAGGTGCGCACCACCACACCTCACTCATTTTTTTAAAAAGGATTCTGAAACCACCACTGCTTGTGAAACCTTTCACCGCACTGGCAGCAATCCTAAACTGAACCAGTAGGTGGCGCACGAAAACAGGCATTGGAGCCTTGAGAGGCTGGCGGAAGATAGGCGTGTGCCCGCCTCAGGGTCTTTAAAATCTTGTGGGTTTTAACCAAGCTGAGGAATCCTATTAACAACTTTATGTGGGGTATCGCAGAGATGAGGAGCCTCAAATGTGGTGGTGGTTGTTGTTGTTTTCTGTTTTCAAACACACAGTTACATCTTAGTTCTGTTCCGATCAACACTCAATCTGAATTAAGCAATGGCAAGATAAAACAGCAAAACCTACTTTTGTTTTTAAAACTGAGTTATTGAGGCGCTTAAAAACCAACAACATAGGAAAAGTCACTTTTGCCCAAACAACTTCCCATAATTGGAACAACTGAGTGATTAGTCAGGGAAGGGCCCGAAAAACTGAATTTTCATTTAAAAGTGACATCCCTTCTGAACATCCCCCCACCCCCCAACTCCAGTTCTATTTTTGACTGCAAGGGTCAGATTTCTGTCAACATACAAAACTGTAGAATTACATATGAGAAGACTGGCGAATCCTTGAGGTGACTTCTAGAAACGACAGAGCTCGGGCAGTCTGAGGCTCACTGTACAACTAACTGCCTCAGTCGAGAAGGAATGGATGCGGGCGGGGAAGTAAAGTCCACGGCTTCTCAGTTTGTTGAGGACAAAGCGAGACGGGCCTGACGCTCTCTTTTCTTTTTATCCCTGTTCTTCATCTGTGTTTCTTTCCTCAGGTCCTCAAAGCGTCCCCGTGTGACTAGCTCCCCAACCCAGCCTGACCCTAAGGCTTGTCCCAGTCGCCGGCTTCCCTCAAAGAGAATCTCAGACCGGTGTGCAGAGAGCAGAACCACCAGACAAGCGCCAGGCAATAAGCAGCAAGTACCCCTTTGGCTCCCCCAAGAGTGAATTTTCAGACGAGGAAGTCTGTCAGTGCTCCTCACCCTCACTCTCCAAAGGACCCGAGGGGTAAAATCTCAGCTCTCTGTGTATCTTGGCCAGGAGGAAAGTGTGTGGAGCTGAACTTCCTTTGGAAACCTTTCTTTAGCAAATTCTTTGAGTGCTCCCAGGGAGTAGAACTCTGGCCAGAGACCCAGGAACTGCCACCTAACTAAGTCAGAGGCTGGCCATAAGTGCTGGCACCTACCTGGAAGGGTGTCCAGTTTTCACACCACCCAAGTCTCTTCACCCACCTCAGTCTTCTAGGGTTGGTTTGAAAAGAGTCCCGCGGAACAGTTCCAAAGCTTTGCCTCTCATAAATTATGTTTGCGTTATACCGTGTTTTGTAAAAGGGAGAGAAATGAATTATTTCGCCGCAGATGGAATATAATGCTCCAGAGAGCAAACAATCCGCCCTCCTCCTCCTCCTCTGTGAACAGGCCACCCAATTTTTCTTTTCTGCCTCCACCCATCTGCTCCACCCCATGGAGAGCTGCCAGGGCGAGTCCAACTTGTCCAAACAGGACATGGCTTCAGATAAGATTCTGCCCACACCCTGTACTTCGGAAAGACCGAGTGAGGCAATTGACTTTCCATGTAAGCGAGGACAGGTGCAAAGGTGACAAGCAGGGGGGTCCCTCCACATTTCCACACCAGCCCCTTCCCACAGCGGGAGGGGTGGGGAGACCCAAGCCTACACTACCCTTCAGGTCAACTCTCAAGTTCATGGGCACCTGCTTGGTTGGTTCCACTTTTTTTTTTTCTCCTTCCTTTATACTCCCTGGCAATTCTGTGTTGTAGTTTTAAGGGCAAGCAACCTAAGATAAATTGAAAAATACCCACAATGTCTAATCCTGCTGTGCACAGAGCTCCAAAGACCTCGCCTAAGCCTCCCAGCTCTCCTCTGTGAGGCGTTATATAATCAAACCCAGAAGGGCTGCGTGAGGCCACAGAGCCTCTCATCTGCCTGGCTCACTAGGAGGTGCCCTCCCTATCGCTGGAGACCCACCTCACTCCACCCTGCTGGGCCTCCACCCGGGGAGCCCCACCCTGCTGGAAGGGACCGGACTGGCTCCAGGCTGCAGCCAGTTCCTGGAAATTCCACCCTGAGCAAGGATGGCTAGGATCTTAAAAATAACCAGAAAGAACTGTTAGGGCGGTGTAGTTCCTGGTCCAGGAGTGTCCACCATGGAGTGACTGCACCTTCAGACGCAAAACTGTGCCGCCCGGCGGTGGGGGTGGGGAGGTGGAGTGGGGGGGGCAGCCCTCCCCATCAACAGTAAACACAAACCAGAAATCGCTTGTAACCACTGCTGGGCAACATGGCTCCAGCCCAAACCCTCCTCCTCCTCCTCCTCCTCCTCCCAGTCCCCTCTCTAAGAGGTTGCCTCTCCCTCCCTCCCATTTGCCTTATTTTCTGGTCTTGCGCCACGGAAACCTAAGGTCATCTGTGAAGCCTGCCCCACCCCTTCCCCCCCCCCCCCCACTTCCATCACTGCCATGGAGGCCAGGTCCTCAGGCCTCCTGTGGAGTCCATGACCCAGTAATGCAGCCCAGCTCTCTTACCACCCGTCCCTACCTCTTCTGCTCCCTCCTCCAGGGGAGCCTGGGGCTGCCAGGGCGGGGCCATACTGCCTGTACTTGTCACCAGCTCCCTAACCAGCCCAGGCTCTCCAAGTGGCCCTGCCTCCCCCTCTCAAACCCCAAGCTTTTGTTCATTTTTGGCCCTGATGCTGGGCAACAGTGTGGAATGCCCCCTCCTCTTCCGGCTTATCTAAATCCTCCTAATTCTTCAAAGACCTGCTCAAGGCCCTCCCTATGTGGCCAGCTGACTGCTCCCTAGTACATCCAGGTTGGCCACCTCTTACCTAGACAGGCTGGGTGTGGCCTCCAGCACAGCCAGAAGGGTCCAGGCAGGTGCCTCCCCGACACCTTAGGAGGCTCCCTCCCAAGAGAGAGTGAAACAGACGAAGATGTTTCTTCCTATGCTAGGCCCAAGGAGCAAACAGCAAAATAAGCAACCCCTCGCCCCAATAATAATAATTAATTACAAGCGACCAAGCCCTGAGTAGGACTTCCGCGGTCATCTCCTTGGGAGCACACTTGAAATGTTCCAAGGGTGAGGGAGGGCCCAGCCCTACAGGAAATAAACCATGAAAACTTCCTGAAGAAGTCACTGCCCCTCACCTTCGCCTTGCCTGTCCAGTCTCGGGAGACCTTACCATCTTCCAACTGTTTTTCTTATCCACCCATGGAGGCCTTTTGAATAAGCCTAGTGTCAAGGGCTCTGAAATCTAAAACAGAACAGTAAGGGGGAAAAAGGAAGGAGGCGGCGGCTAGAGGTGAAAGGTTTTGTGTGGGCCAGTCTTTATTTTCTGTAAGCGACACTTCTGCCTGGCGTGGTGGCACATGCTCTTATCCCCAGTGCTCAGGAGAAACCGCAGGACTGTTACAAATGTGAGTCCAGCCTGGTCTACACAGAGAGTCCCCGTCTCAGAAACAGAGAGGGCTATTTTTGTTGACCAATGAAAGCAAAGGCTGCGTCGGGAAGGTGTCTGCCCCGCGGGTCACCACCACCTTCATGACGAAGGTCCCGTTCTTTACTCATCCGTGTCATTTCGTGACTTGAGTGGGAACTGCCTTCCCATTTCACAGATGAGAAAACTTCAAGGGCGAGGTTTAAAAACCTGCCAAGTGCACACAGCCAGAGCCAGGATTCGAACTCGCGATCACGGACGTCAAGGCTGGCTATTTGGCACACCACTCAACTGCCAGCACAGAGAGGGCTGCATGCTAACAGTGGGACAGTGACTAGATTCTAAGAGCCTGGTCCCTGGGGAAAATGGCACTCAGTGACAATCTTGCAGTGGCCGGCAGGAATGATTTTTAACCCCTTCCAAATGGCGCTGGCTGCCTGCCCTCTCTTTGCAAGATCAAATGACATTTTCTGAAAGTCCCGAATTAGAGTATCATTCCTGCCAGCCTATGCACCGCGACTGGTCCATAAAACTGCTGAGAAAAGTGGGCAGCTTTACCCAAGTAAATACGGAAATCCTCCCAGTAACTGTTCAAAGGTGGAGGGGTCAGGTCTTCATCATCCCCATTTTAGAAATGAGGAACTAGAGGAAGAGGTGAAGTGACTACTAGTCCACCCTCGTGGAGCTGCAGCCAGGAACCAAAGCGCGACTGTTTTCAGACCTGGGTGGAGGGAGCCAGTTTTGGGTGGAATCATCTCACCCTGGGATCACTCCCCAAGACAGAGGGTGTGGTGTGCACACTGGTCCACGGTAAGCAGTGCCATGGGGCGGTTCCAACAGCAATTAAGATTTCAAAATGCCTTTTCAGGTTAGATCACTCAAGGCAGCTCCCCTGCATCCCGGGGCATCACTCAGAAGGATGATTGCACGCAGTGGGAGATTAGCACTAATGACTAGGTGCTCAATAAATACCTGGGAGATGAACAAATATATGGATGTCAAACTACACTTCTCATGTAGGAGATACATGAAGGGCAAGAGCCCGGGACGAGCATGGGACGGAGGCCAGGGAAGCATGTCCTAAAACACAAAATGTGACCCCTTTAAGGAGTTAGGGGAGACAGAAGCGCCATGTTGAAAGAGGTAAAGCGGAACAGGAAATTGATCTTCCTAATCAAAGCATTTGGGAGTGCAAAGCTTTGAAGGTACCAGGGTATAAAGTGCAAGTGCAGATAAAAGGAGTGGACGGCAGTGATTAGAGCCAACAGTATGCAGTTCTTGGAAAGAATGGTAGAGGCCACAGGAGACAAACCCAGGCTGCTCTCCAGGGTAGTGTGCCTGACTTCAACAATCTCCATTCTCTTTCCTGTGCAGATTGGGCTGCGCTCCATGGATGGGGGCTGGTTTCAGCTCCTGAACCGTCCCTTGCCTCATCCCTAACCCGTCCAAAGACTGGTAACTGGAGTAGGTCCCAGACTAGGCTGGACTCAAGATGGCACGCCTGGGAGGTTTCCCTCTGGGATACCCCCTTTCTGGACATTAGGGTGAAATCTAGATTAGACCAAGGGCTGAACAGAGTGCACGGAAGGCCAGGAAGGAGCTTGTTGTACAGTCAGCTGCTCCATCTGCACCCCAAGTCCCCCCTCATAGTGCTGGGGAAATGATAATGTATTCAGCCTGCCAACACAGTGGGAGGGAGTCTCAAACCTCTCTCCAGCAAGCAGTTTTGCCAAAGAACTTGACTACAAACAGGCAGACCGATGCCCAGAGGACAGCTTCTTTAACGGGGCATTGCAGAGACTCACAGTCCACACACAGTCGGGGTGTATATACTTTTTCTCTTTGGCTTTGCGAGAAAAACACCTCTCGTCCTGATCTGCAAAGTGTCTACAGTGCACTGCTTCTCTTTCGTCCTGACTTTCAAGGAAGGAGTCTTTGGTGTGGATGGGGTGGGGGAGCAGCTACCTCCTTTAGACAATACTCTCCCTTATCAGGGCAGACTCTGTCTGGTTTCCTGTCTCTGAGCTCTGGCGTGACTGCCTAAGATGAGAAGCGGGGGCCTGGACAGAAGGGGCCTGAAATGGGAAGCCTGCAGACCATCCCCTCCTCTCCCCCTCAGAGGCACGGCTGAGAAAATAATCACTTGGCAAACCAGGTGTTAATTGCTCTAAGATTCTAGGGATTTCTTTCCCCATAAGAGCTAGGCTCAATGGTAACTAGTCACTTCAAGAAAGAAGTCCACTTTCCAGAATAATGTCATTCCTACTAAAGGACATGCTTGTATCTTTTTTTTTTTTTTTAAATGCAAATGGGTGTAAAAGTAGCAAGAAACACTGAGGAGGAAGGCCACCATTTTAGAGCAAAAGTGTAGATTTGGAAATAGAAGAAAAGTCAAGAACCTGGAGACAATGAAGTTAAATTAGGCATGATGAGTTATCTGGTGAAGAGATGAAAACTATTGTTCCCATGTCTTATAATTATAGCAACTACCAAAAATAAAAAATACGATTTCCCCAACAATTTAATAGAGCATTTAAAAGTTTGCAGCACTTCTGACAGTAGATTAGATCCTAATCAATCCTACGAGCCACCTCCCTGTCTCCTCCCACCCCCAAACAGAAAGAATGATCTGGAGAACACCTCATCAAGACGGTCTACCCAATCAATCTAGTTGTACTCTTTACAACTTTGGAACTAAAAAACAAAACCAAAAAACTCCTTCAATTTGGAAGATTTATGAACTTCGGCTTCAAGGTCTCTTGTGCTACTGATCAACTTAATATTTCAAGTTGCCTTGTTCCAAGAGGGAAAGAAAAAAAAGGAACCATAGCAACACAGGGAATTTCTACATCGCCCAAGATTTTTCAAGGAAGGTATCACTAGCCAACCGTTTGGCTCCGGTAACTTTTGCACCAGGGACAGATGGAACATTTCACTTTGTATCGCTCTATATTCTCCTGTTGTAACTAACTCTAGCAGGATGGGCTATTTAAACACAGCTACTGGTAGGTCAGGCCTGATTTGTATGGAAGCATCTCTTGAATTCATTTCATTAGGTACCACTGTAAGATCATCCCTTTAAGTTTTAAAGAAAATCCCCAAGTTGGAAAAAACAAAACAAAACAAAAAAAAAACCCACATAAAAGTCCCCGCCCCCAATCCTTTAAAAAAAAAGGTCCTCAAGAGCTTGGGGGGGGGGGGGGAGGTGATGAGGACAAAAACTTGTTAGAGTAAGTTTTAAACAGTTTATCCAGACTAATGAAGAAGCCACACGTGAAAAGAATAAAAAACTGATATTATGAAAGATAATCATCCTTCTGTTTTCAAAATAGAAGATTACAAGTTTCCAAACTATCATTAAAGAAAATCAACCAGTCAGTACCTAGCTTTCCTTTTTCCTTAAGATTTTTATTATTCTTAAAATGGGCTAGAAATCAACTCTGGAATAGAGGAAACTCTTTGTCCTTAAAAAAAAAAAAAAAAAAAGACTCAGCTGGTTTAATCTTTATCCTTAAAAGAAATAACCCTGGGATTTTTTTTCTCCCCTTCAATACATGCCAGGCTTTGCTTGAATAATTTTTCTAGAGATTTCTCCTTCAAAACAAGCAAGACTTTTTCCAACTCAGCCCAGGTGGCCAGGATATTTAAATTCTCCATCCCCAGGGCCTACCGTGGGCAGCCCAAGTGACATGAACAAGGTGGGGCCACAGTTTTCTCATAATGCTAGATCTTCAACTCTTGAGGGGGTCAATCCTGACCTAATTTGACAGTTTTGGGGCAATGTGCCTATCTTAAAACTGAGGCTCTACCCATCTTCACAGGAAAATTGCAAAAATAACTTCCTTTGGATGTGTCCATATGCCCATGAATTCCCTCACATCATAGTCCAACGATGGAATATGTTTTAAAAGGTAAAAGTATTGATTTGCCCCTATAAACAGTGCAGCGAGGGGTGTGTGTGAAAAGGTTAACCGACTTCTCATTATGACATAACACAGGCATCTTAAGCAATCGCAGTGAGGAGACATGATAACCCCTGGGTGGGGATACAGAGTTTAGGGGCAGGGACCATGGCCTGGTTTAGGCTACTGATCGACCAGAAACAGGAAAGAGCACACATATGCCACTTGGAATGTATGACGCAAACCCCAGCCTTGAAACAAAGAACAGGAAACAGCCCGGCCGGCAGGGCTGGAGAGAGAGCACAGAGAAACATTTAGCCGGCCCTCCCTGACCCTATATTCATGAGCAGCTGGAGTTTTTTGAGACAACAACAGGGGGGTGGAGGTGTTTGTTCTATGGGTGTGAATAATAACACCAGCTTTATACAGGGGACCTGCCCTATTTACAAATAGGAGCTGCCACACACAGTAAACATCCCGAGTGCACAAGTCATTTTATCATCTTTAAGCTGCAGAGACCTTCCAAATTACCTAGTGCCAGTCTCCTTCCTGATTTCCTTTGTCCTTTTCAGCCAGGTCCCAAGAGCTAGCAGCCCCCAGCCCTGACCAAATTCTACGTTGGGTTAATACTTTGAGCCAAACACCATGCATGCTGGGGAAAATGGAGAGCACGGCTTGGCTTTAAGAATCCAGGTCACAACTGGGTTACCCCACAGAACCGAAGCTGGACCACGTTAAAGCCTCCCTTAGTCACAGCTAAATTGGAAGCACAGACTTTGGCGATGCAGCCACTTGAAAATCTCATTCTTTCTCAAATGTAGAGAGAGGTCACTGCTACTCACTGGTTCTCCACATAAATCTACTGAACTTCACCTTTTTGGGAATGTGATTTTTCTTTTTCTCTCTCCTGGCAGTTCCTTTACTCCAAAACTGACATGCAATCCATAAACCGCAGCACCAATTTTTACCCAGATATTCTCTCAGTGTCTATTTTTCCCCTAGGTATTCTTAAGGCAGCAAAGTCCATTTGAAGTCCCATCCACAGTATTTTTCTTTATTACTTATTACTTTGTTAGCCAAGATGGTTTAACTCAACTCAGGTTTCTATTTTCAGAGATTTAAGGATTGGTATGTAGACATAACTACAGGTTAAAAAGAAAAAATGGGGGGGGGCACATCGCTGTACCCATAGCAACAAGATTGGATTTTAATATAGAAACTTTGCAGCAGAGACAATAGCTTTCTCCACAGCTACGTAGTTTTCTATCGCACGAGGCTTTGTGTGACCCAAGCAGCTACTTTTCTTTGTTATTCTCACATCTCAATTCTGAACACTTGTACTCTCCACATCAGCCAACCGATCTCTCCAGCAAACCTTCACAGGACCTAACCAACGGTGCCGGTCTGCAGCAAAGCCCACTGACGAGAAAGCAGCTTTCCTTCAGGGAACTTAAACTATCAAACGTCTTCTTTCAGGTTTCTATTAACAGCCTAAGGTTAGCACACACGTTCAAGCCAAAGAATGACTCGGCGGGATCGTTCTTCAAAAAACATAACTAACTTGCAAAATCAGAATGTTTATATTACATAGTTTTCCCCCACCCCCGCTGCAGACTTCCCTGGGGTGAGGGACAGTATCGTGCAAGCAGAATTCTCTTATAAAAAAATGCACCTCAAATTTATGCATAAAATACTCCTATCAACAACCGGCCCGTGCCCCCCTAATTTTGCTTAGTAACAAGATACTAATTTAAATGAGTTCGGAATGCCAATTCATACTTTCCCCCCATGCACCAGACTCTCTTGAGACTATTAGAGGAAAAAATAAATTCTTCGAATAAAATCTCAAAGATCCCATGTAAAATGTTTATTTTGAAGAAATACAAGGTGAACAACTTCCAGTGTCCATTTAACCTGAATTATTCAAAGTCTCTTTCACATTCAACCACTACTATTGTGTCCTGCAGGAAAATTTACACAAGCGTTTGTTATCTGCCGAAGACATGGATGTGACAATTCCAACTCTTATCTGCCACCTCCAAGCCAGCCACTCTGAAATGTTAGACAGGTCCCAAGGGTCCTGGTCCACACAACAGTTCTGTGGTCCCTAGGCGGCTCTGGTTCCCTAACCCCGAAGGCGCTCTCCATAGCCAGCCAAGCTGCAATCCTTTGCTTCAGGCACTGCGGCAGGTTCTCTCCACGTCCCCAAAGGCAAACTCTCCAAAGCTCAGTAATTCTCTCTCCCCCCCCCAACCCCCCGCAACCCGCCCCAAGCCAAATGACCCGGCAGCTCGCCCGCTCCGGGTACCAATCAGAGGATGCTCCTTAAGTCCCAATCGCCCCCAAGTTTCTTGCCAGAGGCGCGGGAGGCTGGGCTCCAAGTTTGCTGGGGCGGGCGGCAGCTGGGGGTGCAGGCGGGGGGCGGGAGCCCCGGAGTCGGGTTGGGAGGGGGGGAGGAGCAGGCGCGCGGCCTCGCAGCTACCTGGCTCTCTCCACCGCGGCCGCACGCGGGGTGCGCCTGGGGGTACCGAAGGGAACCCAACGCGGGAGGCCGGGGACCACACAGGTGAGCCCCGCCCGCGGGCTCCCGGGAGCTCCACTGGGTCCCCGTATCCCACGATCCAGCCCGCCATCCCCTCCCCCTCGCTCCTCCACCCCGGCTCCGATACACTTTCCCAAGCCCAGAGGCGCCCTCGCTGCACCCTGATCCCGTTCTCCGCGCCCCGCTTTCTCCACGAGAAAAAAGAGAGAGAGAGAGAGAGAGAGAGAGAGAGAGAGAGAAAGAAGCAAGCAGATGCGACCCAAAGCGGGTCGCAGGAGGGCAAGGTGAGGGCGCGGGGACTTACTCTGCCAAGCAGCGCGGTGCCAAGCGCAGCGGCCGGGAAACCCGGGCCCGGCTCCCTCCGGGCGCCCGGAACCCCGCGGGCGGGCAGGTCAAGTGTTCCGGGCCGAACGGCGTCGGGGACAGGGACGGCGACCGCACGGACGCGCGGGTGGGGTCGCTGGGCTCAGCAGGCGCTCGCACTGCGCTCGGGCCGCGGCTCCGCGCGGCTCGGCTCCCGGCTCCCCTCTGGCTCCTTGGCACCAACTCCGGGCAGTCACATGACGCCGGCGCCGCTCGCTCTGCGAGCCTCCCCGGGGCTGGCGGGGTAAGTAGAGGCTGGGAGCCGGGGTGGGAGGGTCAGGGAGGGGCAGCGGGAGCCGCCGCAGCCACCCGGGCTGGGAGGGGTCCCCACCCACTTGGGTGGAGGCAGCCGCCGGAGGGGTCGGCGAGTCACTGGCAAACACGCACCCCGCCCTGCCCTTCCCCGCCCCCGCCTCCCGCGCCGCCCCCGCCCGCGCCCCGCCCAGTCACCCGGGGCCGGCTTGACAGACACTCATTATTCCCCGGAGCCGGGCGCCGCCCCGCCGGCTCGACCTGTCCCGCGAGGCGCGGCGGGGCCTCGGGGCTGGGCGTGAGCAGCCCCCGCCCGGCTCTCCACCCTGGGCCTCCACCCGGCCGAGCGCTCCGCCCCGCGCCCTGCTCCCAGAGCCCGCGCCCCGCCCTGGCCGTCCGGGCCGCCTAGCTGCCGCCCGAGCCCCGGGGGGAAAGGAAGGGCGGCGCTGGCCGCTCGCGGCGTCACACGGCTCGCGGCCCGTAGCATCGCTTCCAAAACACACAGCCCCGGTTCGCGGGCGAGCCGAGGAGGGGGAGCGGGGCTGTCAATCACCGGCTCCCGCGGGAAGGGCGGCCCCTCCCCGGCGGAGCGCAGGAGGGCGGGAGAGCGGGTGTC
Source organism: Onychomys torridus (assembly GCF_903995425.1). Classification (NCBI taxonomy): domain Eukaryota; kingdom Metazoa; phylum Chordata; class Mammalia; order Rodentia; family Cricetidae; genus Onychomys; species Onychomys torridus. Next base: position 45,368,413 of record NC_050452.1, read on the forward strand.
GCGGCGGAGGACGCGAGTCCCGGCGCCCGAGAGCGCGGTGACCGGTGGCGCACGGGGTCGCGCTGCGGCTGCCGGCGCGCTGGAGTTCTGTGTTCCGGGATTCCGTGGCTGCGCTTGTCCTTTCGCCCGCCCTGCAGGGACAGCCCGGGGCCGCCTCCAGCCCGGAGGGACTTTTCTTAGAAAGGGAGAGACCCCCCCTCGGAGGCGTGCAACTCACTAAGGCCCCCGGCTGCCCTGGAGCGAAAAAGACGGCTGTGACTCGGCACTGCTGCCAGAAAACTTCGCAAACTTCGGGCCGATCCTCCCACCTGGGGCGAGAGCTCGGGCTAGCCCGGGGCTTACCCCGCGACCTTTCCTTGCACGGTGTTAGAAGGCAAGCAGCCTCGAGGCGCTTTTCTGTCCGACTCGTACAAGGACGATTTCGCATAGCTTGGTGCTGGAGTCTGATGCCTTAAGAGTTTCTTTTTAAACAGTATTAATGTAATAAGGAACGTAATAAAAAGAACAAAGGACAAATTGGTTCGATTGTTTTAGTTTTGTGTAATGTTTTAAAACAACCCGGCTTCAGTCTATGGCTTGTTATTGCTTCAAGATGTTTTAAAGGCCCTTTAAGTTCACCGTTCTCACTTTGATGCCTCATCCAGGCATGTTACTACTTAAAACGTAGTGATACATAGATTCCCCGTTCCTTAATATAACTACACAGTACAATAAAACTAGAACCCAGTAACCTCCAACATTGAAATTGCCTGTCCTGAGGAGCCCCAGAAGCCACTGGTTCAGATAGCATCATAATGTCCTCTCTTAACCTTTAAAATATAAATGATAGGGGACTTGGGTGGCTTATTTGAGTAAAATACACACCAAAGAAAGACAGTTGATTTTTGTGTCATTTGTTAATTGCTTTTCATTGGTCACCAACCCATTAGCAGTCTGCTTGAATGGCTTGGATATGAATAAGCTGAGACACACAATGCAATGACTACGGAATTGTTTGCCTGGCTCATAGTAGGTGCTCAAAATAAATAAATAAATAAAATAAAATGCAGGTTTCAACTCAAGGGGACATGGGATGTCGAAAACTCATAACCATGGCGCTCTTGTGCTGTTCACGTGGGCATGGGACTAAAGAAAGGTAAAGTAGATATGTTGGGGAAAAGGTGACCCAGGATGAGAAGGTGTGATGTGGGAGAGGAGGGGATTAACAGGTAGTGAGCACTCTGGATCCGGTGGCTCCTAGGAGGAAGGTCAACTCAAAACCCCTGTTCAGAGGCATCCATTCAGTGCTGAGTAAGCTCAGTGAGAGACCAGGATCCCTGCTAGGTAGGCAAGTCAGAACTGCCTGAAGTCATCATGGACTCTTGGCCCTCCGAGCAAGTCACCGAACCCTCTTCCATCATTACCTACTCCTCGGTCACTACCATGATCCACCCTGATGTCAGCAGTCTGTCCCATTTGTAATATGGCTACCCATGCGGAAAGGGAGTAGAAGCAACAGAGTAAGAATGTTCTTTCTACATAGGACGCACATCTACATGTGTCAGTGTCTTGGGTGACTCAGTTTAGACCGAAGCTCAACCTTTCTGTACTGATGGGTTCCTGTATTAGTTACTTTTCTATTTCCGTGATAAAACACAATGCCCAAGCTAACTCAGAGTAGGAAGGGTTCATTTGGGGCTTATGGTTTTATCACCATCACGGTGAGAAAGTGTGGCAGCAGGTAAGTTGGCATCAGGAACAGCTGCGAACTCACATTTTGAACAGCAGACAACCAGCAGAGAACTAACTGGGAATGGTGGAAGGCTTTGATACCTCAAGCCGGCTCCCCGGTGATCCATTTCCTCCAGCAAGGCAGCTCCTGGATCTCCCCAAACAGCGCCACCATCAGAGAGCTAAGTATGCAGATGCTTAAACTACCACATTCCACTCACTGGCACCTCTCATCTGTGGCCATGGGATAATAATGCAAAATGCATTTAGTCCAACTTAGAAGTCCCCATAGTCTTTCAGTTTCAACTCTCGTTTTAAAGGTCTCAAGTCTCTTCGGAGACTCAAGGCAATCTGGCAGTCGTAACCTCCTGTAAAATCCAAAGGCAAAAGACTTACCTCTACCGTGCAGTGGTACAGAGTAAATATACCATTTCAAAAGGAAGGAATGGCAGTATGAGAGGAAACTGGAACAAAGTCTGAAGCCCAGCAGGGCAAACTCCAAAATTCTCTACCTCCTTGTCTGATGTCACAAGGCTTAGATGTCAGTGCCCTTGTTTTTTGCTTCTTTGGGGGCCCGTCACCCAGCTCCTGGAGGCTTATTCTTAATTATAATCATGCGGCTTTAGCATGGCTTTTTTTTTCTTTCTTTTTTTTTTTTTCTTTTTTTGCCAGCTTTCCTTAACTTACATTATCCTGTCTATCTTTTGCCTGTGGGCTTTTCCCCTTCTCTTACTTCTGTAAATCTTACACTTACTCTATGGCTTGCTGTGTAGCTGGGTGGCTGGCCCCTGATGTCCTCCTTCTTCCCTGGCTATTTCTTTTCTTCCACATCTCTTTTTTTCTTCCTATATATCCTCTCTGCCTGCCAGCCCCGCCTGTCCTTTCTCCTGCCTTGCTATTGGCCGTTCAGTTCTTCATTAGACCATCAGGTGTTTTGACAGGCACAGTAACACAGCCTCACAGAGTTAAACAGATGCAACATGAACACAAGCAATACACCTTAAAATAATATTCTACAGCTTTCCAGCTTTGCTGCATGTAATATAATCTTCTCTCTTGGGTTCTTCTATTCCCTGTGGGCCGCTCTCCTTGGCAGACCTCACAGCTCTGGCATCTCCAACATCTTGGGGTCTAGATTGCGCCTGTGGCTTCACTTCCTCCACAGCGTCACACACTAGCCTTCCAGGGCCCCCACAAAGGGACTCTTCTGCCATACGCCTGACCTCAGTGGCTCTCTGAAACCATGGAGTAAGATTCTATAATCCCTTTACTTACATATCCCTCCCGACTGAAGCCAGCATCTGCTGCAGAATATTCCTTTACACTGTGTGAAGATGGTTTAGTAAAGAGCTGGATGGCCAAGAGCTAGGCAGGAAGGGATTAGGCAGGACTTCCAGGGACAAGAAGAAAGGCAGAGTCACCAGACAGATGTAGAGGGAGCAATATGTGCAGGATGAGAGGTAAAAGCGAGAGATGAATAGAAAGGGGTTGATTTAAGTTAGAAGAACTAGTTAGGAACAAACCTGAGCTAAGGCCAAGCATTCATAATTCATAATAAGTCTCTGTCATTATTTGTGAGCTGGTGGTCCTGACAAGAAAGTTTGTCTACAAGCATCACATGGACAACACTGTCTAGTTCAGCTCCAGTTTGGCATGGATCCGCTTCCCCTTGAATGACATTGGCCACAGCTTTTGTTTGCTCTTCCTTTCCAGGGGCAAAGAATTCTTTATCTCCTTCAGCACAAGCCTTGGCTGTAACATGAAAGTTCCCAGTGCTTTCTTTCTCTCCAAACTGTACATTTTGTATTTCTTTGTGCCCTGCTTGGTCTTTTGTTTTTTCTTTATTGTAGAACTGCATAACCATGCAACAGTTAAAATTAGGCTGTCTTGAAATCTCCTCTACCAAAGAGATCAGACCAGTGGTTTTTAAACTTAATCTCAGGCAAATTCTCAGGGCAAAGGCAGAAGGCAGCCATAGCTTTTGCCAAAGTCTCAGTAGAGCAGTTCCTAGCCCAGTTGCTGTTGAAGTCCTTCCTTCCCTCTGAAGCCTCTTGAGCTGGTCGTCCACAGTCCCCAAAGCTTCCAGCACTATGGTCTTCCAAGCTCCTACTAGGACATCCCATTAGGCCGTGCTTACAGAATTCAGCTGCTTTCTAGTTCAGAGCTTTACAGTCTTCGACTTTACCCCTAATGCCCCCACCCCCTCCACACACAAAATCAGTCTGTCACAGCAATACCCCACTCCCTGGTACAAACTTTGGCCTCAGTTCATTTTTAGTTGCGGTGATAAAAGATCATGACCAATGCAATTTAGAATAGGAAGAGTTTATTTGGGTTACTGTTTCAGAGGGATGAGAGTCTATCACCATCATAACAGGGAAGCATGGTAGCAGGCAGGCACGGCTCCAAGGAACAGTTGAGAGCTCACATCTTACATGGCAGGCAGCAAGCAGAGAGAGCTAACTGAGGTGAGGCTTTGATATCTCAAAGTCGGCCCCTAGTAAGGCTTTCTCCAGAAACGCCACACATCCTCAGCCTCTCCAGACATCTACCAACATGGGGCAGACCAAGTATTCAAAGGCCCAAGAATCTGAGGGACATCTCATTCACACCAACTCAGTTCTCTACCTCCCATTTAGACTCCTTTCTCCTGTTCTCTCTTCTCACCCTTCTTCCCTGGCCATTTCACATGCTTGGGTCTCCAGTAGGACAGTGGTTTTCAACCTGTGGGTCATGACCCCCTTTTGAGGTATTCACAGGGGTGAAATATCAGATATCCTGCATATCAGATCTTTACATTATAATTCATAACAGTAGTAAAATTGGTTATGAAGTAGCAATGAAATAATTTTATGGTTGGGCCTCACCACAACATGAGGGACTATATTAAAGGGTCATGTCATTGGGAAGATTGAGAACACTGCTCTAGGTGGAGAAGCCTCCTTGCCGTTTTTGTTGTTGTTTGTTTGGTTTTTTTTGTTTGGTTTTTTTTGGTTTTGGTTTTGGTTTTTTGAGACAGGGTTTCTCTGTGTAGCTTTGTGCCTTTCCTGGAACTCTCTCTGTAGCCCAGGCTGGCCTCAAACTCACAGAGATCCACCTGGCTCTGCCTCCCGAGTGCTGGGACTAAAGGCGTGCGCCACCACCGCCCGGCTGCCTCCTTGCCTTTTATCCCAACCTTTTACCTCCACTTTTATTTCCCTAAACTGTTGACTCTTTAGATTGAGACTCAAATGATGGTATCCCAGAGTTAAATCTTCTCCCACCGGCCATCCTCCACCCTCCTTTGGGCAAATTAAGATGCTCCTGCTAGGTGCCCTAATAGCCCCTGGTTTCTCTTTTTGAGAGGAGGAAGATTGGAGGTAATCTTGAACTCTGGTCCTCCTGCCTCCACTTCCCAACTTCTGGCCTTATAGGTATGCAATACCACACAGTTTAGTAATATGTGTATGGAGTGTGTGTGTGTGTGTGTGTGTGTGTGTGTGTGTGTGTGTGTAGAGGCCAGAGGTTGGCACTGAGTCCTTTATCCCTCTCCACCTTATTTTTTGAGATGGGATGTCTCAGGGAACCTCCTGCCCATTGATTGCCTAGACTGGCTGGTCAACAAGCCCCTCCCCCATTCTTCTGTTCTGCTTCTCAGTCCTGGGATTGTAGACATGGCGCCATACTTGCATGGGTGCTAGGGATGCAAACCCAGACCCTCACTCAGTGCTGCAGGATTTTACCAAGTGAGCCATCTCCTTTACCCTGAACATTCCCTCCCTCCCCGCTTGGTGTTGGAGATTGAACCCGGGGCTCCAGGGCAAGCTACACTCTAAGCTGATGATAATTATTTGATCCATGGGTTCCTTGATGACTTTCAGCCATGCTGGATTTTTGAAGATCTTTTTTTGTTTGTTTGTTTGCTTATTGTTTTGTGGTTCTGAGGATTTAGCACAGAGCCTTCTGCGTGCTAGGCAAGAACTCCGCTACTGAGTTTCATACACCCATTTCTCCTCCTGGAACACTTTTGTTTTTTGTCGGTGCACCGTGATGATTTCTCAGTGGGACAAGAAATGAACCTCCGGGGACAGGGATTGCTTCTTGAGCAATATTCCATGTCCAGAGTCTGGCTGCTCGGTGACAGTGTGTCTCCTGAGTAGATGTGCTTTCTGAATCGGGAGGAAGGGAAGATCTGAACGGAAGAATTGAAGGCCGAGCTCTGTGGTACAGTGGTGGCCTAGAATGCGCAGGCCCTGGCTTCCATCTCCAGCCCTGCAGAGGGAATAAAGAAAGGGAGCACCAGACCCAAGTACTTGGCAGTAGTGGGGAGTGTGGGGTGGAGGAGCGGGAGGGAGGGTGGGGAGGAGCAGCGGGAGGGAGTGCCTCTTGCTGAATATTCTCAAGCACTGGAGTGGAAAGGTAATAATACCTGAGTGGGGTTTGTCACTGGGCTTTGCTGTGTTGCTTTTGCAATGCTGGGGGATCTAGAAAAGCTGTTGTCTGCTGGGCGAGCACTCTAGGGCTCTATGCTGAGCTGCTACTGGCCCTAGACCTAAGGTTTGGTTTGGTGTTCTCTTTCTTTTTACTAATTTTTTGTGGCAGGGTCTTGCTGTGGGATGTCTTTCGGTGTGCTGTGAATATGTGTGGCTCCCATTGGATAATAAATAAAGCTGCATTGGCCTATGGCAGGGCAAGGTAAGGTTAGGTGGGACCCTCAAACTGAAACTAAGACAAAGAAGGGTGGAGTCAGGAGAGATGCTAGCCCACGCCAAAGGAGCAATAAGATGCCAGCAGACTGGTAACGCCATGGCCACATGGCAACATATAGATGAATAAGAATGGGTTAATTTAAGATGAAAAAGCTGGCTAGCAAGAAGTTGAAGCCATAGGCCATACAGTTTGCAATTAATATAAGTCTCTGCATGATTATTTTATAGGTGGCTGCCGGACCACGGGGCCAGGTAGGAATGGAGAAATTTCCATCTACAGGGTCTGTTGTTCTCCAAACTGTCCTCAAACTTGCAATGTAGCCGTGAAGGATGAACTGTGACATCCTGATTCTCTTGTGCTCACCTTCCCAGCGCTGGCATTACAGGTATGAACACCTCACGCAAGGTTTATTTCCTAAGCCTCTTATTTTATTATTATTATTTTTTAGAGAAATGAAATATTTTTATTTATTTATTCATTCATTCATTCATTTATTTATTTTTCATTTGTTTGTTTGAGATAGAGTCTCATGTATCCTAGCCAGGCTGGTCTCCAACTCACAGTATAGCCAAAGATGACCCTGAACTTTGGATCCCCCTGCCTCTGCCTCCTGAATGCTAGGATTACAAGCATGTGACCCCACACTTGAGAGACAAGGGCCTTATGCGGGAGTCCAAGCTAGCCTTGAACTTTTAACGATCCTCCAGCCTCAGTCTTCCTAGCACTGAGATTTCAGACATGAAAGACCGTGTCTGGTACATGGTTTTCTTCTTATCCTCAATGCTAGCACGGTGCCTGACCCAGGCTTAGGTGCTCAATCACTCCAAGATAAATGCAGTCTCTCCAGCTGGCTTTTGGGGTGGCTGCTTTCCCCAGCCAGCCCTTGCTGACAGCAGGCTGGTCTGCTTCAGTTCAGGTAGCTCAGGCTCAGCACTGGCTCAGCAAGGGCTCAGCACAGGCTACCCCTCCCTGCCTCCTGCAGGGCCGCAATTGCTCCCAGCCTTTTATTGCAACCCCACCTTTCTGGCTAGAGAGAAGGTATGCGACCTAGTTCTAGCCATTGGGGTAGAAAGGCAAGGATGCCAGGGCGTTGTGGGAAATATTTTCCTTCCTCATAACAGGAAACCCCCAGACCTACTTTGGAAATTGTGATGTGAGGATGTGATACTTAAGCATCCTGCAGCCATCCTGTTTGCACGAGAAAGCTAGGATTTCAAGTTTCCGTATTCATGGTTCTCTTCTCCTCCCGTTTTTTAGTTCAGCTGTTACTTCTTCAGGGAGGACTTCCCTTCTAGTTTGTTTCTCCTCGTTTCTGTGACAGAAGCAGCTCAGGAAGGGAAGGTTCATTTGGCTGCTAGTTGGAGCAGACAGTCCCTCATGGCAGGGATGGCACAGCGTTGAGAGCAGCCACGGCCGTGGTGGCAGAAATGCGTGGCAGCTGGTCACATCGCCTCTGCGGTCAGGAAGCAGAGAGACGAATGGTGATATTCAGCTCACTTTCTCATTTTTCACTTCTGTCCACTCTGGGGTCCCTGCCCTCGGGGCGGTACTGCCCATATTCCCAGGGGTCTCCCTTCCCCGGGTAAACCTGTCAGGAAACACCCCCAGCGGGGGATCTCCTAGGTGACTCTAGAGTAAAGATAACCATCACAGCTTTCTTTACTGCTCTATCTGTCTGCCTCCTCTCCCTTCTCCATTCACAGCCCTATGTAAACATGCCATTGACCAAAATTAGCTTATCTTCCTGGGTGTGTGTGTGTGTAGGTGTGAATGTACACATGAGTGTGTGTGGAATCCAAGTTGATATGGGCAATCTTCTTCAATTCTCTTTCACCTTATTCTTTTGAGACAGGATCTCAGTCAAACCCAGAGCTCACCTATTTGACTAGTCTTGCTAGCCAGCTTGCCATGGACACTTCCTGTCTCTACCTTCCATTGCTAGAATTGTAGGAAAGCAGCCATACCTACCCAGTATTTTTATGTGGGTTCTGGGAACCTGAACTCTGGTCCTCTTGTTTGAGGGGCCAGTGCTCTAACCACTGCGCCATCTCCCCAGCTCTATCTTACTCTTAAAAAAAATTTAGTTTTTGCTCCTTAGAAGGAGGGTGAGGACACTTTCCTCCATTCCTCTGTTGTGCACAGCAAAATGAAAGGTATTCCCCGGGGATTTACAGATTAATGAATGACAAGATGACCACGAGATAACCCAGGTTGAAAGTGACTCTGGGGCTGGTAGATCCGTGTCTGCAGAGCCCGGATTTCTCTTTTGTGCTTTCATCGAATGTAGTTCCACGTCAGGCAGCTGTTCTTGTGCAAAAAATAAATAGCCCTGAGATTTCCTCTTTTCTGTTAGGGGTTAGAAGCTTTCGGTTTCTTGCTCAGGGAAGTTTCTCCTCCTCGTCTGAGGACGGGAGAAGTGACAAGAGCAGAGACGTGCCATGTGACTGTGAACTTGTCATGTGACTGTGAACTTGTGGACAGCACAGGTCTGTGTGCCTTAGAGGAGAACAAGGCGTTGAAGTAAAGTGGGAAGTACACGGAGGGCCGCCCATCTCCAAAACACTGCCGTGCTGTGGAGATTCAAACATCTCTACAAGTCCCTACTTACCCATCTGTTAAATCCATCCATCTGTCTAGTTCAAAATTGCCAAGAAAACCTTGAGTATCGGAAGTGTTGAGGTTGTAGTAGATGGCTAAGAATTGGTTTGGTTTTAGGTAGAATCTTGCTACATAGTCTGGCCTCAAATCCTCAGTCCTCCTGCCTGTACTTCCTGAGTCCTGGGATTACGGGTGTGTAGTACTCCACATGGTTTGACAACCAAGAATTCTGATGAAGCCCACACTGTGGGTATCATTCCCTGCCTGCCTCTCTCAGGAGTGCAAGCATTTATAATTCAGGTGCAGAGGGGCCCTGGATTCTGTTTTGGCTGGTCATGCAATTCAAAGACAGAAGCACCAAAACAGACAGGTGTGGTGAGACACAGCTGTATTCCCAGAGGTCAGGTGGGTTGAGGCAACAAAATTGGAAGTTTAAGAGGGGCTGGAGAAATGGCCCAGTGGTTAAGAGCGCTAGCTGTTCTTCCAGAGGACCGGGGTTCAATTCCCAGAACCCACATGGCAGCTCACAACTGTCTGTAATTCCAGTTCCAGGGGATCTGACACCCTCACACCAATGCACATAAACAAAATAAAGTTTAAAAAAAATATTTAAAAAAGAAGAAGAAGTTTAAGATTAGCCATGGCAAGCTGGCCATGGTGGCACACCCCTTTGATCCCAGCAATTGGAGGCAGAATCAGGCAGAGCTCTGAGTTGGAAGCCAGCCTGGTCTGGTTAGGGCTACACAGACAAACCCGGTCTTGACAAACCAAACCAACCAACCAACTAAACAAACAACAAGATTGACAATGGCTACAGATTGAGTTCAAGACTTGCCTGGGCTACTCCAGACCCTATCTCAAAACAAACAACTGACAACAAAATGAGGTAGGGGTCAGTGTTCAACCAAGAACAATAGCTCTAAGAGTTGAATCGCTGGATCTCGGGACCTAAGTAGGAGAGTTCCAACAAGAGGAGGTGGGGAGATAGCTAAAGGATTAACATCTGGACATTCCAAATATCTAGAAAGACGCCGTGAGTGACCTGGAACTCTCAGAGGTGGGGGTCAAAAGAGAGCCTGTGAGTTTAACATCTACAGGTGAAGCGGTCCCTGGGACGGCTGGCCCAGGGAATGTGGGTGGGTGGGAGAGGAAGCTAGAGAGCAGAGACACTCCTGGAGAGTTGACAGAGGACATCAATGGGCACTGTGCATGGCTCCATGGGGATCCCGAAGTTACTCAGAACCGTGGCCACGGGATCCTGTGAAGGCCCAGCCTCCTTCTGCCATGGGATCCTGTGAAGGCCCATCCTCCTTCAGCCATGGGATCCTGTGAAGACCCAGCCTCCTTCTGCCACATCTTCAGTCTATAGTTTTCTATAGTAAAAACCTGCCAAGAAACTGCTGGGGGGCAGTTTTGCTGTCTTTAAAGCAGCTTTTCTGAGTCGAGGTAGCTCGAGGTAAACATTATCATTCATGTTTGGCTGCCTACTGGTTATTTTTTCTTGTAAAATACGTCAGTAGCTTAAGTATTTCTATAGCATTGAGATTTTAAGTTTGCTCTGAGGGACCAGTCAGAGATATTAAAGAATTATCATATTTCTTCATAATTCTGAAGTCAGTGACTTAGACATGCAAAGATTTATATAGCAGTTTTATTGTTGATTGGGAACCGAGTTCGTTCATTGTTATTTTACTTATCTATTTTTTTGTTTTTTGAGACAGGGTTTCTCTGTGTAGCCCTAACTGTCCTGGAACTTGCTCTGTAGACCAAGTTGGCCCCCAACTCAGAGATATGCTTACCTCTGCCTCCCAAGTGCTGGGATTAAAGGCCTACACCACCAGGCTCAGCATTGTTATTGTTATAATAATACATCACACAGTGAGCAAGGTGGGTTCGATGTAGTGTGTCCCCCAAGAAGCTAGATCTCCAGTATGGAGGTGATAAGTAGGACCTTTAAGAGATGGGATCTTAGCAGGCCCATGGTGGTTCCTGCCCCCAATCCCAGTATTAGGGAGACAAAGGTGGATCTCAAATTCTAAATCTGCTTAGGTACATGGGAAGACCCATGTTTTGTTTGTTATTTTAAGTGTGTGTGGGGGGGAGGGTACAAATAACTAAATCACATCAGGCCAGGACATCCCAAAATGACAATGAAGATGATAGAAGTGATATTTGTCAGATATTTGGAGAGAGGAGCCTTGAGTCCCATTTTGGGGTGTAAAGAATATAGGATAATATAGGGTAAAGGTTCCGGTGGGAACCTGGGGTAGCATAAGACAAGACAGGACAGATCAACTCAGGCTATGTCATAGAGAAGCTGCAACTCAACACTTGGAAACATGGATGGATTTTGAAAAGATAAATACCATGGTAGCATATAAAGTGGTATTAAAGGAATTGGGGAGATGGCACTTGGCATGAACACGTGAGGACAAAAGTTCAAATCCCAACATCCACACACATGCTGGGCAGGTGTGATGGCTGCGTGTAGTCTCAGTGCTCAGAAGGGAGAGATAGGATCCTTGAAGCAAGCTGGCTAGTGAGACTAACCAAATTGGCATGTTCTGGGCCTAAATGAGAGACCCCGCCTAAATACAAAAGTGAAGGGTAACCAAGGAAGAAACTGACATCAACCTCCGGTACTCCCCCCACACACACTTGAGACCACACACCCATTAGAATACACACATACACACATACAAAAAATGACAGAAGGAAAAAGAAAAGGCATTATGCCTGTTAAGAGTGCTCATGTCTGTAATCCAGGCTCAGGAAATAGAGGCAACAGGCTAAGGAGGTAAAAACTAGCCTGGGCTACCCGAGACTCAGAACAAACATGTGACCTGGGAGATGGTTCAGCAGGTAAATGCACTTGTACATGTTTGGTTGGAACCCCCAGCTCACCTCATTCCTGTTTCTCTCGCTCTTCAAACCCCACCCGCTCAGAGTCTCCCATGGAAGGGAAGGCACCAAAAAGCCAGATCCACCTTCTTGGTGCCTACTCTAGCTTTCCTCCCCTTGAGTGGCCAGCCACCCAAGTCCTCGCTTAAAGTCCTCAGCTTTTGACCATACTTGGGCGTAAACCCAGACCATCATCCTGCCTCACCTACAACCTATAAAGTCTCCCTGCTTTCCTTTGTGGGCGTGGGTTCTCTGGCTCCATCTCTGGGACTGGAGAACTCACCTGGGAGTTGCTTTACTCAATAAGTCTGTCATACTTTTTCAGTTCAGCTTGATCCAGCTTGCCGCATTGGTGGAGAAACCTATTATCAGAAAACCTGTTACCACCTAAGGCTGATGACCTGAGTTCAATCTCAGAAAACTATGGTAGGAGAGAAAAATCTCCCCAAAAGTTGGCTCTGACCTCTGAACATGTGTTGTGCACTCTTGTCACACACACACACACACACACACACACACACACACACACACACACACACACACAGTGGATTTATTAGAATGACTTCTGGGCTTTGGAAAGTCTTAGAATGCGGTAGTTGCTCAGTCCATGAGGTTGGATGTCTCAGCTGGTCTTCAGTATATACTGGGATCACAAAGAATTAGGATCTAATGCTAGTGAAAGAATGGACTTGCTAGCAAAGTGAGGGCAGAAAGGCAATAGAGCAAACAAAAGCTTCCATCAGAAGGTGTGGCCCAGATTAGATTTGAATTACAGATATGAATTAAAGGTGTGTCTTCCTACCTCAAAGATCCAGATTAGACCTTCCTACTTCAAATTAAGCAAAACAGGAACAGAAACAAAAACAAAAACCAAAAACAAAAAACTCTACATTTTTGGATTTAGTTCTAGATGTAGTCAAATTGACAACCATCACTGCTGTGGGATGTCATTCTGTATGCTGTAAATATGTGTTGCTCTGATTAGTTGATAAAATGATGATTGGCCAGTAGCCAGGCAGGAAGGGATAAGCAGATAAGGAGAATTCTGGGAAGAGGAAGAGCAGAGTCAGGAGTTGCCAGACAGACAGAGGAAGCAAGATGTCAAGGCAGAACTGAGAAAAGGTACCAAGCCACAAGGCTAAACAAAATAAGAGTTATGGGTTAATTTAAGTGTAAGAGCTAGTCAGTAATAAGCCTGAGCTAATGGCTGAGCAGTTATAATTAATATAAGCTTCTGAGTGATTATTCTATAAGCGGGCCATGGGACTGCGGGGCCTTGGTAGGATCAGAGAAAACTTCCAAGTACACATCACAACTCCACTCCTTGTCATCTTAACACATAATCATATCTCATCATGCCTCAGGATGGTGGGGAACATGGTAAGGCCAGTGGATTCCACGATCACGGGCCCACTATCGCACTTCTCTGGCTGTGAAGTGACTTCCTTGGTCAGGCGGAATACTGTGTGGAATACTGTGTGGTGGATTTGGCATTCTGTGCATCTGTGGGTGGTGGTTTTGGTGGAAGCATTATGTGCAGGACAGGCAAATCCATAGCCAGAACAAATATCTACTTCAGTAAGAACAAAGTGTTGTCCTTTCCAGGGAGGAAGTGGTCTAGTGTAGTCAACCTGCTACCAGGTCACTGGCTGGGAATGGTGCCATATTACAGGATTGGTGTTGGTCTCTGCTATTGGTAGATCTGGCACTCAGCAGCCACTGTGGCAAGGTTAGCCTTGGTGAGTAGAAGTCGGTGTTGTCAAGTATAACCCCAGCTCTGCCACATGGTTACTTCGTTCATGGGCCCATTGGTCAATGACAGGAATGGCTGGGGAAAGAGGCCGACTGTCCACAGAACGGGTCATCCTTTCTACTTGATTATTGAACTCCTCCTCAGCTGAAGTCACCTGTTGATGAGCATTTTACACGAGACACAAGTATCTTCATATCCTTCAACCATTTGGAGAGATCCATTCATGTACTTCTTCCCAGATGTCCTTCTCTCCAATTTTCCAATCATGCTGTTTCCAAATCCCTGGCCATCCAGCCAACCCATTGGCGACAGCCCATGAATCAGTGAACAATCGCTCATCTGGCCACTTCTCCTTCCAAACAAACTGTAATAGCATGTGTACTGCCTGAAGTTCTGCCCACCAGCGAGATTTCCCTTCACCATTATCTTTCAGAGTTGTCCCTGAAAGGTGCTGTAATGCTGCAGCTGCCCACTTCTGGATGGTGCCTGCATACCAGGCAGAATCATCAGTAAACCAGACCCTAGTCTTCTCTTCCTCGGTCAACTGATCATAGGGAACACCCCATGAGACTATAGGTGCGTGATTGGCAACAGATGGCATTGTAATGGGAGGACAAACCGTAGGCATTTGGGCAACTTCTTCATGTAGCTTGCTTATACCTTCAGGACCTGTATATATGGGCCCAATCATGTATATACCACTTCCATTTGATAACCGATTGCTGCTGTGTGTGTCCTACTTGATGACTTGTTGGGTCAGGTAACACCCAGCTCATGATGGGCAGCTCAGGTCACATGATAACTTGGTAGCCCATTGTCAAACGTTCAGTTTCCACTAAGGCCCAATAACAGGCCAAGAGCTGTCTGTCACAGGGAGACTAGTTGCCTGCAGATGATGGTAGAGAATTGCTCCAAAATCCCAAGGATCTCTGCTATGATTCGCTTATAGGGGCCTGCCAGAGACTCTGAATAGCATCCCTATCTGCCTCTGACAAGTCAGGTACCAGTATGTATCAGTAGGTCTCCTGGAGCACATGGTCCAAGTGGTAGAGAAGCCTGCACAGCAGCCTGGACATCTTGAAGAACCTTCTCTTGTTCCAGGCTCCACACAAAGATAGCAGCTTTTGGAGTCACTTGGTGTATGGGCCGGAGTAACACATGCAAGTGAGAAATGTGTTGCCTCCAGAATCCAAATAAGGCCCACCAAATGTTATGCTTCTTTCTTTCTTTCTTTGTTTCTTTCTTTGTTTCTTTCTTTGTTTCTTTCTTTCTTTCTCTTTCTTTCTTTCTTTCTTTCTTTCTCTCTCTTTTTTTTTTTTTTTTTTTTTTGAGACAGGGTTTCTCTGTGTAGCTTTGCGCCTTTCCTGGAACTTGCTTTGGAGACCAGGCTGGCCTCAAACTCACAGAGATCTGCCTGGCTCTGCCTCCCAAGTGCTGGGATAAAGGCGTGCACCACCACCACCCGGCTATGCTTCTTTCTTGGTGTGAGGGGCAGTTGTAATAACTTATCCTTCACCTTAGAAGGAATGTCTCGGACTGGAGAGCTGGCTCAGAGGTTAAGAGCACTGACTGCTCTTCCAGGGGTCCTGAGTTCAATTCCCAGCAACCCATCTGTAATGAGATCTGATACCCTCTTCTGTATACATAATAAATAAATAACTCTTTAACAACAACAACAACAACAAAAAAAAAAAAAAAAAAAAAAAGGAAAGTCTCTGCATACCCCACACCACTGGACTCCTAAGAATTTCACTGAGGTAAAAGCCCCTTGAATTTTGGTTGGATTTATTTCCCATCCTCTGATGTGCATATGGGTTACCAGTGAGTTCAAAGTGGTTGCTACTTCCTGCTTACTTGGTCCAATCAGCATAATGTCGTTAATATAGTGAGCCAGTGTGATGCTTCTGGAAGGGACAGATAATCAAGGCCTCCTCTAAGTTATGACATAGGGCTAGAGAGTTAGTATGTCCTTGAGGTAAAATTTTAAAGGTGTACTTGCTGGCCTTGACAACTGAAAACGAACTTCTTTCTTTTGGTCCTTACAAACAGGTACTGAGAATAAAGCATTTGCTAGCTCAATAGCTGCACACCACGTCCCAGTTGTATTAATTTACTCAAGTGAGGGTACAACATCTTGTACAGCAGCAGCAATCAAAGTCACTCCCTGACTGAGAAGCTCCATAGCAATAGACTCAGCCTGGCCCAGTTTTACATTCCTTCCACCATTATCCCACACCCTTAAAATCCATTCCCACACATATTCTCTAGACTTCTGCTTGAATGAATTAGCAAACTCACTAAGCTCTTTAGTAGTGTAGCTTACCTCCTCATGGACTACACTTTCTACCTCTCCTCTAGGAGCTTGATTTGCCTTAAGTCTGGCTATAGGTCTCCAGACAACTCATGTTGTCTTTCCTGGCATGTCCTTTAGAGAAAGTCACTGCTGGTTTAGCAGACAATGAAGGGTTAATTTCTTTAGTCAAAGGTGCAAAAGGCGATATTTCAAGGGGTGGGGCTGAGGGCAGAGTGATGACTTCCTTAGGTGAGATTAAACCCTTAAGAATCTGAGGGTTCAAAGTTCTCAGCTTCATTAGAGTCCTACCATACAGCCTTACCCTAAGTTACATGATCCCATTCTTTGCCAAGCAATGCCCTTGCTTTAACTGCCAAAAGCCTCCAAAGCTGGGGCTTGAATTTTTGCTGTAATTTGGCCAGCTTGACTTTCCACAGCTTGAGCTCTGTGGCTGCTGGAAAGAGGTTCTATTCCAGCGCACACATGGAAACTTTTAGACCAGTGATTTTCAACCTTCCTAATGCTGCGACCCTTTAATACAGTTCCTCATGTTGTGGTGACTCCCAACCATGAAATAATCTCATTGGTACTTTATAACTGTAATTTTGCTACTCTTATGAATTGTAATATAAATATCTGATATGCAGGATATCTGATATGCGGCCCCTAAAGGGTCCTCATGACCTACAGCTTGAGGACCACTGCTTTAGACTGTTCATGCTCATCTGGAGCAGATCAACTGTATCACTGAGTTCATTGTTGTCCCTCACCCGATTCTGAGATGCTAGAAGTTGATTAGTTTTATCATGGAGCTCATCTGTATCCCTTGTCAATGTGTCCAGAGAAGTTAGGAGCACCTGACCAGTGTCTTCATTTTGCTTATTCTTCCCCCAATTGTCAAAAGCTTCTTATACAAGGTCGTTAAATTCATTATCACTCACAGTTGTTGAATCAGGATAATCAAATGCATTTGTCTCTTTAAATCTGTAATGTAGTTCACACCATAGGCTTGCAGTCCTCTCTGAGCTACGGGGAGAGGCTTCAGTAACCGGAGAGGCTTCAACAACTATAGGTGTTGGCAAATTGAAAAGCTTGTTCCAGATACTTAACAGATCCACCTTTATACTTCTCTTGCTCTAGAAATACCTCTAATCCAACTTCTGTATTAGTCAGGGTTCTCTAGAGTAACAGAACTTATAGAATGAATCTCTCTCTATATATACAGAGGTAGCTTATTAGAATGACTTACAGAGCTAATCCAACAATGGCTGGTTGGGAAGAGAAAGTCCAGAAATCCAGTAGTTTAAAACAAATAAATAAAATCATTAGTTAAACCATTACTGTTAAATCATGGACTGTCCATATGTGGATGCATGTATACACATTGCATCTTTCTGCTTTTGAGGGTTCGCACACACATTTTTCTCCCTCAGTGATTCAGCCAGCAGAATGTGAAAGACACTTGATGTACTGACATGGTCTACCATCTTCCCTTTCTCTCCTTCTTCCCAAAGGACTCCCTGCCCGGCCTCCCCAGATCTTTGCATTTAAAGCAAAGTGACATTGCACAGGCATCCAGGTGCTTGGAAGGACTTCAGCCATGTAGTCCTGGGTCTCTCATCTTGGCACATACATAAGGGCTTAGGAAGTTTGACTGTTTGTCCCTGGAAAGACTCAGCATGTGGTCGTCCTTAGGAATGGGGCAGCCATCTTTACCAACTTCGGAAGAAAGATCTGCTGGGAAAAAACAAAACAAAACAAAACATGAAAATGATTGGAGTGATTGTCCCAGGGTTGGCAGGAGGGTTACTTTTTTTCTTTCCATTTCTCTACTCTGATGTAGTTTTTCTTTAATAAATACACTTTTAAGAAATGAGGAAAAGTGTGTGTCTTCTTTAAAAAAAAATTAGCTAGAAAGAAGTATATAAGTTCTGTCTGATGAAATGCAAAATCAGCCCCTTGGTAGCCCCCCAGACTCAGAGGCACCTGGAAAGGAGGCAGGAGAGCGGAGAGGAGATGGGAGGTGAGAAGCCTGGGATAAGGCAGACTTTTTAAGTCTTCAGTGGCTGCTTGAGTGGTTGGGCCTGCTCAGTTTCTTGAACTAGAATTCTTCCTCAAAGTATCTTTCTACTTGAAAAATCTCTCCAAGCAGAACAAGCTGAAAACCAGAGGAGCCAGCAAATTAGGCTGAACAGAGCCCAAGTTCCTATTTTTAAAGGCAAGTACTTCCTGGGGCCCAGGGTCCACTCTTCCTCTCTACGATCCTTTGTCGGGATCTAGTGAATCCAAGGCCCACGAAAGAGACATCAAAGGTGGTTGGGGATATGAATATGAGAGAGCTTCCCCAACACCAGAATGTCTGCCTCGGATCTCCTCAGCTTGAGGGTGTCTAGCCCCCAGTGTCTTCCTTCAAGCTTGTTTGTCTGTTATTGTTCTGAAGGTTTTCAGGGTAACTATAAGCAACAGATCTTGTTAGTTCCTCTTAAGATTGCCCACTCCTCCCCCACCCTTATTTCTCACCTCCCGGCATCCTGTTTGTCTCCCTGACTTGGTTCCCCTGCCCCACCCCTGACCCCCACCCAGCCGCCGGTCCCCTGAGCCATGCTTTTCTTCCCTCAGTTAACTTTTTCATTTTATTATGTGTACTGAGACCAAACACTCCATGCACGTGACTAGTCAGTTCCTTTGAAATGTATTCAATTTTTAATTCACCAAGACATTTGTTTTTCATCTCATGAAGACACTGAAAACATAGTCAGATCTGATGGTTGTCTCTTCCTTCCCTTCCCTTGAGGTCATGTATTTATAGAACACGAGAATGAAGGTGAATAAGAGGAAAATGTGGAAATAAGGAAATGTGGGTAGTTTGGTCTAGATACACACTCAGTCTCCCTAACAGGCGTATGTGAAGGCTTAGTGTCCAGTCATTGAGAGGTGAGTGGTTACTCAGTCATTGAGAGGTGAGTGGTCAGTCCAGCCTTTGAGAGGGGAGTGGATCATCAATGCACTGACCTACTCAATGGATGTTCTTACCCACAGGCCGAATGCATAATTGGATGGCATTGTTTGGAGGCGAAGGGACCTTTCAGAGGTGGGGTCTAGTTAGAGGAAGTAGGTCATTGGAGGTGTGTCACTGGGGGCTTTCTCTGGTTGTTCTCCATCCTCTGCTGTCTAAGAGGCATACAGCTCAGTTCTGTCATACCTTCACCCTTGACTCAGTCTTGACCCAGATACAAAGTGAACAATGGGGCAAGTGTCTGGATTGAAATTTATAAAGCTGGGGCCAGAATATAAAGCTGTGGGCCAGAATAAATCTGTCCTTGTATATTGTTTTTCTCAGGAATTTGTCACAGTTACAAGAAACTGACTAACATGGATAAATTTGAACCAAGTGCAGGACATTTTTAGTGGTCTTTGCCTGTTTAAACTTGTCTGGTTGTGACTGGGTTAGAACTGTGTAATGCATTGTGCAGTCCTGATCACATCAGTATGATATTTAGTTTATTAGAGTTTTAAAAAAACGTATATATGTATATATAGTACACACACACACACATATGGAAAGAGAAAGAGAGAGAGAGAGAGAGAGAGAGAGAGAGAGAGAGAGAGAGAGAGAAAGAAGAAGAAGAAGGAGGAGGAGGAGGAGGAGGACGAGGAGGAGGAGGACGAGGAGACGAGGAGGACGAGGAGGACGAGGAGGACGAGGAGGAGGACTACAGGTCCTCTTAGCTCTTTGGCTTCCTAATTCTGGGTAAGCAATCCTGGTATGCCACCTTAAGGAAGGGACCAACTGGTACCAGGTTGGAATCTTCAAACTGAGCAGAAATAAACATTTTTTTCACTATAAGGTGATTATTTCAGGTATTTCTTGACAGTGCAGAAAGCTAACACACTCTCTCTCTCTTTCTCCCTTCCTCTCTCTCTCTCTCTCTATTTCTCCCTCTCTCTCTTTATGTGTGTGTGTGTGTGTGTGTGTGTGTGTGTGTGTATGCCATGGTGGCCATGTGGAGGTCAGGGACAACTTTACCACTTTGTAGGGTTGGGTTTTTTTTTTCCTCCCACCGTGTGTGAGTTGAAGGAATCAAACTGATTTCATAAGAGTTGGCAGCAAGTGCCTCTATCTACTGAGCCTTTTCACGGGCCCAGTTTATTACACATTAAAGAATGTTTTAGTAGGTAGTATACAGTGGTACATACCTGTAAACTCAGCACTAAGAGACTAATGCAGGAGGATGCCCATGAGTTCTTTCTAGCCCAGCCAGTGAATACAAAGCAATCCCATGCTACGTTGTGAGACTTTGCTTCAAAATAAACCAAACCTAACCAAACAAAACAATCACCAACATATTTTAGCCAGCCATGAACTATGGTAGTTAGCTTTCTGTGCTGTCAAGAAATACCTGAAATAATCACCTTATAGTGAAAATGTTTATTTCTGCTCAGTTTGAAGATTCCAACCTGGTACCAGTTGGGCCCTTCCTTAAGGTGGCATACCAGGATTGCTTACCCAGAATTAGGAAGCCAAAGTGCTAAGAGGACCTGTAGTCCTCCTTAAATGTATAATTCAGTAACTTGAAAACCTCCCACTAGGCCCCGCCTTTTAAAGGTGCAACCACCTCTAATACTGTCACCTAGACACCAAACCTTTGACACATGGGTCTGAGGGTGGGAGGGGGGGGGGGTAGGGCGAAATTTAAGAACTATAGTATGAACTGTCTGGACTTTGGCTCAATTATTTATTTATTTATTTTTACATCGCTGTGGCAGATGGGTCTGTTTGCCCTCTGGAGTCTAGCTCTTCAAATTTTTCAGGTTTATAAAAAATATTGTGGTGTTGGAATGAAAATGGCCCCTTACAGGCTCATAGGGAGTGGTACTATTAGGAGGTGTGGCCTAGTGGGGGTGGGGGTGGCCTTGTTGGACGAAGTGTGTCACTTAGGGGTGGGCTTTGAGGTTTCAGATGCTCAAGTCAGGCCCAGTGTCACTCTCTCTTCCTGCTGCCTGCCTGTCCAAGTCTCCGCTCCTTCTCTGGCACCATGTCTGCCTGCACGCTGCCATGCTTCCCACCATAATGATAATGGACTAAATCTCTGAGCCTATGAGCCAGCCCCAATGAAATCTTTTCCTTTGTAAGAGTTGCCTTGGTCATGGTGTCTCTTCACAGCAACAGGACACTGACTAAGGCAAATATTTGTCTTTTAGGACAATATTTTATTTTATTTTATTTTTTTGTTTTTTCAAAACAGGGTTTCTCTGTGTAGCTTTGGTGCCTGTCCTGGAACTCACTTGGTAGACCAGGCTAGCCTCGAACCCATAGAGATCCACCTGCCTCTGCCTCCCGAATGCTGGGATTAAAGATGCGCGCCCTCCCACCCGCCCCCCAACAATATTCATTTTAGAAATACCAAAATAGAAAGAACAATTAGCTCTCTAGCACAAATGAAAATATAACTCTGCACAGTTGTCATAATGTTATCACAGAAAAATACACTTGTAAAAATATACTTGCAAAAAAGGAAAATTTTGTCTTTAAAAACATTTACATTTATTTATTTATTTATTTATTTATATTTATTTATTTGTGTATGTGTGTAAGTCAGAGAACAATTTACAGGAGTTGGTTCTCTTTCTACTATATGAGTCCAAGGGATTGACCTCCGGTCATCAGGCTTGGCATCAAGTACCTTCACCCCCTGAGCCATCTAGACAGCCCTCCATTTCATTTTTTTGAGAAGGAATAAATACTTTGAAAACTCACTGAGCACAACCAAATTTCAGAAATGGAAGGTGATGGTGATGGTGGAGTCCAACAATCACGCTGAAACCTTGGGTTTCTCTCAACTATGTCGTGGATATTCATAAAACGAAGACTTCCCCCAGATTCACTCAATGTCCATGTTTGTTTGTGTGCTTATTGGACAAATTTTCCAACACAATTCATGTTCCTTCACTCAGTGCTGAGACAGCCAGGCATCATGAGGAAGCCTCCTTGCTAGAAAGGGACAGGGCAAGCCTTGTTGAGGACTGTCACCTTTTCCCAAGACAGAAACTCTTGACAGCATCTCCTCTTGCCTTCTTTCCCTTCTGCTGAGGCCTTGGAACGCATCTTTCCAAGGTCCAACCTTTGGGACTTTTCCATTACTAAGTGGTAATGCTTTCTGGCAAGTGGTGAGACGTGGATAAGGACATCATTAGCCACACTTCTTAAGGCAACTCTTTTCCTCTGTACATGGAGGACAAGTATGCTCAGATGCTTAAAAACAGAACTAGTAGGCTTAATCTAGTCCATTTGGTCCAGAAGACCCACCAAGCCGCATTGTATAACTCGGGCCCAGCGGAGGCAGTATGTGACGCCCTCCCTGACAATGTGGCTGGTTATATTATTTCAATTCCAGATAATAATCTTTCTATTCCACTGTCTGTGGATATGAGGGAAAGAAGACAACGTTTACTTAGCTTATTTTAAAGGAAACTTTTCCTGTGTCAATGTTTTTCAAAAGTGTCTCAATTTTCTTTTCCAATCAAAAACTGAAAGCATGCCCTCAAAATATTTTAAAATTTGTTTTTAAGACTTTACATTATCCTCCTGCAACTTGAGTTTTCCAACTAACTGGACCTCTAGCCATCGTTTATATTCTTATGAGGGCAAGGGCTTCATCTTCTGTTACAGCTTTTATGTTTAATAGATGGTTCTATATTATTTCCTTTACTATGGATTTTTTTTAAATAGCTTTGCTGTCAGAGGCCTCACGACGGTGGGGGGGGGGGGTGTGGCGGGAGGCACTGAAGATTCAGTGTTGTTTTCTCCATGAAAATCTTTAGTAAAATGTAAAAGATAAATATGATCTGAAAAGAAACTGGAGTATATAAATTTCCTTTTAAATTTAATGGTCAGCACCCACAGAAAGGATGTCTGTGTTACCACTGGGAGAGTGCTTGTTTCTATATATATCGACATATTGTTGCATATTACTTGCTTTGGTATTTTTGAATTACATCACTGAAAATACAAACTTTATTGGCAATAGTACTGTTTAGATCCTTACTTCCCAAAGAGATACTATAATAAAATATCCCATTTCAACTATAATCAAAATCCCATGCAAAATGTCCTATTATATTACCCCCAAAGGAAGAGAAAGTTACTCTGGGGACTGAGTGAAGAAGTCAGACTGTGCCGTCCGTGCCTCCCAGGTTAGGAACCTATCACTGGCCCCAATTATCTGAAATTTTAGTTATTGCTTGGATGCTATTCATTGCAAAGAAATGCACCAAGTCTTTTCAAGGTCATGCCAAGGTGAAATCAAGAAGTCCGGAAGCAAGTGGAAAATCACACTAATTTTTCCTAAACTGTCCTGAATCCAGAGAAGAAAATTCTCTTATGCTGGGGCCGTTTCATTCACACAAAGTGAAGCAGGAAAAGACTGACTACCAGAAGCTAAACAAAGCGAGAAAAACTCCACAGGAATGCATTTCTCCCATGATGTCTTCTACTTACAATCACATAAACATACTGCAGATGATTGCCAGAGGCCAGAAAAGTAGAGAGCATACACATTTCTGCATTCTGCTGCCCACCTGGTTATCTGAGACAAGTGCCTGCTCAATCAGAACATGAGAGGAAAGAATGACAGGAAGTTTGGGGGAGGGAACTTCCTGTGTGGTGGTTCCAATGGGATATTTATAAGAGTGTCAAGCATTTGAATACTTTGTCCCTAGAGGGTGGTGTACTTTGGGGAGGTTAGGACTTGTGCCCTTGTTGGAAGAAGTGCGTCACTTGAGGAAGGCTTTGAGGTTATAAAGCCATGTGCCATTCCCGGTTTGCTCTCTCTGCTTACTGATTGTGTTTCAGAGACCTGAGCCCTCAGATTCTTCTCTCAGCATCCAGCCACCATGCCTGTCTGCTGCCACAGTTCCCCATGACCATAGTAGTGATGGACTATTCTCCCTCCGGAAACACAAACTCAAATAAGTCTTTCTGTAAGTTTCTTTGGTCAGACTGTTTTCTCACAGCAACAGAGAAGTAAGTAATACAGAAGTTGGTACCAAGGAGTACCATGGGTTTCTGTTGTTGTTTTTTGAGGAACGTGGAAAACTTTGAGATGTTGGGACTAGAATGTTAGACTAGACTAGACTAGACTAGGATGTTAGCCTAACGTCTAGAAAAGGGGTTAAATGTTGTAAGTGAAGCTTAATGGGCCATTCTAGGAGTCTGGAAGACCATAATGCTGAGAGATGTGCATACCATGGAAGTCCAGTTTAGGAGATTTTAGGGGGAACAATATTAGCAGCTGGGCTGGAGACCACAGTTTTTGTTTGTTTGATTGTTTTTTGTTTGTTTGTTTGTTTGTTTTGTGATATATTGGCAAAGAATGTGCCCTTGTCCTAAGAACTTCTCTGAGGTCAAATTAAAAGGCAATGGCCTAATGTCTTTGCTGGGGGAGATTTCAAGACAGGCTAATATTGGTTCTGCTGCATGGTTATTAGTAATCACCCTTTAACAGGCCTGTGAAGAAACAGAGTAAGGGGGCAGGAAGAAATGCAAATGCACAGAGGAGAAAAGGCACACCAGAAACTCCAATGCTGCAGCCAAGGCCTGTGCTGGAAGGGAGAAGAAAATTAAGGAGGGGCCAGATCTATGGTTGGAAGAAGGGAGGGCGCCCTTAGGGTAAGATCCCACCCCACTAAGCTTCCAACTTGTGAAAGGAAAATGCTCCGGGCATTTTCTGCTCTGGTAAAGCAACAACACACAGAAGCTGCTGAGAATGCATTCACAGGGAGGAAAGTCCATCCCAAGCTGGCAGCTGAAAATGGCAATGTCACGTGTAGGCTGCTAGCTTTAGAGTCATAAAGGGTGCACAAGTCACAAGTTGTGGAATCTTCCTCCATGGTTCCAGAGAGCTGCTGAGGCCAGGCATGCCGCAAGGTAGTTCCTGCAGGAAGGCCCTGAAAGACCAGTATGTGGAGCTGTGGACGTGGAACATGGGTTATGTTGGAGACCACAGGGTGTTGGAGATGCCAGAACCATGGGATATCTGCCTGAGAGAGCTGCAACCCGGGAATGGAAGCCGCCCAAGAGAAAAAGTATGTTTCAGGCATCAAAATGAGCAGGGCAGAGACATCTAAGCCCTTTGACACAGAACATGGAGCTAGTGAATTTGGTATTTACCGTGCTGGGTGTTGGTCTTGCTTTGTTCCAGTATTTCCTCACTATGCCTCCATTCCTCCCTCTAGAATGGTGATATATATTTTGTGCCATTATGTGTTGTAGGTATGCAATTACTTTTTGATCTTCGAGGGGGTTACAATTGAGAGGTTGCCTTGAATCTCGGAAAAGACTTTGGGCTTTGAAACTGAGTTTGTGAATAAGTATGGGGACTTACAGAATTGGACACATACATTTTGCATTGTGATATGGCCACAAGACTGTGGGGGTCAGGGAGCAGTACACGGTGATTGGAATGAAGATGTCTCCCAGACACGAGGAACTGTATTAAGGGAGGTTGAGAACCACTGCTCTAGACTTTTCATGTGCCTTTAGAAGAAGGACATCCTGCCAATGTGATTGCTTGTGCCTGTAACCCCAGCACCCAAAAGGCTCAGGCAGGAGGTCTCTTGTGAGATCAAGCCAGCCCATTCTGGGCTATGTAAGTCCTAGGCCAATCTGGGCTACAGTAGGAGACCCCAGCTCAAAAAACAAAAATATAACACACGCATGAGAAAGAGAGAGGCAGAGGGGGTGAAGCTGGTATAGATGAATACATGCATTCAGAAATGTGTAGTCTGCAATGAACTTTCTTTTATCTTTTCCTATAAAGTTCTCTCTGTCCCTTTGTCATACCTTCCTGGACACTAAAAATTCATATCATGCCATCCAATAGTTAGCTAAACCCCTAAGGAAGGGCTCTGCATCTGCCTCTGTAGCTCCATATAAGTCAGTCTAATGACATGCCTCCTTCAGAAAGTCTGAAGACTGTGTGCATCTCAGAAAATTCTACCTATCAGAAGATAAGTGTTGAGATGGTCCCTTGTAGTCATGGTGGAGTAACAAAGACCAGGCCTTAACTGTGTACTATAAAGTATTAGAAAACAGGAGAAAGTCTGAAACTGTTGTGTTCAGACATCAGACAGCAGTCTACACAGAAACCTGACCCCTAAGAGAAAAAGATGCAACGTAAGCTCCATTTGGCTTTCTGCCTGGAGCTGTTTCTGGATTTTAAACTCAGGAAGGAGCAACCAAGGAAGATATTGGTAGCCTTGCTGATAGATATGATGGAGACCAGAGTCTGAGGAAGCTGAGGTGACCAGAAGTCATTGAGTAAAGTTCTGAGAAAAAAAGGCAATACAATAGTGGGAAAAGCTAATACATGTGAACTGTGCATAGGAGTCTTTGCAGAGCACTAGACCCAGGTTCATAAAACGACACAGTACACTTAGGGCAAAAAGACTCATAAGCTGTGAGATACATAAATCTCCAAGCACACAGGAAGTGGGACAATGTTTAGATCTGCCTAGCCACAGGAGAACGCTTGGAACGTTCAGAGGAGATTCCTGAATCACGTGCTGGTAAGTAAGTCAGAACTATCTTGGGAGTAAAGTATACTGTAGACCTGGGGGTGGAATGTTTTCCCAAGATGTATAGAGAAGAAATACTTTATACTTGGGGGGTGGGTGTCTGATGGTCGCTGCCATGCTCAGACACTACAGAAGTGCTTGTCTGAGCTGAGTTCCTCTGATGTTTAATCTTGACTGTCAACTTGATTAGACTGAGAGATACCTAGAGTAATGAACCACACCACTGGGTGTGTCTGAGAGGCAGTTCCGGAGAAGATTAGCTGAGGGGGGGGAAACCTACCCTGAATGTAGCTATGATTCCAGTCCTTAGGAAGTAGAAGCAGGATTAGAGATCAAGCTCACCATTAGCTAAATAGTGATTACAGGGGAACCGATTTAAAAAAAAGGAAATTATTCAGTCAAGATCAAAGTGATAACCAGATGGAACTATGAAACACAGTATACCAGAAGAAGTAAACATGTGGGCAGGGAGAAAATATTTTGTTGTGTCAGTTTTAAATTTCTTGAAAAGTTAATTGGTTATGTAAAGTAAAACTAATAATGTGCTTTTGAGAGCTATCAAATATGCGGAGGTAAAATGATTGGTGATATGTTGGAAGATGGGATGAAGAAAAACAAGTCCTGCAGCTGTAAGAGTTTGCATTATACATGAAATAGTACAGTATTGTTTGACTATTATGAGTTGAAGTGGGTAGTATAAAGTACAGAGTAGTCACCCAAAACATCCTCACTTGGAGGGGTTACATCCCATAATATCTTCAAGTTGAAAATTCTTAGCAACACAGTACCCTGTGGAGTATGAGTTGTTTCTATTTATGGTTGCACAGCTGTGTAGAGCTGTGTCATGCAGCTGGCAAGCGTCATGAGAGGATGATACCACACCACGGAGGAAAAGGCCAAAATCCCAAATGTAGTTGCTATTGAATGTATATTGCTCTGTCACCATGGTTAACTAAAAATGTAAGTTGAACCATTGTAATTTGTGGACTGCCTGTATACGCTTGTGTATGTACTGTGTATAAATACTATGGAGTAAAATTGAATGCTAAAAGGAACCAGTTAATTCAAAATAAGCATGATAAAGGAAAAATGAAATAATTACAAGTAAGTCAAATTAAAAGCCATTAGCAAATAATTGATTTAAGATCAATCATAGTGATAATTATATTAAATATAAATGGGCTAAATATTCCAATTTAGAGTCAGAGTTTCTCAGACAGTCAAAAAACAAGTAAGATACAAAGTATACAAGAAAATCACTTTAAATGTACAAAGCAGATGGAACTGAAAGAAACGCAAAATATGTGTTATTCAGATATAAATTACAAGAAAATTGGACTGGCTAGAGTAGTATCAGAGAGGGCAGACAATAGAAAAATAGGAACGTTGTTACTATGAGTCACAACAGGCTTTTCATAATGGTTAAAATATAAATTCCACCTCAAAGATATGGCACACATACCTTTTTGTGCATTCTAAACACAATGCAGCTTCAAAACAAATGTAGCAAATGCTAACAGTACTGAACAATTTTTTTCTTTCAGGGCTGGGGATCAAATCCAGAACCTTGCAAATGCAAGCGAACATTCTATCACTGAACTACAAACACAGTCCCTCATGAAAGGAAGCTTTAACAATCTACAGTTTCAGTTGCAGATTTCAACACTTTTCACTTAATAATCAACAAAGAAAAGACAAAATCAATAAGAATATGGAAGATTTGAACATCATCATCAACCAACTGGATCTAATTGGTCTCACCCCAAGGACATCAAAATACACATTCTCTTCAAGTTTACATGGGCACGTAGCCAAAGGAGACCATATGTTAATCATGAAACAAGTCTAAAAAACGTTTGAAAGTATTGCAATCATGGAGTATGTCTTTTGACCATAATTAATTAAATTAGAAATCAATAGCTGCTATTTGGAAAACCTCTAAATATTTGGGAACAAAACAGCACCCTTCCAAACAACACACAGATAAAAGAAATAAATCACAAGGACACAGAGAATATTTTGAATTAAGAGGAAATGAAAACATATGTACAAAAACTTGTGGGATATAGCTCAGGTAGTGTGTCCAGGATATATAATATGAAATGTTTATATTGGAATAGAAGAATAATCTAAAGTCAGTATTCTGAGATTTCACCTTGAAAAAAAGCAAGAAATGAATAAATTAAATCGAGAGAAAATAGAAGACACAAGATCACAAATATAAAAAGCAAATATCAGTAAAATATAAAAAACATAAATGAAAGGAACAATGAAAACTAATTCTGGTTCAGCTAAATTACAATCCTCCAACTAGACTCAAAGGCGAGGGCACAGGTTAGTAATGCTAGAAGACATGCAATAGGCGCACAGATAGAAAGATAATGAAGAATACTGTAGAGGCAACCATGTCAACAAGTCCAACAATTTAGATGAATCTGTATATTAGTCATTTTTCCGTGACTGCGAGAAAACACCATGACCAAGGCAGCTTATAGAAGAGAGATTCTTTGGGCTTATAATTTGACAGGGATAAGAGTCTGTCATGGCAGGGAGACATGGCAGCAGGAAGCTGAGGTTCTGATCTTGAACCAAGAGCATGAAACACAGACAGCGAACTAGAAGCCATCTGGATTTCTATCACCACCGCAGCTAATGTTATTAAGTGTCGCCACGAGGTACAACACTCTGAGAGTTTATTAAGGGAAGGGAACAGTAAAGATGTGCATAGGCCTGTGGAATGACCGCACAGGAAGAGAAGGGCGGATATGTGGAACCCACTTTTATAGTTTAACCCTGCACATGTGCATATGGTCTTACATAGCTACGCCACACATGCGCTTAGATAACGTGATCATGATGTGGCCAAATTATGTGATCACGCAGCACACGGATTATGTAGGATGTAAGGCCCTGGGATGAGTAAGCATTTTGCCAGCGCTTTCTTGATCATGTAGCTGGGGAAGTGACTAGAAATTCTAACAGTTATACTATACATTATGGGTCATTTATATATTATGGAGCATTTGCTGCAATCCAGGAATCTTGAGGAGGGTTTTTAAATTTTGTTTTATTTTATGTGCATTGATGTTTTGCCTGCATGTACATCTGTATGTGAGGGTGCCAGATGCCCTGGGACTGGGGTTAGAGACAGTTGTGAGCTGCCATGTGGGTTCTGGGAATTGAAAAGCAGCCAGTGCTCTTAACCTCTAAGCCATCTCCTCAGTACCCTGAGGAGTCTTTTAGAAGAACACTGTGAGGTAAGGGATATTCTTACAGGACATAATGGCTGAATAAGCTTAGGCACAGAGACATGAGGAACCTCTCGATGGTTCTGTAGCTACTACAATTTGAACATAGGTCTGTCTAACATTTGATCATTTGTTTAATGGCGGAATCAACCCTCTGCTGATATAAGTGTTTGTTGGAGCTGCTCAGCTTCTTGTCCTGGCCTAGCAGGGCTTAGTGTATCAGCCCCAAATGGCCCTCCACTTTTTCTGTTCATCATTTAGAACTGCCATCTCAGTCAGAATATTTAGTTTCAAGAACAAAATGCTTGCACACTAAAATTATGTGTGTTAAACTGTGAAATCTGCTCTACTAGAATGGGAAGGGTGCTCCATGTCATCCTGAGCTTTTAATTACATTTTTGTCTGGCTATAAGTATCATGGCTTCCAAGTAGAATACCAGTGACTTCCTTTTCTTTGGGTGGAATAAATGCCCCTTCCCTCCCAGTATAGACTCAGATTTCATTGCCACAGCCCAACCTGATTGCACAAAGACTCACACAAGTTTTTACACCCTGAGAGCTCTGTGTCCCCAATTTGCAAGACGGGAGGTTCTGCTTTCCATGTGGGTCTTGAGGAATAGAAGACTCGCTCTGGAGTTCTCCTTCCTCTGTTTCCTCGGTTTCTTGTCTTCTGTGTTTCCAGAGCTTCCCAAGTTGGAATCTCTCAAGAGTAGTGTTTCTCCAACTTCTTGACCATTGTCCCACTAAAAGAAATGCACTTGATGGCCGGGCAGTGGCGGCGCACGCCTTTAATCCCAGCACTTGGGAGGCAGAGGCAGGCGGATCTCTGAGAGTTCGAGGCCAGCCTGGTTTACAGAGTGAGATCTAGGACAGGCGCCCAAACAATACAGAGAAACCCTGTCTTGAAAAAACAAAACAAAACAAGAAATGCGTGTGATTGGACTGAGACTGTAGTCAATTAATGACTGCTTGTGCAGTGTACACAGCGTTCTGGGGTTGATCCCCAGCACTCCAAAAACCAAGTGTGGTGGCACACACCTGTAATCTCAGCACTTGTGGTGGAGGCGGAAGATCAGAAATTCAGAGTCATCCTCAGCTACATAGTGAGTTCAAGGCCAGCCTGGGCTATATAAGACAGCCTCAAAAAAAAAAAAAAAAAAGTACCCTCATGTAATAAACTTCACAAACCAAGATAGATACACATTATTTAAAAATGTATGTGTAATGTAGATGATCCCTTTATTGTACAAACTGGGAAAATTATTGCTGACGATATAAGTACACTGGAGCAATGGGGAGAAATGGGCTCTTCTGGGAAAATTGGAGCATATGTCTCAAAACCACTTAACCACATTTATTTTGATACATTCTGTTATCTTATCAAGTATACTAGATAATTAAAAAAATGCTTTCAGGGACCTGTTAAACTGTTTTCCATAGCTCACTAATGATTCTCCGCCAAAGCACTTCGGTTCCCTCTAGAGACTAATTAGCTGGTTTCAATATTCCTGGGTCCAGGAGCACTGAATGTTACTAACATAATTATTTGCATATACAAATATGGAGAACTCAGGCCCCAGGCCAGGAGGACTCCTAATCGCCAAAGCTACTCTTAATCTAACTGTCTCTATTCATTCAACTACTAAGTCTTGGAGCAATGGCCAGGGACTGGCTGCTGGGATTTGGTTGTTGTGTGGTAGTGGGGTTCACACTTATGAAAGTCTGTCTTCACAGTACGTGGGCATGAGGGAACGCTGGAGGGCATTGACTCATAGGCCACAAAACAGTGGGAAGGAAGGCCAGGAAGATGGAGGAATTCGGAAGAGAAGCAGCAATTCCATTTGTCCGTTCTCCAGGAGGATGCGTTCTGGCAATGAGAGGGGCCACCTCAGAAACGCTACACTGCTGGCGCCTTCTCACAGGCTAGTATAATGTGGTCCTGGGTCTGTGCCAGTTGCTCTTTCTGAACTTATTTTAAACTTCCTGAACCCATTGACAATAGCTGTAGTCTCTTTGCAGGGTATTGGTAGTGTTTTGTTCTTTCTTTTTTTTTTTTTTTAATTTATTTTTATTTTTATTTTTGGTTTTCCGAGACAGGGTTTCTCTGTAGCTTTGGTGCCTGTCCTGGGCTAGCTCTGTAGACCAGGCTGGCCTCGAACTCACAGAGATCCGCCTGCCTCTGCCTCCTGAGTGCTGGGATTACAGGCGTGCACCACCACCGCCTGGCTCTTTTTTTTTTTTAGAAAGGGTCTCAGAAGCCCAGGTCATCTCGTCTTCCAACTTGCTATATGTCTTTGGTTGACCTTGATCTTCCTGTTTCTGCCTCGCAAGTGCTGGTATCATAGGCACACACCACCTCTACTGCTCCTGGGCCTACCAAGTTTTTGACATACAGTGGACGTGGGCCAACTCTCTCATCTCCTTTCTTCTTCCCACCCTGCTCACTCTGAGTCACCTTTCCCACAGCACTTTCATCTTCTATAAACGTCCTACATGGTTGACTTATCTGTGAAGTTTAGTATCTGTTTCCTCCTGCAAGAGAGCAAGCTCAGATGGAGAAGGCCTGTTTTAGCCACCAAGGTGTCTCCTAGCTCCTAAAGATGTAGCTAGTGCACGCGTAGTAGAGTCCTGATAACTTTGCTTTGGAATGACTCCAAAAGTTTATGTGTGTCTGTGTGTGGGAATGTCCATGTGTGAGTGCAGGTACCTGCAGAGGCCAGACGAGGTTGTCAGGTCCCCTGGAGTTGGTGTTCTAGGCAGTTGTAAGCCGCCTGATACAGATGTTAGGAAGTGAACTCTGAAACTGTAGTATGCACCCTTAAATGCAGAGCCATCCCTCCAGCCCCCAAAGAGCACATTTCTATGTATAGAACATAGTACAGTTGTTATCCTCAAGAGATCGTTTATGATGGCATCTGCTTTCTTCCTCAATTCAACAGCCCTGGATCGCTAGCTGTGGATCGCTAGCTCTTTTGTTAAAGGAAACTGAAACTGAAAAGTTAGAGAAAACTCTAACTAACCATTGTTAGAGAAAACGGATATTTAGCCCTATCTTCCTGGAGCTGCCCTGCTAACAGTGGAATCAATATTTGATGAGCTGTCTTACTGCAAACTGGGATGATCCTTATGTGTGTGTGGGGGGGGGGGCAGTACAAGCAGAGCTCCAGGAAGGCAAGAATTAATGTGTGGCTTGGCCAGAGAACTCAGGGACCTTATCTTTGGGTAGAAGTTAGCTTGCTGAGAGGAGAGATGGCAAAAGCATTCAGGCCAAGAAAGCAAAACTGTAACTAACAGTCAGGAGCAGGAGAAAGCCTGGTGTACTGTGTGTGAGTGTGGGGGAGCCAGACGGAGTGGGGAGATAGCCCGCTAGAGGAGGGAAGGTGGGAAGACATGCCAAAGAGGGTGACTCCTCAACCCAGGAGCAAAGGGGAGCTACAGGAGCTGGCTGTGCAGAGGTGACAAAAAGGTCCGGCTGGAGGAGAGGACTGGGGAGAGCAAGGAGGTTGCTGGGAGGCAGGTTAGGAGGTGTGTCTTAGTTAGGGTTTCTATTGCTATGAAGAGACACCATGACTGTGGCAACTCTAATAAAGGAAACTATTTAATTGGGGCTGACTTACAGGACAGAAGTTTAGTCCACTGCCATCATGGCAGAAAGCATAGCAACATGCGGGGCAGACAAGGTGCTGGAGAGGGAGCTGAGAGTTCTACATCTGGATCCGCAGGCAGCAGGAAGAATGTGCGACACCGGGCCTGGCTTGAGCTTCTGAAACCTCAAAGCCTACTCCCAGCAACACACTTTTTCCGACAAAGCCACATATCCTAATAGTACCACTCACTATGGGCTTATGGGGGGCAATTACATTCAAACCACCACAATGTGCTTTAGTGGACAAGGCAAGATGTAATGGAGCGAAGATGACAGGGTGGGCAGATTGGAAAATGAGATAGAATTCAAAGGAATGGCTGCAACTCTAACAAATAGACGGTGGCATATAGACAGAGACAGACAGACAGACAGACAGACAGACACACACACACACACACACACACACACACACACACGAGGATTTTTAATATTTCTATGAAGTAGAATATAAAGCATCTTATAGGGAGCAGTGGGAGCCCCCAGCGAATGAAGTCCTGGGTGAGTGCGTGTTGTTGACATGAGCAATGCCATGGCATGGTGAGGAGCCCAAGGCCTCCAACCTGAGGCAAAGCTGTTTCCCGTATGGGTCAGGATCAGAAAGGCAAAGCCTTTCTCTGTCCAAACCAAGTGGTTATGGTTCTTGATCAATGTGTACAGAACTAGTAACTGCAACTTCCTCCTCCTGAACATTTAAGTCCTGAGACTTCTCACCTCAGAGACCTCCTACTCAAACTAGCCAACCCCTTCCCTGGAGTTACACCTAATAAACACACCGGGGTTCTGGGCTCTGTTGGTAGTAGGTAGAGCTCCATCAGAACACACACCCCACCCCATGTGCCTGTCATTTCTTCATTCCTTCACTGCCTCGATCGGGTTTCCAAACCCAAGCAGCACTGGTTGAAGCAACTTTTGTTTGCATCCTTTCCGGGAGCCGCTAATTTCTTTGGTGTTCTTAGTTTAGCTTGGTGGGATCTTGCCTTAGGGCCACCCTTCCCTTTATTCCAAAGCAGATCTAGCCATTTCTTAATCTCCACATCTCTTTCAGCAACATTTTAGTTGCCCCTTTCTCTTCAAACTGTACATTATGTATTTCTTCCTGCCCCACTTGCTCTTTTCGTTGGACCTGTCAAAGGGTGGTTACTAGTAACCATTCAACAGAGACAACTAGACTGCCTTGAGATCACCTCCACTGTGGAAAGTACATTTAATTTTAGTCAAGTTCTTAGGACAAGGGTAGGAAGCAGCTACATTTTATTTTGCCAAAATTTTACAAGAATGGTCTCTAGTCTACTTGGTAATATTGTTCTCCGCTGAAACCTCTTGAGCTGGCCTCCATAGTACACACTGCTCTCAGCCCTACTGTCTTTCATGGTTCTACTAGATTGGCCCATTAAGCTCAGTGTTCAACTTCTTTTCTAGTCCAGAGCTCCAAATCTTTCCACATTCCTGAAAAAAAAATTACAAGGTCAGGTCTGTCATAGCAATAGCTCACTCTCTCATAACAACTTCTGACTTAGTGACTTTTCTATTGCTGTGACTAAACACTGTGACCACGGCAACTAATAGAAGGAAGAGTTGGTTTGGCTTGTGGTTCCAGAAGGATGAGAGTCTGTCATGGCTGGGAATCATGGCATCAAGCTGCAAGCATGCAGCTGGAGCAGAAGCTGAGAACTCGCATCTGGAACCACAAGCAGGGAGTGAGAGAGTGAGGTGGGAATGGAGCATGGCTTTTGGAACCTCAACACCTCACCCAGTTACATATTTCCTTCAGCAAAGCCACATTCCCTAAACCTACCCAATCAGTGCCACCAACTGGAGACCCAATATTCAATTGTTCGAGACAGTGGGGGACCTTTCATTCAGACCACTGCAATAGATAAGTATCCTAAGAAGCTATCCTTTTATGAAGAAAAGTATACATCAAAGACATTCATTGCAACCATGACAAGAAAACCAGGAACTGCTTAAGTAATCACTGAAATAATGACTAAAGAAGGGTATGGTTTAAAAGTTTTAGGAACATGTAGCAAAATACCACATAGGAAAAAAAAAAAAAAAGAAGAGACATTGATCTCTGCTCACAGTATATGAAATAAAACATGTAAGTTGCATACTAGTACATATAGCATAGCATGTTTTCTATTAAAGGTCTTACCAAAAAATTGTGTTCTCCATAAATGGGCTACAATATGCTTAGAAAATGAATACACAGACTTTATGAAACTTGGAACAATGATTATCTTTATAGAATAAAGCTTTGCTTGTCTTGACAATGAATCTTTCATATTTAGAATCCCGTTGCCTGTTGGGGGCCTGGGCTGTACTGCAGGTCTCTGTAGCCTCATCGCCTGCCCTTAGAAGGCCTCATTCACTGTTTGCTGGATGGCCAAAGCACCTACACCCCTTTTATAGGACCTATACACAGCAGTCTTGAAGTACAAGAGACCAATTTTTCTTCCTTTAAGGAATTTTACATGAATTATACTTAATAATGGGTTTTCATTCT
This sequence comes from Onychomys torridus, assembly GCF_903995425.1. Taxonomy (NCBI): domain Eukaryota; kingdom Metazoa; phylum Chordata; class Mammalia; order Rodentia; family Cricetidae; genus Onychomys; species Onychomys torridus. Next base: position 45,404,332 of record NC_050452.1, read on the forward strand.
GACATTTTCAAACATATCTGTCATGTTTTTGACCATGTTCACCTCCATTATCCTCTCATGCCTCCCTCTTCCTTCGGCTCCCAAATCACTCCCCTTCTTGTCTCGTGTTTATGTTTCTGGAAACCAGCAATTTTAATTAGTGGTACACATAGGTCCATGAGCAATTTACCAGTGGCCACAACACTGAAGAAACGAAACGACTGAAGAAATGAAGGGACTGAATTTTAAAAGTCTCTACAAGTCAGTTTTGTTTTTGAGCATAGAGCCTAAAATAAAATTTAGGAACAGAAAATTCCAGCATTTAGATGGGGAAGGACTTAGGAGATACATGGAGGACTTGCTTTCAATCATGAGTGGGTAGAACAACCCCAGGCATGGGTGTACACGCCTGTCCCAGACCTGCGATGCTGAGCAGGAAGACAGCGACATCTAAGCCCTCCCGGGTTATGTAGTGAAACCTTGTTTTAGCAAACAAATGAAAACAAAAATAAAGACTGAGTGCCAGTCTGACAGCATTCACACAACAGCCAAATCTGAGAAGCAGAAGCAGCCGAGAGCTGGTTTACAGACGCAAGGTCAAAGACAGCACGCTGCGTTCTCATCCACCACCTCTCCCTCTCATCTCAAGGTCACTTGTGAATGATGGGCAAATGGGTGGTGGTGTGTATTTTTATTTTCTTGGTAACCTGTGTTAGTTGTTGGTCCCTTCTTGATTAGTTTAATTGCCCTAGGAAGCCCCCAAAGTCTGGAAGGTCAAAACGAGAGAGAGAGAGAGAGAGAGAGAGAGAGAGAGAGAGAGCGAGCTTTTGTTCACAAAGGGAATGATGCTTCATCTCTGTGTTTATGCTGCTGTCTGTTGTGTATTGCAGCTGTGGACATTGAAACACATCCTGTATATTTGATATGATTTGGCTTCTGTTCAGCAGCTTACATTCAGAAATAAAGCATTTATGTATGTATGTATGTATGTATGTATGTATGTATGTATGTATGTATGTATGTATGTATTTGAGACAGGGTTTCTCTGTGTAGCCCTGGCTGCCCTGGAAGTCACTCTGTAGACCAGGCTGGTGTCGAATTCAGAGATTCCCCTGCCTCTGCCTCCCGAGGAGTTACTGCATTTGTAGTAGTTCTATCTGGAAGTAAGTTTGCTCACTGCAAAGTGTTTGTAACCACAAGCCACTGCTTGCCAGAGCTGGGTGACCTCAAAGTTCTGAAAGTGTTCATGTGCAATATTACTACTGACTTTAATGTGAAAATCATGTCTGTTCTATTCCAATTTTCGATTGATTGCTGGGTATGGAGATGTTAGAAACACTTGGAAATTGAATTTGTCTATTGCTTTAATTCTGGCTTTTAAACATCCAAATACTGTACAGCTTGGAACTTCTACTTCTGAAATACTTAATTTGATTATTGCTTGGTGTGTGTTTATGATGTGTGGAACACCACATATGACGTGGTGCATGTGTGGAGCTCACCAAAACTCTTGGGACTGACTTAGTTGTCTTCTTCCTCAGTGGGGCCTGGGGATTGAACTCTGGTCTTCAGACCTATGAGGTAAGTACTTTTACCCTCTGAGCCATCTCCCAGGCCTGGTTTCAAAGAGTTTCCATCAAGGAAGTTCTGAGAGATATACACAGAGGTAAGTATGTCAAGACTTTTATTCAAATGCTGGTGTTACCCTGGGCTTGGTGGCATGTGCCTGGAATCTCAACCCTTAGGAGTCTTAAGCAGTTAGGAGGATTGTTCTGAGTTCGAGACTTCCTAGGCTACATGGAGAGGCTCAGTCTCAAGAAATCACCCACGAAGGAAATAACATAGTGAATAGAATTTGATCTAACCTTTATTTGTTTTTAAATTTATTTTTGCATGAACGTGGTGTGTTTGCATGAATTTATGTGTACTACATGTGTGCCTGGTGCCTATAGAGGTCAGAAAGGGGAATTGGCTTCTCTGGCATTGGAGATAAAAATGGTTATGTGTAGTTGGAGAGCTTCTCTCCAGGTTCTACCAAGCCCCAGCAGTCCCACAACCCACGTATAAAATAATCATACAGACACTTATATTATTTAAACTGCTTGGCCATTAGCTCAGGCCTACCATTGTCTAGCTCTTACTCTTATATTTAGCCCATTTCTGTTAGTCTATACTTTGCCACATGGCTTGTGGCTTACCGGTGTCTTTACATGTTGCTTCTCATGGCAGCGGCTGGCAGTGTCTCCTCCCAGCCTTCCTGTTTCCCGCCTCCTCCTCTTCCTTGTCCCATCTACCCTATCCTTCCTGCCTGGCTACTAGCCAATCAGCACTTTATTTATACAGAGTGATATCCACAGCAGTTATGAGCTACTGTGTGGGTTCTGGGAATTGAACCCAGGTCATCTGTAAGAGCACTGAATGCTCTGAGTCTTCTCTCCAGCCCCCCAGCCATTCTTTGAAAAATACCAGAGTCATGAAAATGACTGTGTATTTTTCTTCTGTGTGTGTGCGTATGTATGTATGTATGTATGTATGTATGTATGTATGTATGTATGTATGTATTTCTACCTTGCTACCAGGGGTGGTGCCTAGGATCTCCTGCATGCTGGTCACATGCTCTGCCACTGGGCTAAATCCTCTAGCATTTATTTTATAATTTTCGTTTAGCACAGCGTATTGTGTTAGTTACCTTTCTCGTGGCCGTGAGAGAAGGCTTTAACTTGGCTCACAGTTTAAGATGGTGCAGTCCATCGTGAGGGCTAAGCTCAGAGGTGTGCCTCCTCAGTGACTCCAGATCCAATCAGGTTCTGGATGGGGTGTAACCATTACCCGACTGGAACAGTGGCAGTTTGGGCCTCGCTCAATGCTTTGTCCAACAACAGTATCCCTTGCTCCCTGGATGTTTTTATCTTTCCAATTTGTTCTTAGTGGTTAGTATAACTTGGTAGCCCAAGTTCAGCCTTCCCCGGCTCTAAGTTTTAACTTTTGTTCTTAGCTTTTACATCTTCTATTTTTGTGATTTCTTCTCAATTTCAGTTCCTGAGACTGAGCTGCTGTAAGTCACAGACGGCACGCTGGTGAGCTGTCAGGTTCGTTCATTTTCAGCACTGCGTGCTTCTGCAAGCTCTCACGGGAGGTCGGATGTCTTTTTGTCTTATTTTTGCTTTTGACACAGGGTCTCGTGTATCTCAGGCTGGCCTCTAACTCCAAACATAATCAAGGCTTGACTTGATCCTCCTTCCTCTACCACCTAGATGTTGGGGTTACAGGAGTGTGCAGCCACGTCTGTCTTGGGAGGTCAGGGACCCTTAGTTACTGCCCTTTTTCTATACCAGAGGTGGCTGGAGTTACAGCTTACTGGTAGATCACTTGTCTGGCATGCATGTGGACCTGGGTTTGAGCCCCGGTAATGTGGAACAAATGTGCAAACAAACCTCAGGACGGTGCACAGATGCACATTACTTAGTAACTGTTGCTTTGGTGAGTGAATTCAGATAGAACGTCTCTATTACTGTTGGCTGTCATCATGTGTTTGACGTACCCTTTGGCTGTTATCTACCTAGTTAAAAACTGAAGCACATGGCATTTATGAAGAGGGTGACGTTGTTCATCCTCTCTTAATATCTACAGCCCCTACGGTCTGCTGCACTGTGCTTCCAAAGGAGATATCCATTCTCCAGGATGCTGTTTTCTTCAGCAGACATGAGACCACTAACACTGGTAGCCAGGAGCTAGTCTGTGTGTTGTTGAAAGTTTCTAAGCCTTCAAGCCAGCCAGATTTTACAGCTATAACCAAACAGCTTATTTTTAGGAAGCGCTACACTTTTAAAGCAGTATTTTCCAGAAGAATACTGACTTCTGGCCATGTGCTCTGTTAAGTCACAGAACAAATGGTGATAATATATGCTAACCTTAAAATTGTGTGCCTCCTTTTATACAGCAAGAGCGTTGTCACTTCTGAGTCCCCTGTCATTTAGGAGACTCAGAACTGTGATCTGTGCTCACTCACACTGCCCATCCTTGGCTTTCCTTGTTCTTTGCTTGTCTTGCTCCTGTGTGGCTGGTGTATTGCCCACACTGGCCTCAGACTTGCAGCAATCCTCCTGCTTCTGCTATTCCTGCTGGGATGATAGGAACACACCACCACATCTGCCTTTAATTTCAGTTTCCTGAAGGAGCTGCTTCCCCTGACCCTCGTTTCCTTTGCTGCCTTGCTCTTTCATCTCCTTTAAAGTGGCCTCAAATTCTTGTTGCCATTCATAAAGTTAATGAGAACAACTAAAAACAAAACAACAACAACAACAACAAATTGCTGACCTTCTCAGGAGCTTTGAAAGCCTGCACCTCACTGTACCACTGAACCTTCTTCTGGATCACCAGGTAGGAGCCCTCTCAGGGATCCTCATGTCTCATTTCAGAGAGCCTGAAAATAGGCACATCTTGCCAGAGTCAGAGAAAACCCAGAGAGTGCTGGGTTTGGGGTCCGCCAGGCCAGTTCTTGTTACATGTCTGCATGTCACTGGAGGGACCCTTGGTCTAGTCACTGTACCTTAGTATTTCGCCCCTAGGGTATAAAATTCTGAGCCACACTTATCTCTGGGCTTTTGTGAAGATTTGAGGATGGATGGCAGCATGTTGTTGTCTACATGTCTCTCTCATGGATGTGTAATGAAATAACTGCATCACAGATTAAAATTTTTTATTGTATTTTATTTCTTTAGTGTGTGTGTGTGTGTGTGTGTGTGTGTGTGTGTGTGTGTGTGTGTGTGTGTACAGGCATGCACTACAGCATGAGTGTGGAAGTCAAAAGACAACTTACAGAAGGCAGCTCTCTCCTTCCATCATGTAGGGTGCAGGGATTGAACTCAGGTCCTAGGGGTTGGCGGCAGACACCTTACCTACCGAACCATCTTGCTGGCCTGCATCCTTGTTTCCACAGAATCTGGTTTATTGACCTAAGCTGTCTGTTCTGGAGCTCACTCTGTAGGCCAGGTTGACCTTGAACTCACAGAGATCTATGGGCCTCTCCCTCCCAAGTGCTGCTGGGAGTAAAGGCATGCGCCACCACGCCTGGCAGAGAGGGCACACATAGATACACATAGATGGTTCAGATGAGCTGACCAATAAATTGGTTTGTTAATGAACAGCCACCAGCAGAACTCTTCTGAGAAAAATTGGCAACACTTGTCTCAACAAACCAATTTATTGGTCAGCTCATCTGAACCATCTGTGTGTATCTTCCAACATTGGGGTTGTCTTAGTTAGGATTACTATTGTGACCACAGCTTATCTTCTGGCTCTGGCTGGCTCCATCCCACTGATGTCGCTATTTTTGGTGGTCATCCCATCGTACTGGCATCTCTAAAATGCTGGGATCTCTGCTACAACTGAGCTGTACATTCACCAATAGCCTCTCACAGGCTCTCTTCATGGTGCCAAGCCTCAACTTCTCTGCATGACCCCTTCAGTTCTGGGCCTTCAACTGCTACTTAGGCGTGCATGCACCTTCACCAGCGGCCTCTCCTGCCTTCTCACAGTGCCATGCCTCAGCTGCTCTCCCCGGCCCCTTCATGCCTTCAAAACCAGTACCACCTGGGTGACTTTTACACTACCACACAGCTTCTGTGTGCTGACTCACAGGAGACACTTCCAGAAGATTTCACCTCAGTAATGCTGGTCTCGTCTTAATCATCACTAATTTCTCAGTGCCAGCTAGCCAGCATCAGCTGTCCCAGTAAAGCAAAGGTTTCATGTTAATGGTGCTGGTCTCTTGTTGATCACAGCTGACTCTGGACACAGCTGATCAGAACCACAGACTCTTAATTCAAATAGCAAATATGCAATGGTCCTAGTAGTCTTTAAGAAACTCTCCAACTTCCCCCTGAAACTTCACAAGCCAGGCTTTCATCATTTGAAGGTTTGTTTTGTTTTGTTTTAAAGTTTTTTCAAGATAGAGCTTTTCTGTATAACAACTCTGGCTGTTACAGAACTCGCTTTGTAGACCAGGCTGGCCTCGAACTCACAGAGACTTGCCTACCTTTGCCTTTCAACTGCTGAGATGAAAGGTTCACACCACCACACCCAGATCTCCATTTCTCTCAACACTCTTGTCTTCCACGATCTCACAGCACAGCTCACCAAACCTTGAACACTCAATGGCTTTTCTTGCCCAAGTTTCCAAAGTCCTTCTATAATCCTCCCCAAAACAACATGGTCAGGTCTGGCACATCGATACCCCTGCTTGTGGTACCAATTTCTGTCTTAACTAGGGTTACTACTGTGGTGATGAAACACTGTGACCAAAAGTGAGTTGGGGAGAAAAGGGTGTGTTTGGCTCACACGTCTACATCGATTGTTCATCTTAATTGAGGCTTCTCTCAGCCCTCTTTAGCTTGTGTCTGGTTGACATAAAACTAGCCAGCACAGACAGGGTTGTTCACCTGAGGAACAGACATGAGAAATAAACAGGACAGTAGTGATGCTGGCCTTGTAGATTCAGACAGGCCAGAGCCACACAGTGGTGGTGACAGAAGGGCTCTGTCTGCCTTTAGATATGGCTTCCTTGGCTGTAACACTAATATCCACGCCCCCCCCCCCCCCCCCCCCCCCGCCCCGGTATGTGTGTGTGTGTGTGTGTGTGTGTGTGTGTGTGTGTGTGTGTGTGTGTAGGCCAGAGGTCAGTCAGTCTTATGTGTCATTTCTCAGAGGCTTATCACTTAGGCGAGGACAGTTGGCCAGGGAGCACCAGGGAGCAACAGGGAGCCCTCTCAGCCTCCCCGAAGGGGGCTTGCAGATGCGTACTACTGTGCCAGCTTTTAACTCGGATATGGGGGTGTGAGTGTCAAAATGTGCTTACATGGCAAGCGCTTTACCGGCCACGTTATTTCCCCCAGCTCTGAACACTAGTGTTTTTTAAATGGAAACCAAGTATTTAAAGTCTAGAGGTCAGGGCCTGAGAGATGGGATGAAAGTGACTGCTACTCTTGAGGGGACTGGAGTTTGGATCCCAGCACCCACAAGAGGCAGCTCACAACTGCCTGTAATTCCAGCTCCAGAGGATCCAGTCTCTTCTTGTGGTCTCTCTCTCTTTCTCAAAAATAAAAAAAAATATTTTTTTAAAGCTAGAGATTAGGATGTTGCCTTTGAAAACAGGAAGAACTGTTCACAGCAGGCTAGGCTCTTTCTTGGGGACAACTGGCCGGTGCAGGATCTCTGCAGCCATTGAGACATGCCTTCTCTCATTATCACAGAGAGAGCCCCACGTCCCCAGGGTCTCCCAACCCTGGGGCAGATAGGAACCATCATCTAATGTCACATACAAGAGGATGTCTTGCTTGGTCACTGTTCTAAACACCTTGGCGAACCATTCTTGTATCCACCCACCTACCCATCTGTCCCTCAAATGTAACAAAAAGAAAACACACTAGGACCCGGCTTCAAGGTCTCTGCCTCAAAGCTCTCTGGGTTTTCCTCCTGACCACTCAGTTGTATCACCTGGTAGTGAGTTTATTTGGGATGGTGTGGGAGGAGGTAAGATTCCCTAAATCAAATGTAACCACAGCGAAGGCTGTTGTACCAGAGCCTCTTGTCCAGGACACTGTGTTTTGTTTAATTAGAGAAGGAGCCACATCAAAAGCAAAACAAAAAGGTAATTTTTGTAGTTTAAAGATAAATCACTTCAGCCAGGTTGAACCCCTGCATGAGCCCATCTAAAAACCAGTGCAGATGGAGAGAGAGCAGAATGCTGTCGCTGGACCTGGTGCAGACCAGACAAACAGGCGCTGTTGCAAAGGCTGCTTGCTGGGGCTCAGGGCTTGCCTCTGATACCAGGGGCAGGGAGACTGACCTGGGTATTGGGGTCAGGGAGGTGGCCATAAGGTGTCTTTTGACCAGTGTGGTGTGGGATGAAGATTCTCCTCCAGGGATCCTGCTGAACTTCATTCACAGCTTTCACAACAGAAGAAAGTAGGTTTTGTAACCTGCTCTCCCTATGGTTCTGGCCTGACTGTTTACTTCTGCCTCGGTCCCTGAGCCTATGAGCACATGCTTCAGGCCCTGTTAACGAGCAGAAACTTGAGACAGAGCTTATCTTGTAAAGCTGGGGTTTGCATCACAGGCAGGGCGTGGCACTATTTTAGAAGGCAAGTTAAATAATTACGTGTTTACCCATTGAGCAAACAGCCTCTGCGGCCCAAGAGGGCTTAGGCTCTGCTTCTTGAATGCCAAGTGAACTAACTTGTTCAGCTGGGTGGGGGGTGCAGGGAGACTCAGAACTTGGAGGCATCAAATGGTTTCAATATGATATCTATTGATATGATAATATATGTAGATATGTGTACACGTATGCATACATACATACAAACATTTGTAAATATATGTGCAGGCAGACATTGAATATCTATGTATCAGCTTGTATTTAAGTGTAACTATTGATAAACTAAGTATTTACAAAATAGAGTAAGTGAGCTTAGAGATGTTCTGTGAGTCAATTAAGGTTAATTTAACAAGCCCAGGTCACTGACCCATCTGTGACCATCTTTATATATATTAAATATACTACTTTATGGTTTCGGTGTTTCCTACATAAATGGCAAATTGGCAGAAATTCATGCTACCATCATTAGGGCCATCGTAAGCTTCACTATTTTTAAATTTTTTTTAAAACAATTTTTAACTTAATTCATTTGTGTTTTGTGTGGTCTGTGTGAGTGTATGGCATATGTGTGCAGGTAGCCAAGGGAGCCAGAAGCAGGGGTGGGATCTGGAGTTACAGGGAGTTGTGGGCCACCTGATGTGGTGTGCTGGGGATGGAACTCGAGTCCTCTGTGAGTGCTCTTACCCCTGAGCCATCTTTCCAGCCTCTGAACTTCAGTCTTTAGGGGGAAAAACCAACCAACAAACAGTTATGTGTTTCATTCTCTTACCTTAGTGTTCTTTTTCCTGGGAGAAGGGGGTGGAACCATGTTTGATATTTGTGTTGTGTTGTTGTTGTTGTTTCAAGAGACAGGGTTTTGCTATGTTGCCAGTCTGGCCTCAGACTCTTTTTTGTTTGGTTGTTTTTGTGTTTTAATTTTTGAGACAGGGTTTCTCTTTGTAGCTTTGGCTGTATTGGAACTTGCTCTGTAGACCAGGCTGGCCTCGAACTCACAAAGATCTGCCTGCCTCTGTATTTGGTGAAATTGTTAAGGCCACTCCACATAGTTAAAAGGAAGGTTTATTTTGTGGTGTAACTTACAAATGAAGGGGTAGGTTGCAGGGTCTGGCAAAGGTATGGCCCAGTCCGGCGGTGTTCTCTGGAGAACTCTGCTCCAGTGTCCAGTCTGCCTCCAGTGTCCAGGGTCCCAGAACCAAGTGAGGCCTTTCCTCTTGATCCTGGGTCTTCTGCTTCCTCCCTCAGCCCCACCTTGTGGACGTGACCATTACCGAAGCCTCAATGGGGGTTGGAACTTCCAGGCCAATGCTGGAATGGCTACCCACTACACCTCTGCCTCCCGAGTGCTGGGATTAAAGGCCTGTGCTGCCGCTGCCACCACCACCACCACCACCACCACCACCACCACCACCACCACCGCCGCCGCCGCCGCCACCACCACTGGTCCTGGCCTCAGACTCTGAAGGCTGGCACAGTCCTACTGTCTTGGTCAGCCTCCTGAGTAGCTGGGACGACAGGTGCCCAACTATGTGGTGTTTTTTGTTGTTGTTCTGGTGGTAGCGAGGACCAAACCCAGGTGCTCAAGCACGCTGACTCGCTTACTCCGTTTCTCAGGCTGTCAGCTCTTGTCATGAAGCAGTTGTAAGAAGCATTAGTCATGAGCCCTAGCCCACTCCCCCATCTGCTCTCTTCCATTGCTTTATTGCTCTTCGATGATTCCTCTCTCTTCCATTTTTGCTTTTTCAAGGACAGTGCAAGCCGTGAAAGTTATCTTCTGGCTGTACCGGCTGAGGACATTTTAAGCATTCTTTTTTTTTTTGGAGCTGAGGATCGAACCCAGGGCCTTGCGCTTGCTAGGCAAGTGCTCTACCACTGAGCTCAATCCCCAACCCCTTAAGCATTCTTAAACAGGACACTCATCCTTACAGCTTGATTAGAGACAAAAAGGTGACGGCTCAGGTGCGGATCTCTCCTTCCCCTCCTCATCTCAGCTTCTGTGAACTTGGTGGGAAGGGCTTTGGAATTATCTGCATAGTGGGGCCAACGCCCCTGGTGTTCTTAGAAGTGGCTTCAGGGCACAGGTGTTGGTCCTGGGCCTCCTTTGCAGTGACTTTACATGCCACGTTTTCATTGTGTATAAGTTTTGTGGACCCGGCTTCCCTGTGGAGTGAGGAGACGATCATTTGGGTGACTCTGAGTCCCTGTTGACAGTTTGATTGTGGAGTCATGTTGCTGCTCCTCACGGTATCGTCTCCAAAGTCTGTGTGGAGACTTGGGAGCACTTTGAGCCAGGCCAGCATGAAACTTCCTGAAGGACTGCGTCCGTCCCTCCTCCTCAGAATGGGGAAGGCCACAGGATCCTCTACCAGCCAGGTCTCCTTTCTGTATTTATAAAGGGTGAGAATAAGACAAGGCTGCCTCTAAGATCCCTTTGGTTGCCAGCCAATGAGCTAAAGAAGACTAAAACACACGAGCAGGACATGCTGGTCTATACCTAACTTCCCAGCACTTAGGAGCCAGAGGCAGGAGGATTGCTGCAAGTTCCAGGCCAGCCATGAATATGATGCGATCCTGTCTCAAAAACATAAGTGAGAAGGTTTAAAACATGTCCACAGTGTGTTTAAAGTGCTGTCTGTGTGACTGGCACAGAGCAGCCACTGTGGAAATGATGCATGTCACCGTGATGACATATTTTAGGACTATGGCCTGGAGGTTTGCAATAGATTAGATTCCCAGGAAGATGACATTTGCTCCCCTTCATGGGTGTGAAATCTCTGAAGTTGATGAAGGACAAAGAATGCCCCGTGGTACTAGAAGAAGTGATGGGCAGTGTGTGGTGTTGAGGGGAAGGGTTCTGGTGGGCAAAGCCCTCCATTCATCGACGTCTAGCACCTGATGCTGGTATATGTGTTTTTAATGAGGCTATCTCATTATCAGTATAGTCTTGTGACTTGACCAGCCTTATCTCAAGGGCACCGTCATATGCTATATCCAAAGACAGTATATGGATGACATATTGTGACTCGTTTCCCATAATAGATATGGGTGTGTCTGATAAGAACCCTGGATGAGCAATTCTTTCTCAGTGACCCAGATGTGGAGACCGACTTTGGTCTGCAGTTACTGTACAGTTTCACAGCACCTGCCATTTCTGTGGTTCCATGTACATCTGGACTCCTGGCAGTCCCACCTCAGTGTAGGGCTTCTCAATCTGGCCTCTCTAGGTCTCAGGGTGAAGTCCTTGCAGTTACTTACAGAACTGCACACATAGGGGTGTATTTCCATCTGAGCAATGCCAGCCAGAACAAAAGAGTCAAACAAAGGCAGCTGGGAATGGCAGCGTACATGTATAATCACCGCACTGAGGCAGGGGAATGGCTCTGAGTTTGAGGTCAGCCTGAGTTACCAACTGCTCCAGGGCAACTTGGGCCACAGAGTAAGACCTTGTCTCAAAATGAAACAACAAAGCAAAGAATAACAAGAACAAAATGAATAAAAACCAAAACAAAATGGCACTAAGTGCTGATGAAGGTGTTCCAACTAGGGAGGAATTAACATGACTTTTGAGAGATTAAAAAATAAAGGTTTGCTGGGCGGTGGTGGCGCATGCCTGTAATCCCAGCACTCGGGAGGCAGAGGCAGGTGGATCTCTGTGAGTTCGAGGCCAGCCTGGTCTACAGAGCTAGTCCAGGACAGGCTCCAAAGCTACAGAGAAACCCTGTTTCACAAAACCAAAACAAACAAACAAACAAACAAACAAATAAATAAAAAGGTTTAACCCCAATCCCGCAATCCCCAAATGCTTCTTTGCTCTCCAGCCACAGCCCTTCCTCCTGCACACACCCGGTTCCTCCGTTCACAAGCGAGGCCGTGGTGTTCATGGTTTCAGCCAGCTGTCTAGGACAGAGCCCAGGGTAGCTGAGAGGTCTAAGCCTCTCTCATGAGTAAGTGTCAAGACTTGGCACTTTCTTTGTCCTTAGAAAGGGAGACTGTCCCCACACCGCTCCCTCCAACTTAAATGTCATAACATTAGCAGTTTAAGAGTGTAAAATAAATGTTGCAGGGTGAGACTTAAGAAGGTTTCATTAATTTGTTTTAAAGGGAAAAGGGGCTGCTTTCCAGCTTCTGTTTGTAAAGAGTGGCCCCCGGATGCCTGGTTTGGCCTCTAGGCTCGGAGGGACCACAAGGCCGCACCCTAAGGCCGGTTTTGGCTCCCTCGGTCATTCTTCTTCCTCTCTCTACTTTTCTTCCTGCTCATCCATTCCACCCCCTCAAAACACCTCAGCCCCCCTTCTCTCTCTCTCTCTCTCTCTCTCTTTCACACACACACACACACACACACACACACACACACACACACACACACACAATCTTCATTCATCATTAATGTCAGGGTTAGGGACATCCTTTTTTTTTTCTAGACAGGGTGTCTCTGTGTAGCTTTGCGCCTTTCCAGGAGGCAGAGCCAGGTGAATCTCTGTGAGTTCTAGGCCAGCCTGGTCTACAGAGTGAGATCCAGGACGGGCACCAAAGCTACAGAGAGACACCCTGTCTCGGAAAGCCATTAAACAATAACAACAAGAACAAGAAGTGATGGGTCCGAGGGATGGGATACTTGTTATGATACAGTGTGTGGGAGGCTTTGGCAGTTTTGGACCAAGGTGCCCTGCAGTGGCAGATGCTGTCACCCTGATGGCGGCAGTGGTGGCATGGCAGGGTGGAAAGCTAATCAAATCCCCAGGCACATGTCCACCGGGAAAAGAGTTTATTTTGGGATTTGGGGGGAGGGGAGGAGAAAGGAAAGAGAGAAAGAGATAGGAAAGTGAGAAAGTGAGAGAGAGAGAGAGAGAGAGAGAGAGAGAGAGAGAGAATGAGATTGATTTGTGGGCTACCTCTAGGGAGAGTGAGAGAGAGGAAGAGGGTAGGGTTTTCCTCTTAAGGGGGCTTTAAGGTAAGATGCTGTCAGGACTCTGGGTGGGTCTCCAAGGGGCGGGTCAGAATACAAACAATACTGTTCAGCAGTCAAGTGTAACAGCAAACTGCCTCCATTGGACCTTCAAAGAGAAATCTCAACATTAGTGTTGAACAAAGAAAACAAGTTTTAAGGATGCACAAGATTCACTCTGTGTGTGGTGGTGGTGGGTGTGTGCCTAGCTCCTTATTTTTAAGTGTGTGCATTTGTTTTTAATGATCTGGAGAGAAATACATTGAACTTACGGTCATGGACAGGGTGACCATGCCAGGGGCAACTTAAGTTTCAACTGTTTGTGCTGGTGACTGGCTCTGTTGGTGACCTCTGGAGGCCTGGCCTTTTTTTTTTTTTTTTTTTTTACAGAAAGCATATGGGGTTTTGTGAATATCCTGCTGCCTTCTAATGGGCCATGGGACTTCCTGGTAACCACAGCCTCACCCAGGTCCAGAGAGCCAAGTCTCTTCCGTGTGTGTGTGTGTGTGTGTGTGTGTGTGTGTGTGTGTGTGTGTGTGTATGTGTGTCTTTCAGCATAGCTATAACTAAATAAATACATAACCAAAAATGCAGAAATGCTAACAGAATGGTACAGCCAGCCCGATATATTTTCAGTATTTGCAATTTATCCTTCACAGTGTCGGGTGAATTCTTCTACCTTCCGATCCCATCTACATTTTAAGCCCTGTGCCAGTAGCCTGCCAGCTACGCCTCTGCATGGCCCCATGGCTGGGCCCCAGTAACAGGCAGAAGGCCGTGCTCCAAGCAGGCCTGACTCTAAGAGGGCCTGAGAAGGCAAGTGCTCCTGACTGTATCCTTCCTCCCAGGAGGGTCCTCCTCCCAGGCAGGGGGCATGCAGCTTCTCTTCTGTAACATAAGGCAGGCTCCAGACCGTGGATGTGCCCTACAACACAGAATGAAGACATTTTTACCTTCCCAGCCATCTTCCCCGTCCTCCAAACAGGGCATTTAAGGTCAAACAGACTTTGAGTAACACACCCTGTGCCAGCCAGGCCCCACCCAGGGAGAGCACTGGGGCTAGATATATGGCTACAGTTTAATAGCTCTGTAAAATGTCCAGCCATCTTACTGTTTTTTGTTTTTTGTTTTTTGTTTTTTGTTTTTTGTTTTTTTTTAAGCAGAAAATGTTCATCCCTAAGAAAAAGTTGCAAAGAGGCATAAACTATTTAAAATGGAAATCTATTTTACTTTATCGGAGGGAAATGGATGTTGTGCTAAAGTCGTTACTTGGGGCTTGGGGAAATTCCTGCGTAAGTGGCTACAGAAGTTAATAGCTTCAGCCAATTAGGAGAACACTCTGGGAAGCTTTTGAAGTCTTGTCCTGCCCCCAACCCCTCGTTTTAATATTCTATTAAGTTTTGTATACTCTAAAGCGTTCTCATTGTGAGCCACTGGATGCTGTCACGAAAGAACACATTTATTTCGACAAATATACCCCCAATGCAACCACAGGCTAATGCACATTTTACAGGATCAAAAGGCAAACAATAGAATTAGGCATCAATTTCAGGGACTCAAGAGCCGTAAATCCAGGCTTGCACCAGAGCCCTGGGCAAGGTTGGTAGGTTAGCTGGTTAGGAATCCAATTTTCTAAGCTTGCTGAGAAGAGCTGAGGGCAACTTCCCCAGACAAATGAACGAGAAGGAAAGTGTCTGTTGGTTTTCTTTTGTTCTTTCCAGATCTTGGCTAAGGGCACACTGAGCCAGCAGGTTCACTGGGAAGCTGTTGAGCATGCGTGAACGCATTTTCTGCAGGATGCGTTTCTTCTGCAACATTGCTAAGGGTTTTCCATTCTTCTGTGGTAATGTTGTCATGTAACCAAACAGAGCATTTGCTTAAAGGGTAGAAAAAAATGTTGAAAATTCATGTTTTTTTAACAAGCAGGTTAAGCTGGGCAGTAGTGGTGGTGGCGCACACCTTTAATCCCAGTACTCAGGAGGCAGAGGCAGGCAGATCTCTGTGAATTTGAGGCCAGCCTGGTCTACTGAGTTCCAGAACAGCCAGGGCTACACGGAGTAACCCTGTCTCCAAGAAACAAACAAACCACAAAACAAAACAAAACAAAACAAAACAAAAAACGGTTGAACAGCAAGCCAAGGACAAGACCAAGTGTGTTTTAGTTAAATTATTGTGATTTTATTTTCCCGTGTAACAGAGTCATAACTTTTCTGAAGTTTTGATATACTAGTAATACTGTTTTCTAGAATGTATCCCCCAAGGCCTGCTTTCCTCTGATGTCATTAGATGGTTTTCAAAACTGAATTTTCACTTTAGATAGTTCTCATGCTTTTTTTTTTTTTTGCCAGAGATGAGGACTGAACCCAAGGCCTTGCGCTCTACCATTGAGCTAAATCCTTAACCCCTTCTCATGCTTTTAAAAACAGTATGGTAGCCACTGGCAACTGTAAAGGAAACCTGGATATACAGAGAAATTTCTGAGACAAAATTTCTTTGTCACTTTTAATTCCCAAATTCTGCTTACAAGAAAAAAAAAATCTGAAAAATGTTTTTCTTTAGAGCAGACAATATTTCCACCCCCTCAAGATGGGGTTTCTCTGTGTAACTTTGGTGCCTTTCCTGGAACTTACTCTGTAGCCCAGGCTAGCCTCCAATTCACAGAGATGCGCCTGCCTCTGCCTCCTGAGTACTGGGATCAAAGGCGTGCGCCCACTAGAGCAGACAATACTTTAAGACTACTGCTAATTCATGGGGCTGGAGAGACAGCTCTGTAGTTAAGAGCACTTACTCTTGCAGAGGACTCAAATTCTGTTCCCACAAAGGATGGCTCACATCCACCTGTAACTCCAGGTCCAGGGGATTCAACAATGCCATCTTCTGATCTCTGAGGGCACCTTTACCTACCTTTACATATCCACACACAGACATATACACATACATAATAGTTAGAAATAAAAATACATTGCTGTGGGATGTCTTTCTGTACGCTCTGAATAGTGTTGGTCTGATTGGTTGATAAATAAAGCTGTGTTGTCCTGTGGCCGGGCAGGATAGGTTAGGCGGTCCATTCAAACAGAAGACGAGGTGAAGAAGGGTGGAGTCAGGGGAGACTCGTGCTTGAGGCCCAAGGAGCAACAAGATGGCAGCAAACCGGTAATGCCATGGCCATGTGGCAACATATAGGTTAATAGAAATGGGTTGAATTAAGTTATAAGAGCTAGCTAGCAAGAAGCCTGACCCATAGGCCATATAATTTGCAATTAATATTAAGCCTCTGACTGATTATTTTATAAGCAGCTTCAGGACCTCAGGGCTGGGTGGGACTGGAGAAACTTACAGCTACAATACATCATTAAAAACTATTGCTAATTCATTGTTAAATTCTAAGTTTAAATTGTGACACACTAAAAAAATACATAATTATTACTCCACCAGTTATTTTCTTTCCCTTCCTTCCTCCCTCCCTCCCTTCTTTCCTTCCTTCCTTTCTCTTTTTCTTTCAAGACAAGGTTTCTCTGTGTAGCCTTGGTTGTACTGGAACTCATGCCATGGACCAGGCTGGCCTCGAACTCACAGAGATCCACCTGCCTCTGCCTCCCGAACACTAGGATTAAAGGCGTGCACCACCACAGCCTGACCTAGCAATTTTTAGAAAATTTACTATTTTCTAATAGTAAATACTCAAATCTTCCCCTGAACCATATTGTTTTGTTCGCTCGTTCTTGTTTTCGTTTTCAGCACTGGGCACTGAGACAACAGCCTTGCAAGTGGCAGCCACACTCCCCCAATTCCCAACTGCTTCCTCTTCTCTTGTCTCTTTTGATTTTCTTTTCCTTTCCAATCCGAGACAGGGTCCTGGCAAGTGACGTTTCTCTTATTGTGATAAAACACCACGACCAAGGCAACCTATGGAACGGTCAGTGGTTCTCAACCTTCCTAATGCTGCGACCCTTGAATACACCTCTTCATGTTGTGCTGACCCCCAGCCATAAAATTATTTTGTTGCTACTTCACAACTGTAATTTTGCTACTGTTATGAATCGTGACTTAACATCTGATATGGGACCCCAATGAAAGTGCCAAACGACCCCCTGAAGGGGTGACCACTCACAGGTTGGGAACCTGCTGCTATAGAAGGAGTTTACTTGGGCTTATAGTTCCAGAGGGTTAGAGACCATGACGGCTGAGTAGAGGTAGGGCAAGAAGCTGAGGACATACCCCAAGATGAAGCAGAGAAAAATGAACTCACGACATCGTGAGTCTTCAAACTCTCAAAGCCCAGTTCCAGCCACATCCTTTCTCCCCTAAAATTCCTAAACTCTCAAACAATGTCTGTTGGCATTCAGACCCACCCCTTGGGGAACCCGACCAGCATCCTGATATCAGTCCCCTTTAAGAAAAAACTCACTGGGAGGTGGTGGCACACGCCTCTAATCCCAGCACTTGGGAGGCAGAGCCAGGGGGATCTCTGTGAGTTCGAGGCCAGCCTGGGCTACCAAGTGAGTTCCAGGACAGGAAAGGTGCAAAGCTACACAGAGAACAGAGAAACCCTGTCTCGAAAACAAACAAACAAAAAACAAAAAAAAAAAAAGAAAAAGAAAAAACTCCTCCCTCTTCTCCCTCTCTTTTCCTTCCCCCTTTTCTCTTTCTATCCTCCTTTCTCCTTGCCCCCAATAAAACTTTCCGTGTGGATGCTGTGTCTGCATGGTGTGAGTCACTTTCCACCTCCCTCACGCTGCCGCCAGCCTCGTCTGCATGGCGTGTCTCCTTTACCCGCTGTGCCCCTTGGCTCCACCCGCCAAGGCCTCTGGTGTGCTGTTTTACAACAATGTCATCAATTAGGGACCGAGTATTCAAATCCTGAGACTACAGGGGACATTGCTCATTCAGAACATCACACCCGCTCCCTGGCCCTCATAGTCTTGTGGACATGTGATAATGCAATACTACATTTAGTCCAACTTTAAAACTCCCCATGGTCCCTTACAGTTGCAACACTGTTTTAAAATCCAAGGTTCAGAGTCTCCTTCAAGACTCAAGGCAGTCTCTTATCCCTAAATTTTACAGGGGTAAAATCAAAACACAAATCACATACTTCCCACATGCAATGGCACAGAGTATAAATTACCATTCCAGAAAGAAGGAATGGAGGCAGAGTGAGGAAACAGTGGGCCAAAGGAAGACTGAAGCCTGGCAGGGCAAACTCCAAGCCTGGTGGCTCCATGTCCAGTGTCTCCCAAATACTGTTCAGATGGCTTTGCCCTTCAGGTGTTGCTGGCTATATCCTGCTTCTCTTTCTGGGTCTGGTTCCACTCCCCCTGGAGAGCGTTCCTTAGCAGATATCTCAAAGCCGTGGCATCTCCAACATCTTGGAGGCTCCACTGCAATCCTTCATTCCTACAACTTCCCACAATGACCTCTCGGGGTCTCTCTCCATGCAGGATATCCCCCACACATTACCTGGCTTCAAGAGCTGTCCGAAACCATGGAGGAAGATTCCACTACCCATTTACTCTTGCGTCCTTGCCACAAGGGGGATGCTGCCAAGTTCGGCTGCCAGCTCGGGCTGGACCCTGTTCACCTGAATTGTGTTTGCCGCAGCTTTTGCTGGTTGTTCCTTGCTGGGAGAAGATGATTTCTTAGGCATTTTTCTTCCACAAGTGGGAAGCTTAGGTGAGTGGGGTTTTAATGAGGGCAGCCTTTTGTTTATTCCAGTGCTGATTAGGCCTTCTCCTAAAACAATAATCTTAACAGCTGTAGCCTCTCTTCCAACACAAGCCTTGGCTGTAACATTAAGTGTATGAGTGTCTGTTCCCTCTCCTAAAAGCACATTTTATATTTTTTTCTCACTCATTCGCTTGCTTTCACTGTAGACCTGCATAAGAGTGATTACTAATAACCACAGGACAATGCCAGTACTAGGCTGTCTTGAAAGATCCTCCACCAAACAAGTTAGACTCCTTTTAAATGTAGTCTCAGACATTCTTGGGACATGGACTGAAGGAAGCCTCATTCTTTGTCAGAAATTCACAAGAATGGTCTCTATCCCAGTGGCTAATATGGTTTCCCTCTGAAACCTTCAGCTGGGCCTCCACAGTCTGTGTAGCTCCGAGCACTACTGTCTTCCAAGCTCCTCCTGTGATGGCTTATTAAGCTTTGCTTAGAGTGTTCAACTGGGTTTTCCAGTTCAAAGTTCAAAATGTCTTGTTCATGGTTTCTATTGCCGTACTATAACACCATAACTGGACATCAAACTGGGGAGGAAAGGGTTAATTCGCGTAGACTTCCAGGTCATCCTCTATCACCAAGGAAACTCAGGGCAGGAACCTGGAGGCAGGAGCTGATGCAGAAGCCACGGTGGGCTGCTGCTTTCTGGCTTGCTTCCCATGGCTTGCTCAACCTGCTTTCTTATAGCACCCAAGACCTCCAGCCCAGGTTGGCACTGCCCACAGTGAGCTGGGCCTTCCCACTTCAATTGTCAATCCAGTGGACATAAAACTAGCCAGCACACGAAGCCTTCTGCATTCCTCATAAAAGCGACACGGTTGGGTCTGTCACGGCGATAGCCCACTCTCTGTTACCAGTTTCTGTATTTGCTACTTTCTGCTGCTGTGATCAAACACTGTGATCAAAGCAGCTTGTAGAAGAAGAAGAAGGCTATTGGATGTATACTTCCAGAGGTCTAGAGTCCGTGATGGCTGAGCAAAGGCCACAACATCAAGGACGGGAAGCTGAGGGCTCACATCTTGAACTGCAAACATGAAGCCGAGAGAACAAATATGAAATGGCACGAGTCTTTCAATTCTCAAAGCCTGCCTTTGCTGACATACCTCCGCCAACAGGGCCACACCTCCTCAACCTCTCAAACGATGCCGTCAATCAGAAACCAAGTGCTCAAATGTCTGAGACTATGGGGGACAGTTCTCACTGAAATCATTATGGTTACCCTGGATCTCACTGTAGTGCGGGCAGACCTGGAACCTCCGATCATTCTGCTTTCTGAACAGTTGGGATTACAGGGGTGTACCTCCAGGCCTGGATAATGTAATTTGTGGCCGGGCAGTGGTGGCACACACTTTTAATCCCAGCACTTGGGAGACAGACAGAGGCAGGTGGATCTCTGTGAGTTCGAGGCTAGCCTGGTCTACAGAGCTAATACAGGACAGCCAGGGCTACACAGAGAAACCCTGTCTAGAAAAACTTAAAAAACAAAACCAACAACAACAACAAACAAAAACCCCACACCTTTCTGATCTTGGGTCTTCCACTGTGCAGTAGAATGCTAATACCGAATACCGTATTCACTGTGATGCTGTGAGGATTATCGATGTCTGTAAGGGATCCCAGCAGGGCCTAAAAGGCTTGTAAAGGCTTAAAAGTTTATTAATTCATTCTTCATCTCCTCCATTTATTCCACCAGTACAAATCAATCTGGAGATTAAAACAGAAGTAACGGATGTGATTTCAGATGGTGTTGTTTTAGCATTAGAGCATTTCTGGGCGCTCCATGTGTTATGTGTCCTCTGCACATACAAACTTCTGAAAGTATTCTTCAACCCAAATAAACCTGTTTTTATTTTGATGACCATGTGACTGACTCAGGTATATTTGGAGAACTGAATTACATGTGGAAGAAAGTCGGTTCTGAAAAGCCAGCTCTGCCTTGAAGGTGGTCTCCGTAGGAAGCCGGTAAGATGCCGTTTTCCCCGGTATTCAGCGTTTTACTCCTGAGGCAAACAATGGCGATTCAGTTTTTCTGCCTGAAGCCTCCTGGCCTCACGTTTGGGCTTCAGTCTTAAACCTGGCTTCCTGCAGCTGAGTTTTGCTGTGTCCTCCCATTGGCGAGCATCACTTCCAGGTGCAGGTCCGGGCAGGCACCACAGAGTGTCGGCTGAGATGTGGAGGCGGCCAGGGTGCTGCACGTTCTGCAGTTTCTGTGGCTTTATTTCTCCAACAGCGGCTCTGCCCCCAGCGCTGGTGTGTCCCCCTTCTTCCTCCACAGCCTCTTTGTGAGATGGGAAGCATGGGGCCTGCCATTTGCATTCCAGATTGAAAGGAACAGAATTCAATTTTCCTCCTTTTTTGGTGCCATGACAAACAAAAGGATGGGAGGCGGATTTATTCTTTGGAAAAGTATGCAAGGACCAGTTCCAGGGGGAAAGTCTCCCTCATTTTGACTTGTCATTTTTGTGCTCTGGAACACCCCCCACCCCCTACACTTTAACAGAGAAATTTTTTAATCGGATGGAGGATGGTAAGTTGTGTGTGGCATGGAAAATACAATTTTCCCCCCTCCCACTCGGTTTCCTCAGGCAGTAAATTCCCAGATGGAGCCTGTACAACAGCAAGTAAAATTGCCTGGTTGGGCCACGAGGATGGCTCTGTGTGGTAAAGGAACTTGTCACCGAAGTTTCAGGACCAAACTTCAATCCCGGGGACCCACATAGTAGGAGAGAACCAACTCCTTCAAGTTGTTCTTTGACCACACCCCTACACACAGACACACAGACACAGACACACACACACACACGCACGCACGCACGCACGCACGCACGCACGCACGCACGCACAAATAACGAAAATGCAATAAAAACTTAAAAAAGAAAATTCCTGGGACTGGAGAGATGGCTCAGCTGTTAAAAGCACTGGCTGTTCTTCCAGAGGACCTGGGTTCAATTCCCAGCACCCACATGGCAGCTCACAACTGTCTGTAACTCTACCTCCAGCGGATCTGACAACCTCACACAGACATCCATGCAGGCAAAATACCAATGCACATAAAATAAAAAAGAAAAAGAAAATTCCTGGTGTTCGAGGCCAAGACTTTGTGCTACAGCATGTGTGATGCAAGCCTGTAGTAAGCAGCCCTCTTAATCTTGGCTTCTGGGGTTCCACCTTCTGCATAGTACACACGTCCCGGGCAATTGTGGCTTCCTGAAGGGTCAAGATCATTGGATACAGAGTTATTTGAGGCAGACATGGTGACATATACCTGTAATTCTAGGATTCTGGGGGCAGAGAAAGGAAAACCATTGCAAGTCTGAGGCTAGCCTGGTCCACATAGCAACACTCTGTCTTAAAAGGACAAAAAGTAAAGAATAAAGGTCCAGCTGTTATGAGCACTAGCTGCTCTTCCAGAGGACCAGGACTCAGTTCCCAGCACCCACGCAGAGACTCGCAACTGTTTGTAATTCCAGTTCCAGGGACCCAGTGCCCTTTTCTTGACAGAGCCATGTGGAAAGTTGCTTTGAGAAGGGCAAGTCTCCGATGAGCAGAATGAGCTATCAGCGGTGTGCGGAGGCAGAGACTCACGTTTTTCATGTCGTATTTGTCCCCTGACTCTGACAGGAGAACAGGACCCTGCAGAGTCTGAAGAAAGGCCTCACTAGTGTGATGTCAGCAAGTGTAGCGCTGCAACCCTGGGTAGAGCTGGGCCCTGGGGGAAGAGTGCTGTGTCGAGGCTGTAAGAGGGTGAGCCAGGCGTGGCCGGAAGGAGAAAGGTGATTCCCATGGTCTGGGCCAACCAAGGGTTTCGGACAGGAAAGGGAACTCATAACACAGCACACTTGACAGGAATTGTTTAAGGCTTTAAACCCTTGCCAAGTAACACGAGACAGGCCCTATAAGCATTTCAGCTATATATAGGGTGTAACCTGAAAATGCCTTCTTCTGCCGCACTCACACTTTTGAACTGACAGTGCCTCCCTCCAGGGAGGATAGAGTGGGGGCATGGGGTTCTGCTAGAGACAGACAAAAGTAGGGGGGCACTGCCTTTGAAGAATTTCCTCCCTTTTCATGCCTGGGGTGTAACCAGAGACCAGTGTCAACAAAAGATCCCGCTTGGGAAAGCTTTTGTGTGAGGCTCTCTTTCGGGGGGCGTGACTGGCTTTCTCAGAGGTCAATGAATTGTAAATTGTATAAGTTTATGTTCTCCTGAACTCCAGGGGAGGGGGTGCTTCTGAGAGGGTGCAGGTGGGAGAGGGGGTGGGTGGTGTCACTCAAAAGACATCCTGGAAACTTGTATGTTAAGACCAGACCTGGCCACAAGAAATCCTCCCACTTGGAAGAGAGCAGGAAATGTATGTGGGTTTGGATATTCACATCTGAATTTGCTCTAGCAAATCAATCCATATTAAATTTGGAAAATAAGGTCCCACGGCAAGTTCAGAGATGGCAAAAAACGGTAAAGTCAGTTATTTGGTCTGACTGAGTGCACTCCTGCAATAGTTAGAACTACATATGTGCCTCCCTCCAGCACCTGCTTTAGCTAGTTCTTAATCACTGTGTGTGTGTGTGTGTATGTGTGTGTGTGTGTGTATGTGTGTGTGTGTGTGTGTGTGTGTGTGTGTGTGTGTTTGTGTGTTGGGGGAGGGGTGTGGTCAGAGATGAGACTGACATCTCCATTGTTCTCCGTATTCACTGAGGGAGGGTCTCTCAATTGAACCCAGAGCTCACCGATTCTGCTGGTCTAGCTAGCTTGAGATCCTTTCTCCCCTTTCCACATGCCAAGATTACAGGCAGACCCCCATGCCCACCTGGCATTGACCTGGGTTCTGGGCATCTGAACTCCAGTTTTCATGCTTTGTTCACTAAGCCATGTCCCTGACCCCCCCCCCCCTGCCTCCATCCGTGCCCCCCAATCATTTTTTATCTATATTTCCTCACCCTCCACAGTCCTACACCCTCTGGCTTGGCAAAGGGCTTGACCGGCGTTTGTCCTGTTCCAGGCACTGCACTGAACACGAAAGATACAGAACAGGACAGAGGTCTAGGCTTTCACCCTCTCAGAACATATAATCTGTGTTGGAGGAAAGCAGACTGCAAAGCAAGCCAGTGACGTCATTGATCAGTAGTTGATACACACTACCAAGAAACGGAAGAGAAATCCAGGAGGTAGAAGGTGGCATCTTTCAGGAAATGGGGCTGGAGCCTAGTGAGGGAGCACATCCTGCTTCCAACTGAAGGTTGATCTAGATGAGGGGGTGGGGTGAAGGGACAGTAGTGGGGAAGTACAGTTGACGGGGAATCTGTTGCTGCAGACCTGGGGCCCTCGTGGGTCACTGCAAAGACTGAATTTCCTTGTGGGTGAGATGGGAAGCCTTTAGAATGTCTTCAGAAGTGACATAAATGTTTTGGCTGCTGTTTTAAAAATAAATCCAAGGGGGCAAAGATGGGAGCCGAGAAACAGGATACAGTGATCTACGCAAGAGGTGGTGGTGGCTGGGTCTAGAGATTTTCCAGATCTCAAGTATTGGGGAAGGACAGCTGGCAAGATTTCCTGCTGAGTGGAATTCTAGGCAGGAAAGAAACAAAGGTGAGTCAGCACCTTACCCCTGAGCAGGGAGAGGGGAGGAGACTGACCCCCACCGTTTTCTCAAGGTCACTGTCAGCAATCCAGTTTCATCCAGATCTGGAAAAGAAAACAAGAACCACATTCAGGCTAACGTGGTTGACTCATGGGCTCTTCTGTGTGAACAGAGGCTGAGGAGCAGGCCCTAGGCTCTGGGCTTCTTCAGGCAGGGCTCAGGAGGAATTGGAATGCCGCAAAGGGAGATCAGGCCGGAGAGCACTGTGGGAAGGAGTTGGGTCCTGGTTTGATGGGTGTGCATTTCCAGAGCCGTGGCTTCTGCAAGGAGACCAATATCATTTATTCTTCCATCTGCCAAGTGTCTATGCTATCCCACCGTGATAGCTGCTTTCTTCTAAGATGAATAAAATCCTGCCTGGTAGAAATTCTTATCGTGTGCTCGAATGATGGGTATACAGGATGCTATGGTAGCCCAGATTGTGTGTGTGTGTGTGTGTGTGTGTGTGTGTGTGTGTGTGTGTGTGTACACTAAGGAGAAGTTAGTTGATGGCTTGTCTGGTTCACCTCAATTCCTCATTTCTGGAGTCATGTGACCATAATCTCTGGTCAGAGACCATTTGAAGAGTCCTAATATGTTAGAGAGAGTCGCCAGGTTGGTCTCGTTGCCCCAGGTTATCTCGAGCAGTGATAACTCTATTAATCATTTTGTAAACCATCTCTTGCACTCTGGTTCCAGCTGCTAAGGAACTTTTCTAGTTTCATAGCTCTTGACTTTCAGAGGTTCTTTGTGTTTTTCTCATCTAAAGCCTGGACTTTGGAGAAAATCCCACTTCCCCTTCTCTGTACCAGTCTTAACAACATTTTACAAATGAGGCCGAGGGAAGTTAAGTAGGTTGTCTAAATTCACATAGCTAGAGAAGAAAAAGGCAGGGCACTGAATTTTCACCCAATATTCAAAGCTCTGACTGGTTTGGTCTCACTGAATGAATGTATCCCTTCAAAACTCACGTGTGGAAATCCTAGATGAAGAATGAGGATGTAGAGCCTGGAGGAGGTAGGTGATTAGGTCATAAGGCTGGAACTCTTAGGATTGGGATTGGTGCCCTTCCTAACAAAAGAAACCAGGGAGAGTGGTCCACTTCCCCCTGTGAGAGCACAGTGAAGTCCACCATTTATGACATAACTGGCACTTAGTGGATACTGCCGGGATCCTGATCTTTGACCTCCTGTCCTTCAGAACTATAGAAAATACTTTTCTGTTGTTTATTTATCCTCAGGTGTCTTGTTGTAGTAGCTTTCAGATGGCCATGTCTAAAACAGTCATAACGTCTTAAACTCAGTTTTCTAGGAGGAAAGACAAAACACTTGCTTAGTCATTTTAGAAGCTTGTTTGTTTTTGGTTTTTCGAGACAGGGTTTCTCTGTGTAGTTTTGTGCCTTTCTTTGAACTGGCTCTGTAGCCCAGGCTGGCCTCGAACTCACAGAGATCCGCCTGCCTCTGCCTCCCGAGTGCTGGGATTAAAGGCGTGTGCCACCACCTCCCGGCTTGGTCCTGTTTGTCCTTTAGTCTATGCTCATTTCTGCCTCTAAGGTGTGTGTGGTATTTTAAAAGTGAATATAGTTTGTTTTTTCAAGTCTAAAATCTCATATATGAGCTTTTGTGATCTACATCTGTATTTTAATTGATTAACTAATTAATTAAAGTGTGTGTGTGTGTGTGTGTGTGTGTGTGTGTGTGTGTTATGCATGACATGGCGCATGCAAGTATGTGCCATGGCATGCATATGGATCAAGGGACAATCTTTGGGAATCCATTATGTCCTTCCACTTGGTTAAGGCCAGATCTTTATTGTTTCTGCTACCCAAGCTGATTGTCTTAGTCAGCGCTCTACTGCTGTGAAGAGACACCATGACTACAGCAACTCTTAGAAAGGAAAACATTTAATTGGGTGGCTTACAGTTTCAGAGGTTTAGTCCGTTATCATCACGGCAGGATAAAATACATTATATTTTAACTCTTTACTTTTTCAATCTTTTATATGTTATATTTCAATCTTTTTACTTTTTCTGTGTATTGTCTATCATGTTTTTCTGTGTTAAGTATATAATGTCAGTATATTGTATGCATAGCTGTATCTATAAGACACACATATAAAAACCAGAACTGATTAAAATATGCGTGTTTTATAAATAACTTTCAAAACCTTTTTATTGATTAGTCCAAGAAGTTCAGAGACTATTATTTAGCATTAGATCTTGAAGCCAGGTGTGTTGGTCACATCTGTAATCCCAGGACTCAGGGAGTAAAAATAGGAGAACGGGACAAAGAAGACATCCTCAAGCCGCATGGGGAGTTTGAGGCCAGCCTAGGCTAATGAGACCCTGCATTGGAAAAACAAACAAGACGAGGTTAGGACTTGAAACTGCCTTCTAGGCTTTGCCGATTTGGGTGAGTTGGTCTTTGTCTACAGCACTACCCCATTCCTTCTAGAATGTCATCTGTCTATTGAGTTCATAATATTTATCACAAATTATAACCATACATTAATTTCTGTTTACTTGTTGTCTTAGGGTTTCTGTTGCTGTGGTGAAATTCCATGATCAAAAAGCATGTTGGGGAGGAAAGGGTTTTTATTCTGCTTATACTTCCACAGTACTGTTCATCATCGAAGGAAGTCAGGACAGGAACTCAAACAGGGCAGGAACCTGGAGACAGGAGCTAATGCAGAGACTGCTTATTGGCTTGCTCACCATGGCTTGCTCAGCCTGCTTTCTTATAGAACCCAGGACCACTATATTAGGGGCAGCACCACCCACAATGGACTGGGCCCTTCCACATCAATCATGATTAAGAAAATTGAGGTTCCCTCCTTTGAGATAACTCCAGCCTGTATCAAGATGACATAAGACCAGCCAGCCCACTTGCTTACTAGATTATAAACTCCAGGAGCATAAAATTTATGCTTATCTTCTTTACCAGTAACATACTGAGTCTAGGACAGCATGTAGCAATCATTATTCACTTAATATGTATTGAAGAGATAGATCATATGTTTCAAAGTAAGATGGACCTAGTGTTGTAGTGTTCCTCCAAGTGGGTCTCCAACAAACCCACATCCTGGTACTCATTCTTTTGTGTAGTTCCATGGATCCCTGTCTCTCAGCTGCTGCATTTTGTAACAATGTCTGTTTGTTCTTTTAAGCTGCTTAGTTTGGGGTCATTTGTCACTCAGTGATAGATAACTAATAACACTTGGATTTCAATGCCAGCATTAACTGTCACTTACAATGTATACATATAACTTAATCTCTAGGGGCTTGTTTCCCTTCTTTCAAAATGGTTTTAATATATATTTACAGTGCTGCTGAAGCATAATCCCAAGTGTAACTTCTTAATGCCATTTTACTTTTAAAATGGCTATGATTAAGTAAAGTGAATTTATGTGAGCCTTACTTCAGGCTCAGAGCAAAGAAGTCCAAAGGCTATGGATCAAAACTTTTGGAAACCATGAACCAAAACAAATCTTTCTTCCTTTTGTATGGGTTACCTCAGGTATTTGGTTACAGTGATAAAAAGCTCACTAATACAATGTCTGGCAATGCTGGTCTAGGTCCATGAGCCATAGTTCCCAGTAACCTGTGTGATCCTGAGGGGAAGCCACCAGGACTCAGAGACATATGGTGTTGCTAACTCAGGATGTTTGGTGAGTTGAGTATATTCAGTGTGTCTTTTAACTTCTGTGGGTTTATTGTGATGTAACCCATTGGAAGGCAAAGAAAGTATGTATTCACTTGGGCTCTCTTTATGTTTTTTAGAACAATGTTATACAATGCACCCCATCACACTCACTTCCCATTCCTCCCAGATCCACTGTTCCATCCTTGCACCCCCTCCCCACAAAAAAACAAAAAAGCGAAAATAAAGAAAACCCCCAAACATTGAATCTAAATTGTGTTGCCTATATACTCATTGGAGCACGGTCAAACTCCCAGTGGCCAGCTCTTTAAAGAAAACCCAGTCCTTTCCCACCCACCTCCAGAAGCCATCAACGGTGAAGAGCTACATGTCAGCCTCTTTATCATAATTTGTAGGGACTATTTTCAGCAGCTTCCTATCTGGACTGTTTCTTTGTTTTTTTGGTGGGAAGGAGGGGTCTCACAGAAGCCTTCAATGTCTCTTATTCAAAGTTATAAGTCTGTAGTCATCGATAGCACTGCAAAAGAAGCTTCCTTGCCCATAGCAGCCAGGGGCAGCACCAATCATGGACATCAACGTTGTTTCCAGTGGTAGCTCGGATCTCAGACATCAACATGCCCTCCAGCAGCAGCATGGACCAGGAAATCAGTAGGCAGCACAGATTATGGACACCAACATGGCCTCCAATGGCAGCATGGACCATGGAAGTCTTTCGAGGAGACTTAATCAAGAAAATGAATCATTCTTCATCTCAGGGTGATGATGTGGTTGGGCAACAAGTCTGGGGGCAGAATCTGTGCAAGCTCAGGATGCCTTACACCACCCTGCCCTCAGTGCCTGCCACCCTGCCAGTACCTGGGGCACAACCACTGCATTTGAAGCCTGCAGGTAGAACTGGGGCCCATGCTCTCTTCCCTCAGTAGGCGAACGTCAGGAGCTGCAGCAGCAGTGGTGTCTCCAAGCCTTGGGCTGGGCCTGCAGGTAGAGTGGTAGCATCCCGCATTAGCAGGCCACAACAGGGCGAGGCTGGTCAGTGGTGGCCCAGCCTCCCAGAGGCCCAAGGACCAGCTCTACTCAGCAACAGCATGCTCCTTTGTCCACAGCGGCCACGCTTCTGTCCCCGTCCCCATTTGCTGTGTTTCTAGATTCGCTTCTCTCCTTGGCGCCCATCGCCCTGTTCTTCCATCATTTTTCCGACGTCATGAGATGATACGACTTTTTAAAAGCATCTTCCCATCTTTTTATCTATCTATCTATCTATCTATCTATCTATCTATCTATCTATCTATCTATCTGGGTTGTTCCAGAGATGCTGTATACTGTGTTTTGCAGGCTTAGCCTCCACCACTGCATCTCTCCCCAAGAAGCCTCCATGGATCTCTCTGGCTCCTCAGAGCCGCCCTGAGGCCTCGAGTTTGCTGGTGGCCGCCACCATCTTGAATCTACCCAATTTGTGACCGTCTTAGAGAGGTCTTTTCTACCTGATCAAGCTGGGTTCTATTGCACATCCCACTCGTCTAATTTATTCTCTTTACATTCCTTAGTATGTCCTAAATTGCCTTTTTGCCATGTGGGAAATTCCAGTAATAACATACCTCATGTCTTTGCTATCTCCGCTGTCTGGAATGGCTCCTGGTATGTGGAAGGTGCTCACTAGACATTCCTGGGTGGGAATGTGGACGTCTGGCTTGGGATCCTTACCTTAAGACTTAGTCTTTATGGGGGAATGAAGAATGGCAGGAAGGAGCATGGTAGCCAGGAGAAGACAGTCCCCCAACCCTGTCGCTCTCCTGGTCTGTCGGTTTGTCGTAGTTGCTGGGAGTCTGCCTGCCTTGCAGTGTGACAGAGATCGTTTGGATTCTCCTCCGCTCCCTATGGTGCCTTTACACCCTCGGTCACCTCACAAGGAGATAGCATGGTGACGTGGGCGAGACTTTCCACTCGGGATTCCAGAGAGTTGCTCCATGGCTCTCTTGTTCATGCATCTGGAACATTGTAGACTTGTATAAGTGATTCTCTTACCCTCCCTAGCTTCTCCCAAGTTACAGAGAGGGATGAAAGCTGCTTTTCTATTTGCCTCGGGTGTCAGATGGGTTTTGTCGGTGGCCATGTCCATGGTGGTGGGCCCTGCTGCTTGAGATCAAAGGTCAGGAGAGGGCATGTGAGACCGTGTCTAAGGACACTAACATGAGCAAGAAGCAAATGGAGGACTCAGACCCTTCACAGTCACGTTTGTTTTTCCCGGTAAGAGTAGAGCATGCACACCAGTACTGGCTGTGGTAAGGCTTCTCAGCACATAGTTGCTGGGAGTCCTGGCTCAGTCACGCTCATACCTCACCTCCCTCAGCCTTGGCACCTGGACTTGGGAAGCTGGAATCCTTATATAACCTGGGCTGCTGCCATGAGCCATGTGCAAAAACCAACAGGGTCTTCTATAGGAAATCCAGGAGCTAGCCTCACAGTGCAGCCTCTGGCTTTGACTGCCACATGCATGACGCTTAGTAGAGGATGTTTTCCAAAGGACACCCAAGAGTCCTCCTGAACGGGACGCTCCAGTGTCTGCAGCACAAGAATTGGGAATGTTTGTAGATCCATTTCAGGCTTATCTGTCCTTCAGGCGGGACATTCTGACTTTACCGACTGCCTTTGTGTCTGCCCTTTATCTGTGTTAGAGTTGGGTAGAGACACTGAGCCTTGTGGATGACCTTGGTATTACCTACACACCTTGTCTTGCCAGGAACAAACTGAAGACGGTTTTGACGAGAAGCAAAGGCTGTGTGGATGGGAGACTCGACAGTTCCCAAGGGAGCCACCTTGGAGGTTTTGTTAGGACCCCTCAGCCTCCTCTAGAACATTCCTTTGTTTGTGTAGGAGCTCAGGTCAACAAATACCAGGCCCTATATCCAATTAGGTGCTGACAATACCTAGACCAGTGGTTCATGACCTCATTGAGGGAGTCAAAAGACCCTTTCACAGGGGTCACCAAGACACATTGGAAAACACAGACATTTACATTACAGTTCATCACAGTAGCAAAATGACAGTTATGAAGTAGCAATGAAATAATTTTATGGCTGGGGGTCACCACTACATGAGGAACTGCATCAAAGGATCGCAGCATCAGGAAGGCTGAGAAGCCTTGACCTAGATGAACAGAATTCTGCCCTTGCTGTCAAGAAACTCAGAGCTTTGCTGGGACTGAGTTGGTTTCCAGGTGGCTACTAAAACTTCCTACTCTTTCCTCTGAATCTGAGTCTTGTCACTAGTTCTGACAAAGGTGGGGGGATTCCATGCCGTATAACCTTTTTTTTTTTTTTTTCTTAAAATGCTTCTTGTAAGGACATTGTCACCTTGGAGGGAATATGACTTGTAAGGAGGCCACCATGCTGTGAGGAAGCCCAAGCTAGACACACGAAGTGAGACTCTAAGAACATGAAGGCCGTGCACAAGCAAGCAGGCCATTTGCAGGCCTTGTCTTCACCCCAGCTGTCAGCAGAGTGCAATTAAGCAAGCGACCTCCTCTGATGCCACACAGAGTAGAAATGCCCAGGCAAGCCTTGCCGACGTTCTTGACCCATCAAATTTAGAACAGCTAAAGTGGCTTCTTTTAATCCACAAATCTTGTGTTGTGGCGCGGCCTCAGAGAGCGTAATGGGCAAGTATCTTAGACTATGACAGAAGAGGTAGGTATAGGATGTTGCAGGGTCACAGAGGAAGGGTGGCCAAGTCAGCCTCCAGTGAGGACAGCAGAGCATGGGATGATTCCAAAGGTTTGCTGGAGTCCAATATCCTCTTTAAAGACCTGAGTGTGAGCTAGACTCTTGGGAGCCAGAGGGCTCTCCAGGCAGAGTGGAATCAGATTAAAAAACAAATAAAAGTGAAGGTGATTCAGGCGTGCAGCACAGGTGAGGGTCCTTAAGGATGTGTGAAGCACAAAATTGTGTGTAAGTGTGCAGAGATGTTCATAGTGATAACAGGTGTAGATGACACTTATTGGCTACTTACATGTTGATCTAAGGTTTTCTCTGTGGGGACACATTCTCCCATTACCTGCTCACACTGGAAGGAGACGAGGCACACAGAGAGTCAGGGAATTGCTCGACATACCTAGCTGCCAAGTGCAGGGCCCAGATTCAAGTTCGGGGGCAACGTGAGGAGCTGGCTTTGACTCCTTAAACAGCTTGGGGCTTGTCCAATAGGCGATGGGAATGGATGTGTTTCATCTGAAGATTCTGCATTTGCTAGGCATGGTGGCACACACTTCTAATCCTATCACCCTGAGGCTAAAGGAGGACAGTGCCTGTGAGGATAGCCTGAGCTACATAGCAAGGACCCTGTGTCTGAATCAAAACTAATAACAGACACACCCCAACCCAACTTCCTTGCATTACTGCCATAAAATCTCCGTGTTCTCCAGTTTGGTTGCTTTTTTTTTTTTTTTTTTGCCTGTTGCCTATTTCTAAGGCTAGCAACGGACTCCTTGTAAGATAAGTGGAGGGACAGGTTGCTTAATTTTGAGGGATACAAGGACAAGGTTCAGGGGACATTTTCCACTTCACAGAGGGTCATGGCAGTAGAAGGGAGGACAGAACACTGAGGGAGATATGGGTGTGGCAGCCACGAAATGAGGAAAATGTCCACATACTTCAATAGAGGGTCGCAGTGGGCACTAACTAGCCTGTTCCCATGAGCTCTTTGCAGACAGTCTACATTTCTCTCCTCCCTCTGGCCTTTCAGATCATTAGTATCAAAATATTAAACAGCTGTTGGGGGCCAAACAGCAATTTAGCGAAGAAGACAAGTTCTTTCATATAGCTGTGGTCTGAGCTAAAGGGTGCTCATGAACAGACCAGGGAGGTGGGGCTTCTGCACCACATCCACGCACGTTCTCTCTTCCCTCTGTCCTGTCTAAGTTGTTCAGGGGCATCTGAGCAGACTCAATAGAGGCTGAAGTTGTGTGCAGACTCATTGTACCCATGCTTCAGCAGCCGTCTATGCAAAGAGGGAAGTCTGCCTTAGGATAGAAGCTAGATTTGGCCTTGAGACTTGGTTTGGCTGACAAGTTGCTTTGTGGTGATGATATGGGCAAATGTCTGGACTTTTCTAGTATTCTTGTCTGCCCTACAAGGCTGTTGGTTAGAGATTAACTTCACTACAAACAATAAAAAGAACTGTGGCCTGGATTTTCTGAATGAGAGCCAAAAGCTTGACCTCATGCTAAGCATTTGGCATACTTTAAAATCAATTAATTTTTATCTCAGACAGGATCTCATGTGTCCCAGACTGGCCTTGAACTTGCTATATAGCTGGAGATGACCTCAAACTCCTGATCTTCCAGACTCTACTCCCTAAGTGCTGTAATTACAGATGTGTCTATGCCTGGCTTTATATATTCTTCTTTAAAGTATATATGAAGCTCATTGATGCCATTTTTTATCCTGTTAGAAGCTCTCTGTATCAGTAAGCTATTGCTGTGTAACAAACCTCAATACTGAACACAACAATAAATGTATAGTGTAGTCAGGTTGTAGTTCAATGTAGAGTATGTGCCTGACATACACAAGGCAATGGGTTTGAGCTCCAGCATCTCAAAAATAAACAAATAAAAACAGTAAGTTCACAATACACAATAAATAAGTCTCACGGTTCCTGTGTCAGGAATGTCTTGACTGGGTGGTTCCAGATCAGAGTCTTCTCTAAATTTTCTGGGGCTACAGTCATCTCAAGTCTGGACTGGAGTTCATAGGTCACTCTCAACATGGCAGGCAGCTTTGGCTCTGGCCAGAGGGTTTATTCATCACTTCTTCACTGTAGGATTGTTCACAAGACCACTG
This sequence comes from Onychomys torridus, assembly GCF_903995425.1. Lineage (NCBI taxonomy): Eukaryota > Metazoa > Chordata > Mammalia > Rodentia > Cricetidae > Onychomys > Onychomys torridus. Next base: position 45,438,246 of record NC_050452.1, read on the forward strand.
GAATGTCCTAGAGCATGTCAGCTGGCTTCCACTAGAGTGAGTGATCCAAGACACAGTAGCAGCTGTGTCTTTTATGACCTTGGAAGGCATGTCCCACCATTTCCCCAGCACTCCATGGTCACATTGTTCAGCCTGTTTCATGTGGAGAGAATTACATTGGGACACACACACACACACACACACACACACACACACACACACACACACAACTGTGACCCAGGGATCACTGATGGTATCTTTGAGGCTGCATGCCACATCTTCTCCATATATTTCTATCATGTTAACTATGTTCTGCCTTAATAACACTTACCTGCAAATATGGAGTTTGGTTGTTTGGTATTTACTTCCTTCACAGTGGATCATGAGCTTTCCAAGAATAGGAAGTTTTTCTTGCTGTATCCTTGGTGTCTAGAACAGTCCCAGGCACATAGTTGATACTCAGTATTGAGCGTGAGATGGACACTGTTTTTAGCTCTGGACAATTACTTTGACACAGACTAGGGACTGCACTTTGATTTTTACTCTTATTGGCCTCTGCATTCTTTGCAAAAATTGTCTGTAAAGAATAACCTTATTAAAATGACTGAGCACATTTTCCTTTAAAAGTCCCACATACAATTAAAGTCATTATTTGACTAGTGAGCATCTTGCTAAATTACACATGGATTGCTAACTTGATTATGTTTGTGGGAATTATCCATTTTCTGGATTATTTGCTAGAAAAAGAAAAGTACTTTGCTGGCCACCCACTCTTCATTTTCCTTCCCAGCCTCCTGAGGGAGGGGCCCTGGTATTCATCAGGCACACAATGGGGTACCCCTAGAACAATGCCTCACCCACCCACTCTCCTGGCTAGGGAGGAGAAATTTGGAGCAGGCATGGGGAGAAGGGATGAAAGTGTTCCTATTATTCTTCTTTCTCAAGGGTATTCTGGGTGCAGAGTTTTGGGAGCAAGGGATGCTGCCTGTAGGGGAGAGAGTTTTGGAGTTTGAGAACGGCCACCAAAGTTGGCCGCTGTGATCTTGTCTCTAATGAAAGGTGATGATGGTTCCTGAGTTTCTTCAAAGCTCAGTCCAGTCCCCTCCACCGCCACCCTCCCACCCAGTAGGAAAGCAGAAGGTTTCTAAGCTAAAGACCACCTCAGGGAAAACAAAAGAGGTCACGTTGAGTTGCAATCATCCATAGGAACCTGTGGGTGGCTGTGGACAACTGGACCAAGACCAGACCCGGCCAGCAGATGGACATGCATCTTCAGACAGTGAGCTTGTCTTCACTAACTGCCTAGATGCTTCTGTGCGAAGGAGGAGTGTACTTAACATTTACCCAGAATTCATTCAGGGTGGATTCTCCTAGGGCCTGCCTTTCCTTTTCTCTGACTCCCTTAAGAAGGGCTGTGTACAGTAGTGAGGAGCACAGGCTTTAATGGTTTGTCTGCCTCAATTTATACCCTTGATCCAGTACTCAAAGGAGGTGACCTGATGTGAGTTATTTTACTTCTCTGTGCCTCTCCATTTCCTCCCATGGAAAGGGGGTGGGGTGGGGAATAAGGACTGCGCTGTGTTTATGAGCGGAACAACCAATTGGGAGAAGTCAAGGAACGCTTTTTGATCGTCATGTTCCATTAAAGAATTCCTGTCATAGACATATATGAAGCAGTGCATATTGCCATGTGCATGTAAGGAAACAGTGAGAAAAAAATTCCTAGATGAGACTCTGATGACACTTATATTTGTGTATGTGGGCTCTGTGTGTGTGTGTGTGTGTGTGTGTGTGTGTGTGTGTGTGTGTGTCTATGCGCGCGCAGATTGCAAGTCCCCTAGCTTTAAAGTAGATGTAACCCTGGCCATCTGGGTGGGTCTAACATCATCATATCCTTAAATGGCAGAGGGGACACAGGAGAGTGTCCGAGTGAGGCTGTGTGTAGACTTGATCCTCTATTGCTAACTCTGAAGATGGAAGGAGGATGCTCTCCAAGGCACCCAGAATTCTTCCCACCATGGGAAGGCAAGGGGATGAGCTGTATCCTTAAGCCTCTGGAAGACAAACTGACTGAAATCTTGATTTGTATCTCAGGGAGAGCCATTTCAGACACCCAACCTCTAGAACTGTGAGACCATAAATCTGTTCAAGGCCCCGTGTTTGTGGTACTTCAACAGCAGCAGGAAAGAAGAAAAAGAAGTTAGTGAGTGTCCTGGGCATTATTACTATTGGTGTGAGTAAACACCAGGAGCCAGAGCAACTTGAGAAGGAAAGGGTTTCTTTGGCTTACACTCCCACAGCACTGCTCATCATCAGAAGTCAGGACAGGAACTCAGACAGGGCAGGCACCTGGAGGCAGGAGCTGATGCAGAGGCCATGGAGGAGTGCTGCTTACTGGCTTGCTCACTATGGCTCGCTCAGCCTGCTTTCTTGTAGAACCCAGGACCACCAGCCTAGGGATGGCAACCCCACAGTGGGTTGGGTCCTCCCCCATCAATCATTAATTAAGAAAATGCTCTGTAAGCTTGCCTACAGCGCACTCCTAAAGAGATATTTCTCGATTGTAGCCCCCTCCTCTCAGATGACTCTGGCCCGTGTCACCTTGGTGTAAAATTATCCAGCACAGTGCATGAGTGCATATTGTAACTCAGGTAGTGACAAGTACTGAGAAGAAAAATGAAGCCTGGGAGGACAACGGGGAATGAGGGAGGTGGACACCCCGTGAGATGACATCTCAGGGGGATGACGTTAGAGAAGACACTTCAGTCTGGTGAGCTGAGAGGACAAGCCACAGATCTGCTTTCCAGGCAAGAGTAATAGAGCCCTGTGCTGGGTGCTTTTGTCTCCTCCACACGAAGTAGAGTCACCTGGAAAGAGGAAACCTCAACTGAGGAATTGCTCATCCTGTGGACTTTTCTGCAAAGGCGTTTTCTTGACTGATGACTGACGTGGGAAGGTTCAACCCACTGTGAAAAGGTGATAAGGTGGTCTCAGGTTGTCTAAGAAAGCAGGCTGAGTAAGCCATGGAAAGCAAGCCAGTACACAGTATTCCTTCACGGTCTCTGTTTCAGTTCCTGCCTCCAGGTCCCTGCCCTGAGTTCCTGCCCTGACTTCCCTTGGTGTTAGACTGTTCCTGGGACAAACGCTTTCCTCCCTGGGATGCATTTGGTTACGGTGTTTGTCACAGCAGCGGAGAAGCTAATGAAGTCCACAAAAGCCTTCAAGATGGAAAGAGCCTGGTGAGTCAGTGGAAATGCAGTGGGCAAGTGAGCAAGCAGGAGAAACAAGTGGGCAGTGTGGAGTTCAGACCCGATAAGCCCTCGGGACTTGGGTTTCATTTTCGTTCCGGCTGGAAAGCATTGGGTATCTCTGCCCCATGGAGGCATATAGGAGCTGATTCGCAATTTAAAAAACTCACTCGGGCTGCCATGGAGGAGAAGAGACTGACTGGACTGGGACAGATTGAAAGCAGAAGGAAGCTGCAAGCCGACGGACAAGGATTCCATAGGAGAACATGGACCCAGTGCGGCTGGTGGTAAAAATCATGAGAAAGAGTGACGTTGTAGCCCCAGGGTTAGTGTCTAGGAGTTTGGGTAGGCCTGAGGGAAGCAAGGAATCAAAGAAGCCTCCTCGGTTTGGTTTGGAGCAGCTGTGTGGATGGACAAGACAGTTCCTCGTGTGAAGAAGACAGGAGAGGAGTAAGTTTGAAAAGTATTCAATGTTTATATTATCAATACCGAAAGACACCGGTCTGCGTTTCCCACCTCTATGTGGATGAGCTATGGCTTCAGTGTGGAATGTCCCCCACAAGCCCCTGCATTTGAACAGAGTCCCCAGATGACTGTGCTATCGTTGAGCTGTGCAGCTTTGTGCACGTGTGTATTCATATGGGTGCAGGTGCACATACATGTGTGGATGTATGTAGACGCCAGAGTTCAGCCTTTGCTATCGTCCCTGGGGTGTTGACCACCTTGCTTTTTAAAAAAGATCTTTGATTGGTCTGAAACTTGCCAAGCAGCCATGCTGGCTGCCCAGAGAGTCCATGGATGCTCCTCAGTGCTGGGATTACAGGTGTGCCTCATGCCAGCTTTATTATTATTATTATTATTATTATTATTATTATTATTATTATTAATTGTATGTGTGCATGCATGTCTCTGTATACATATATTCACATGTGTATTGGTACCCATAAAGGCCAGAAGAGTGCATCAGATGCCCCTGTACCTAGAGTTATTGGTGGTTGTAAGTCACATTATATGGATGCTGGGAACAGAACTCAAGGCTTTTGCAAGAACAGCATGTACTCTTAACCACTGAACCATCTCTCCAGACCTCTAGTGATGGTGGCTGACTCCTTCCCCTCTTTATATTCCTCCTTCTTCTTTCCAAATGTGAATTCTAGAATCTCAAACTCAGGTCCCCATGCTTGCCAGGCAAGCCCTTTATCAACTGAAGCATCACCACAGCCTGAGCTGTGGATGTTTTTTGGTTTTGTTTTTAATTGAAAATAGACCCAAGTTGTGGGCCTTTTCAGAAGTAAGGCCTGGTCACTGGGAGTCAGCCTTGGGTCCCAGCTGTCCAGCATGTGACTGCCAAACCTATGTAGTCCTGTGCCCTGGGAGCTCCTGCCACCCTCCCTTCCTAAATGCAAGCCAGAACAAACCTCTCATCCTTCAAGTCACTTCTTGTCAGGTGTTTGGTCCTCACGGTGAGAAAAGTAACAGACGTGATGGTTTCACGGAATTTCTCCACCTGGGACTTCCTCCTCCCACTGGACGATCGAAGGTTGAATTCCTATTCACCCTCCAAGAACCATCCCCTCCCACCCACTCTCTCTTCTCTGTGTTTGCTCTCGGAGCTGTCACCCTTCCTGTGGACTCTACAGAGTGTGACATTGAAACGCTATAAATAGGCACATCAGGCTCTTTATTAGATAGTAGTACCCTTGAAGGCAGGGACATCCATTACTTTTTTTGAATGCCAGGCTTGCCCTTGAGAGTGGCCCATTGTAGCAGGAATCCTAAAAGTTCTTATTAAGAAAATCAAACCTGAGGCCAGTTATTGGGGTGAATGCTGGAAGATCAGAGAAGCAGAACAAGCCACAGCTACCTCACCTCGCCAGTTCCTCAGCTGATCCTGTTTCCTCAGACTGGAAGCCTCTGAGTTCTCATCCGAATCGGTCTCAGCTGAACTGTTGCTCGAAAGCCTGAATGCTTAACCAGCCAAAAGCATAACTAACTTAGTTCCTGGTCCTCATGCCTTATGTACCTTTCTGTTTTCTACCATCACTCCCTGGGATTAAAGGCGTGATTCACCGTGCTTGGCTGTATCCTTGAACAGATGGATTTCTGCGTCTGGAATGCTAGGATTAAAGGCGTGTGCTACCACTGTCTATCCTCTATGTTTAATATTGTGGCTGTTCTGTCTCTGACCCCAGATAAGTTTTTTAGGGTGCATGGGGAACACAATACCACCACAGCCCATAAATGAATATCGAAGGGAATTGGAAGCCACAGGGCCGAATTGAGTGGGAGAGCTGAAGTAGATGGTATTTAAGTTCCTGCTAAAATTTTGTGACTCATTTCTCTAGGTTGGTAGGCCCCATAAGAAAGTTTCTAAGTTGCCTGGTTCTTCACTTGCTGACATGACCATGGAGGATACAATCAATCTTCAAAACCAGCCCCAGAAAGGAAGGAGATATTAAGCTTCTGCAGACATGTGAACATGGTAGTTCTGGCCTGGGGAAACTTGGCTGATCTTGTCTGGGCTCACTGTGATCCATGGGCAGGCCAATTGGAAAAACTGGGTTAATTTCCATAGGGTCTCCTCTGTGGTTTAGCCTGGTCATCTTCCTATGGTAGGAGAAGCAGATGAATGAGAAAGGAATTATGCAACACCATTCAAAGCCCTTATTTTGAACTTTGCAATTCTGCCTCAGTCTATTCCACAAGGCAAGTCACAAACATTGCCCAGCTCCAAGAGATGGATAAACTGCCTCTCATTGAAAGAATGGCAAGAAGCAAGTTGACCGCACAGATTGTAGATTCAGGGAGGGGTGAAGAATGGCGACTGCTTATACAATACGTCAGTATCAGTCAGGATACCTTTCCCGTCAGCCCCAGGAGCACCAACAAGTTGTCTAAGTCATAAGGATACCTTATCTAACAAAATAAGAAAGAGAATCGTTCCACTGTAAAAAGCAGAATTGGGGTTTACTAACAGGCGTTTAATTTTGAGAGTTGAAAGAAGGAAAGAAACACTCGGAATAAAGCTGAGAGCCTAGGTTGGTTTCTATTCAGTTTTCCACTGCTGTCCTCGGCTTATTGGTTTTGGTCTTAACAAGATATCTCTCTGACAGTTACAGCTTCACTTACAGATGACAAAGTTCGGAGGAGAAAGATGTGGTGCCTGTCTGTCAGAGATGAGGGAAGGCCATGGAGAGCACCCTTGCATTGTTCCTATTGAGTCTCTGTACATCCTATCCTATGCCTGAGCACTGATGGGCAGGAAGTACTGACAGCCAGCTTCTTACTGCTAGGTATGTAGGTAGGAGGTGGCAGTGGAGATGGCGGGTGCCCCCCCCCCCCACGCAAACATTTCCCCACCCAAAGTAGAGCAGGTTAGGGATGCTGGGAGTCGGGCAAGTAGCCTTACCCAGGGTGGTAGATTAGGGTTTATTTATCTGTATGTTCTGTAGTTTACAGTGTTTTAAGTAAAGACAACAACCACAACAGCAAATGTAAGCAGATGGAAAGCATGTTGGTAGGAGGTGATGTGGACACAGAATTTCAAGATTGGCAAGTTACAACACACAATTTTTAAACAATTGGGCCAGCATGATGGTCCAGGGGTAGTATGCATTCTGCACAAAGCCTGGAGTCCTGGCCTTGATATCTGGACCCCAAGTCAAGGTGGGAGGAGAGAACCAACTCTACAGAGTTGTGTTTTGGCTCCTGCATGTGCATTGTGAGTCTCTCACACTAAATATGAACTTTAACATTTTTAACGGTTTCTTTTTATTTTATGTGAATTGTTTTGCCTGAATGTCTATCTGTGTGTGGGGTGTGAGATCCCCTGGAATGTAGGTAGGTACTGGGAACTAAACCTGAGTCCTCTGGAAGAGCAGCTAATGCTTTTAACCTCTGAGCCATCTCTCCAGCCACTGCAATCAACTTTCTGATCCACAGGATTTGTATTCTGACTCTCCATGTTTGCTCCATGAGCTATGTAATAGGAGACACAGTTCTTTAAATACGAAAGAGCACTGTGGGCCGGGTCTCACAGCTTGCATATGCTGTCCAGAAGCACAACACAGTGAAAAGGCTACCAGAAGCTACAGAGTGCTAATTCACAGAGCAGGACTGTAAAAGGTGAAAGACCCTGTTCCAACACACAGTGACTTCTGGGCAAAATGAAGAAGTTTGCCTGCAGGCCAGTGGGAAAGTTGCGTTAGTCTGTTACAATGTCAGTGTCTGTTTTCCCATTTTCTCTTCTTGTTAACTGCTTACACTTCAAAAGCCTTTCCTCTTTCTCTAAGTATCACAGTTACTGTGAAATCAGTGGCTGTGGGCAGTGAGTTCCACACTGTGACTTTCTGTGAAATTTACATTGCTGCTGCTGATTGGACAGGATTTGCTTATTTGCATGAACGTGAGTATGGGTGTGTGTGGTGGTGGTTGCCAATCATTTTGCCTATAATGTCTTAAATACCCTCTATATGTCTTTTAAAAACAATCCCACAATGCTTTTAGGGAAAAAAATTAACAGTGTGTAGTTGGTCAATGTTCAAATGTTGGTAATATAAAGTATAAATTTATTTTGTGATTGACTTAAAATGGATATTCTAAAGTTGCCTGTTGTAGAGGTGTTACAGGGCATAATGCTAGCCAGAAGGAATTTGAGATAATTTTCACTTAAAAAATTTTGCCGGGTGCTCGCCTTTAAGAGGCAGGTGGGACTCTGTGAATTCTAAGCCAGCCTGGTCTACAAAGCTAGTTCTAGGACAGAGAAACCCTATCTCGGAAACAAACAAACAAACAAACAAACAAACAAACCCAAAAAATTTTAGTCTTGGGGTGGGTGTGGTAGCTCATGCCTTTGATCCCAGCACTTAGGAGGCAGAGGCAGGCAGATCCCTGAGTTCGAGGTTATACGACAGCAGGAAAACCAAACCAAAATTTTTGTCTTTTTCTAGGAACCAAAAAAACCAAAAAACAAAAAATCACAGTCAGCCATACAGGGCCAATGTTGTGCCCGTTTCCAGTATTACTCCTGGAAGTAAGTGGACAGATTTGGAGGAGGTAGTGTTTTGTTCACTTTGGGCTCTGCAGCTGTGGTCGAGGTATCGATGTATGTAACTGGTATGTCAGGCAAACATCAATCCCATCTTCTGGGAAATGTCTTAACATGCACACACACACACACACACACAGGGGACGTTCCCCTTGGCCTAGAATCCCCTTTGTGTACAAAGTCTGTGTCATGTTCTTTGTGAAACCATTCTAAACAGTATAGCATGGACTTGAGTGGTGGTTAGCAGCTCTACCATGCTTTTAGGGCAAGTCACGTCATCCTTGCTAATCTGTCCATCCTTGTGAAGGGAGCTCCATGAGGGCCGTGATCTTCTCTTCCTCTTCTCTCCCGAGCGTAGACCACAGAGCTGGAAGAAACAGTGTCTTTGTGTCCTATGACAGCTCCAAGGAATGCCCATACAAACAAAGCAGATGGCTTAACCCAGTGGAAACAGGCTCTTCTGCAGTTCTGGGGGCTGAAGTCTGAAGTTAAGATGTGGGCAAGGTTGACTCCTTCCGGAGACTCGAGAGGCAAACTGTTCCAGGCCTCTCTCCTCTGTTTTGGGTGGTTACTCCAAATCCCTCGAGTTCCTTGGCTTGTAGACGAATCCTGCCATCTTCTTCTCTGAGCAGTTTGCTCGTGTCTGCCTTCGACCATTTGACTCGGGGCCATGCTAAGCTAGGATGACCTCATCTCAAGATGAGACACTTAACCGAGTCTGTGAAGGGCCTTTGACCAAACGGTCACATTCCCAGATTCTGGGTGTACATACTGCGGTAGTTCCACATTCAACCCACTGCAGTCAGTCTACATTTCTGCCTTCTTCCTCTTCCTCGTCTCTTCTGGGAGCGAGCCTGCCTACGGGAACAGGCCCGAGTCTTGCTCTTCCAGGAAGGCTACTACTTCTAGGAATTTCACTGAAGGCTGGATGAACCAGCCCAGTTCTGCCTGCAGGATTAGAACCCACACATCGGCAGCGGTTGGGCCTGAATTCTTCACTACCTGCTTTGTACAGGAACAGTGACGGCTGGCCTTCCATCTGCTGTGTGCTTTGATCTTTATTTTTCAATTGAACATTCGGGAATGAAATTAAGACAGCTATTTATTCTTTTCCCTCCGGGGTCCCTTGACAATTCAGGAAATTGTACTTAATCTGTGGCTCAGTGTGGTCAGTGTTTGAAATCCCTACCACCGCTCGCCCACACAGAATTAACGTGTCTCCCAGGTCCTCACACTGCTTTCTTTGCCTGTCTTCTTCTGCTATGTTTTATAACGTGTTATTGTTGTCTAAAGCCCGGCCCCTTTTAATTCACTGAATAAAACTGCATTTCAACAACCTGTGTGTCCTGCTCAGAGCTACTAGTACGGGATACATGAGGCGAGCTGAGCGTCCGCTACTCTGGTGTGTTTTCGCTGTTTGTCTGTCTTCTTGGTTATTATATCCGAGAAGAAGAAAAGAAATCTTTACATGAGGCGGGAACCAGAGCGCTGTATTTTCTGTTGAGATGATGTATGGGTTTTGCCTCCTAGCAAAGGACGGTCGTGTGTACTGCTCTGTGTGTCTTACAATTAGGAAACCGCCTTTGCGTTTGTCCTTTTGAAAGGTCAAGGCATAAATAAAAAAGGAAAATGCAAAGGATCTGTAAGAAAGGATGTGAGAATTAAACACTAACTCACAGTTCACGGTTCCTGTCAGCTTTTCTTTCCAGTTTTCTTGTCCTCAATTTTATGAGTGCATGAATTCCCAAGCAATATGTAAGTCCGAGTGTATATTTTATATGTGAGCTTATATGATAAACGTACTAACTATATTTAACTTGTGTGCACAGTAGAAACCTTTTACATTTATTTGTGTGTGTGTGTGTGTGTGTGTGTGTGTGTGTGTGCACACACAGTTCACATATGGAGGTCAATCAGCAACTTACAGGAGGCAGTTCTTTCCTTCCATGTGGACTCGGGGGGCTTGAACTCAGCCCTTCATGGTTGTCCCCAAGTGCCCGTATCCACTGAGCCATCTCCCCAGCCCACAGACACGGATTTTTATTTAACATTCTATTGGTGAACACTGTCTTTTGTCACATTATTTTCCAAGTCGTGATTTTTGGTAGAAGTTTGTATAATATGTCTTGTTAGAAACATTTTATAATTCAACTGGGTGTGGAGGTGCATGCCTGTCATTCCCGTAGTAAGAAAGCAGAGGCAGGAGGATCACTCTGAGTTCAACACCGGCATGAGTTCTGGGCCAACCTGTTTCATTAAAAGAACGAGACCATGCCTCAAAACTCCATGAAAATCAAGAAACCAGAACAACAACAAAGATCACAATTCAAGGAGTTTCCTATCCCGTTGTTTTTAAACTGGCTTATTAAAATTAACTTTATTCCGGGCGGTGGTGGCATACGCCTGTAATCCCAGCACTCAGGAGGCAGAGGCAGGTGGATCTCTGTGAGTTCGAGGCCAATGAATCCAATTTTTTCCTTTATTGTGTGTGTGTGTGTGTGTGGTGTGTGTGTGTGTGTGTGCGCGCGCGCGCGGGCGCGCCTTGTGCCTTTCTAGTTTAGTGTTGTGGAGCAATTTTTTAGCATGCCCTCTGTGGTGGTTTGAATAGGAATGGTCCCCATAAGCTCATACATTGGAATGCTTGGTCACTAGGGAGCGGCACTATTAGGAGGTGTGGCCCTGTTGGAGTAGGTGTGGCCTTGTTGAAGGACATGTGTCACTGGGGGCGGGCTTTGAGGTCTCAGAAGCTCAAGCCAGGCCCACTGTCCCTCTTGCTGCCTGTCCATCCAGATGTAGAACTCTCAGCTACCTCTCCAACCATGTCTGCCTGCACACTGCCATGCTTCCTACCATGACAATAATGGACTAAACCTCTGAACTGTAAGTCAGCCCCAGTTAAATGTTTTTTCCTTTATAAGGTTGTCATGGTTACAGTATCTTTTCACAGGTATAGAAACCCAAACCAAGACAGCTTCCTAGCTAATGTACCATACTTTCCCGTTGTAGCCACGCTACCCATATACTGTATGACTGGTTACGTTTTCATCATTTGAGAATGTGGAATAATTCTCTAGAGCAGTGCATAGGACTCACTTTGTCTCTTATATAGATTTTGGCTCTGAGGTTACATTAGTTTGGTTCTCTCTTCATGCTGGTTTCCCTTAGCATTTGGTGACTGTATTCCACATTGTATTTTTCACTGGTTTTACTTGATCAGGGCTAGCACACAGTGGCTGATGGACCACATCTGACCTCTACTGACTTGAAAATAAAATCTAATTGGTCTGTGGCCACATGCATCTACCTACTTATCACTTGTGATTGGTTTCGACAACAATGGCAGATGAAGCCTAAAACATGGGTCTGGCTTGTTAGGAAAATGTTTACCAAATGCTTTCTTGGGCTAAACATCACTTCCCAGCAAATGGGAGCCACGAAGAGCACGCTAACAACTGCTGGTGTTTAGCAGGCTTCCCAAGCCACAATGGAATTATTTCTCCACAAATAATCATTAAAATACATTTCAGTCTTATGAATTAAAAGCAATTTAATTAAATGTCATCTCAAATCAACATGAAACCCTTTCCTTGATTTTAACTTAAGCCAATCAACCATAAAGACAAATTCTGGAAGCATGAGAGAAAACTGAACATGGCCAGTATTTTTAATAGTCAGAACAAAACCACCCTATAATTTAGTCAAGTAAAATACTAGCTATAACTGGGTGTGGTGGGTGGCATAGGCTGTGATCCCAGTCCCTCCAGAGACTGAAGTAGGAGGATCATGAGTTCAAAGCCTACTTGGGCTACAGAGTGAGTTCTATCTAATTCAGCTTAGAAATTTAGTGAGATCCTGTATAAAAGCAGGGAGAGGGATTATAGTTCAGTGGTACAATCTTGCCCAGAATTTGATCCTCAGTGCCACAGAAACCCAACATCAACAAAACCAACTCAGGGAGCAAACCCAGCCATGTGGTTTGTTCACACAAATTCTGTGGGTTGGGAATTTGGAGAGGAAACATGGAGATACCTTAGTCTTTACATTGTCTGGAGACTTTTATAAGGGCTTGGCTGGCAGAACTCTGTGGAGAATAATGATTGGACTATCAGGGACATCCTCAAACAGACAAGATGGACATTCAGAGACCTTCCCAAAGACAAAATGGACATTCAGAGACCTTCCCAAAGACAAAATGGACATTCAGAGACCTTCCCAAAGACAAGATGGACATTCAGAGATCTTCCAAAGACAAGATGGACATTCAGAGATCTTCCCAAAGACAAGATGGACATTCAGAGACCTTCCCAAAGACAAGATGGACATTCAGAGACCTTCCCAAAGATAAGGTGGACATTCAGAGACCTTCCAAATACAAGACGGCCATTCAGAGACCTTCCCAAAGACAAGACGGACATTCGGGGACCTTCCCAAAGATAAGATGGACATTCAGAGGCCTTTTGGACCTTGTCTCAGAAGTCACCTGCAACACACGCATTATGTAATTACAGTGAGTGATAGAGGCCCACTCAAAATCAAAAGAGAAGAAATTATATTTCAGTTCTTGATGGAGTGTGGCAGTGCAGGGGTGCAGAAGATGGGAGAAGCTACTGCCACCACTTCCAGAAAATGTAGTCTCGCTATAATGGGCTATTATGATATCAATATTCATAGCTTCATTATTACCTTCTGGAAGCATGTGTGCAGAAGTTAAAAAAAAAAAAACACTTGATGTGTCAGAGGCAGAGTCAAGCTAAGTATTAAAACACAATATACTGGTGCTGTAGATAAAACAAGGCCAACAAGATGGCGGCTGTTGTTGAATCAGGGCAGGGAGTCTTGGTTGCTTCATAACACTCTGCAATTTGTATATGCGTGCCCTTTTCCTATATGGGAAATGAAGGCTGGTCCTGGCTGCTGATGGATGATGGTCTTTCTCTTCATACCCAGCCATGAAGGGTGCTGTGGGTAAGGCCAAGTCCTACAGCTAGGTGGGAAGGCAGGCTGGGCATCCTCAAGGCTCAGGGTCCTCTTTTCCATCTGGGAGTCTTGGTTCCCTGAAGGCACCTTCCTGTCTTTCACAGCCATGGTGCACCCCTCTTCTGACTGGAGGCCCTAGCCTTGCAGGTCAGCTTCTTAGTCCTCACAGGCAGAGGGAAGAGCCTGCTGTCTTGATGCCCAATTAGTGGGTTTGTTTCCCTCTTGTAACGAAATAACCGGACCAAAGCAGCTGGAAGGAGGAAGGGTTGATGTGGGTACATGGTTTAAAGGTACAGTCCATCACGGTGGGGAAGGCAAGGAACACACAGCATGAAGTGGCTGGTCTGAGACAAAGCGTGAAGACAACAGCTGCCAGGAAGTGGGCCTGGGCCTCAAACCTCAAGGCCCTCTCCCAGTGGACCACTTCACCCGGCAAGGCTCCATCTCCTAGTGGTTCCACAGCTTTCCAAAAACCACTCCACCATTGGGACCAAGCGCTGAACCCATGAGCCTCTAAGGACATTTCATATTCCAACCACAACTGGCTGTTATGGTCTCCAAGCTGCCCTTAAGATCCTTCATGTTCTTTGCAAGTAACACTCAGGTCCCACCTACCTCTCTACCCCACAATCTGCTGCAGCATGATGTTTTCTTTGTAAGCCTCTACTTTCTGCTTCCTCTACTTCATGGATTACTAGGGATTTCTAATCTGATGACCACACACCCCCATATGATATAACGTTATTATGGACTCAGCCTTCCAAAAAGAACCAATTTTCTTTTACTTTAAGAGACAGTGGCCGTATCACCACACAATTTTGATCCAATATTTTTGTTTCTGCAAGGCATTAAGTCAAGCATGTGTATGTGTGTACGTACTTGTGTATATGTGTGTGTGGTGTGTGTGTGTGTGTGTGTGTGTTGTGTGTGTCAGTGTGGACATATGCTGAGTGTGTGGGAGTGCTTGTGGAGGCCTGAAGAGGGTTACTGATCCCCTGGAGCTGGAGTCAAAGGTGGTGCTGGGAACCAAACTCAGGTCCTCCAGAAGAGCAGGAAGACTCTAACCACTGAGCCATCCTTCCAGCCCACAATGTAGCTCTCATTTTTCACCTGATTTACAAAATATAACTAGAGGGCCAGATGTGACAGCACACACCTTTATCCCAGCACTTGAGAGGCAGAGATAGGCAGATCTCTGTGAGTTTGAAGCTGGCCTGGTCAACATAGTGAGGCTCTCTCCTCAAGGGGGGAAATGTAATTAGAATATATGTATTTCCTGTTGTATAAAGACTATTTGTTATAATAATGATAATAAAAAATTATTAATGTATGCCATATCTTTTTTTTAAAGTATAAATTTTATTTTATTTTACTTTTTGAGACAGGGTTTCATGCAGCACAGTTTGGCCTCAAACTCACTTTGTAGCCAAGGGTGACCTTGAATTTCTGGTCCTCCTGCCTCCACCTCCTGAGTGTTGAGGTTCCAGTCATGTGCTACCACATTCATTTTCTCTATCTGGTGCCAGTGAGCTGACCCAGGGCTCCACTTGGAAAGCACTCTGGCTGAGCTACACTCCAGCCCCTTGTGTCCTGTGTATGTTTGGCCAGTGACAATTTCTAAGCATTTACCTTGAGAGCATTCCCAACTTTTTTGTTTCTAAGCATCTTTACTGGGATATTTTACTTTGATGTTTATTTACTTGATTTTGTTTCCATAGGATGACTTCTGAAGTCGGAATTACAGTGAAAAGGCGTGGCTTATAAAATGATCATTGATGGACATTGTAAGTTTATTTGCAGATAATTTCCTCCTGGTTACAGCTTCCTTTTCCATCCCACAATGTCAGCGTGTCCACTTCGTCTTTCCTCTAATTACTGAAGCTGCTTTCATCTTCACTGACTTGAAAACAGCTAATGATACCCATTCTCCCCATGCCCCCTATTATTTTTTCCAAATGAACTTCCTTCAGAATCACTGGATAAGGTCGGTCGTGGTGAAAAAAACCAGAAAACTGTAAGTCCCTGAGACCCTTGAAAATTCTTCCTGTATTAAAAAAAAAAGTCTAGAGACCTAAGTTTTACGTATGCAATTAGGGAGTAAGCTTATTTAAGAAATAAAATGAGTCAGAAGTATATGAAGGAGTTTAAAAGCAGCTTCCTTTTATGTTTTTGGTGTCCTCTGCCATCCACAGGCAAAACATTTAGTGCATTGATACAGCTCTCGAAAAACCTTAGGAATGAACACTTATGTACGTGGTCTAGTAACAAGGTGGTAACCTGTCAGCTTGATGGTTCTGTTTTCCCCCCATTTTTATCTCATCATAGCACTCTCCCCGTGTCTAGAATTAACCATGGCTGTGTCCTCCCCTTATAAGATTGAAGCCTTGGACGGGCTTTTTTTCTGCCCATCCTCTTCATTTTCTACCAGATGGAAATAATTCCATCCCAGGTTGGTTCATTAGTCTTTACTGAGTGGCTCATACTCGTTAGGAAGGAGGAGGATGGCAGCCTGACTCCATTCTTCCCGGTCCCGAGAGCATCCTGTTCTCTCTTTCAGGTGCCACTTGTGTCTTTGTGCTGCCATGATGGGACACCCGAGCTGGGTATTTTATGAGGAAAGGGGGTTTGTTTGGTTTATGGTTCTGGTGGTCGGAAGGTCCAAAGAACATGGCGTTGGCATCCCATTGAGGGCTTCCTGGTGGGGAAATAATAAGGAAACAGCTACCTGTACAAAGATAGGACCAGGTAAAAGCAAGAAATGAGACCAGGGAGGGGCCAGGAGACTAATCCATCCTCCCAGACTGGACCACTCCCTGAGATGACAGTCCATTCGTGAGGGTGGAGCCCTGTGACCTAATTACCTGTCAGTAGTCCCCATCTCTTACATTTTACCAGCTTGACACTGCTACACAGGATGAAATTCCAGAGTAAACTGTCTGGGGGATAAAGCATACCTAGGTTATGGTCCTTAGGTTTATGATTTGAAGTTTAAAATCCTGTTATCTCAAGCTGGGAGTTTGGTCATCTAAAGTAATTGTTTTGTAGATTTTTTTTTTTTTGTGAGGTTCAAGCTCTCTGTACACTGTAAACAGTTTTTCAAGTATTCCTATGACTGCATGTACAACGTACTGTTAATGTGGTTCTGTATCCCTCGCTCCCAAACTGAGTGTGTCTATTCTCAAGTATGCAACCCACCTCACTGCTGGTTGTGACTGTCCAAGATGAGTCAGCATTGCCTTGATTCCACTATGTACAGCTCTAAATAGTTTACTTTTGAAGTCTCAGGCGACCTACAGAAGCTTGAAAGGTTTACCTCAAAACCCCTGACAAATGGAGGCGATTGAGTAACACTCGGTATGATCACTCACAACTCCCTTGTAAAAGTGTGTGGTTTTCAGGGCCACCTGGAGCTGCTTGGGAGAGTGGGTGTGCAACATTCCTCTCCCTGCATGAAAGTTCAGGTGTGTTCACCAAGGACCTGCTGGCCAGCTCTGCCCTGGCAGCTGCTCAGAGTTTCTGCTCAGAAGTGGTTTGAGATCCTAAGAGAGGTGTTTGAGCATGGATCCTTCAAAGGCTAACGGCTGGGTGGTCATGTAGCTAAATTGTTAGAGTACTGAATTAGCATTCACAAAGCTCTGGGTTTGGTTTGCTGCTGTATAAGCCAGGTGTGGTGGTACAAGCCTGAAATTCCGGCACTTGGGAGGTGGAGACACTTGGATTAGAAATTCAAGGTCATCTATGGCTATATAGTAGGTTTGAGCCCAGCCTAGGTAACAAAGAGCAACAACTAAGAATATCTTGGGAGGTAACATATGATGTTTGAATTTGCTAATGATCAGCATCTTATCATAATAACAGAATAGTAAAGTTGACCATTGATTGAGCTTGAAAAGGTCACAAAGCACAAAGAAGTGTCATATACATCCTTCTTCTAGTCACTGGGATATCTCACAAGGAGCTTGGGGTGGGGTTGCAGACAGAGGATGATGGAATGGGGAACTTGGTCTCTTCCCTCCAGGTGTGATGTGTGTTACATTGCGTGTGTGTGTGTGTGTGTGTGTGTGTGTGTGTGTGTGTGTGTGTGTAACTATTAGAGATTATTTACAATGTGGATTCCTACACCATATCTTTCCATGGCTCCTCCCAGGGGGCAGGGCTTAGAATCTGAATTTTCCTAAGAAGGTGGACAAAGAATGCCTAGGTGGTCCTTGGAGAACTGTGTGCTCACCCTGGTCACTCACACAGCCGTGTACCTTTGTTCTTTCATTTCATCTCTGTCTCCAGCTAGGACCCTTGCAGGACAAACCTCAGCTGGGTTCCACTCTGCCTCCCAAGCACCTAGCATAGTTCTCTGTGAGTGTTCAGTTAAGGACGTCAAGGCCTCCTGGCAAAGCATATCTTGAGACCATGGTGGGGTCAGGAGCAGTCAGGGGCCAGGCAGTCAGCACAAGGGTTGGCTGCGCCAGAGAGCAGGAGTTCAGGGCCAAATCGTGTTGGAGATGCAGGTGGCGTCCAGGGAGTGGTCAGTTGCACTTTGGTCTGAGGACACAATGTTAGAAGAGGATCCTGTTCTGAGGAAGCAGAGGGGAGGCAGGGCCATCTCAGGAGGGACTCACACACAAGGAAGGAGGAAGGAGAGAGGACAGTACATATAAGAGGGACCAGGAAGCGCTTGGCTATGTAACAAGCATTGAACTAGAGAAAAGGGCAGCAAGGTCTCCAGTCTCGCCTGACTGCCTTAGAGCGTAGGGGCTGCCAAGTTTGTCAGCAAGTGAGATTTACCTGGAACAACAATTTGGAAATCAGATGGACGGCAATCAGATGCCCAAGTCTTTTGGTTTTGTTGTTTTTGTTTTTCAAGACAAGGTTTCTCTGTGTAGCCCTGGCTGTCTTGGAACTCTTTCTATAGACTAGGCTGATCTCGAACTCACAGAGATCCGCCTGCCTCTGCCTCCCCAGTGCTGGGATTAAAGGTGTGTGCCATCATTGCCCAGCTAGATGCCTGAGTCTTAACTGAGAGTTACTGAATATGACAATGGGTATGTGTAGAGAGATTTTTAAATCCTTTGTAGCAGGAATTTTGGCACCCTATTCCCTGCCCCGCCTATCCTCCCTCCTCTGTGCTAGAGAGTGAACCCAGCACCTCAAACACACACTAGGTAAGTGTTCTGCTGTTATGCTCCATCTCCATCTCTATACCTCGTCATCACATGTCCACAGTCATGAACATGCACCACGTTCATCCTGGTGCTATGGGTGTACCATTTCTGTTTAAAGGAATCACATTCCTTTTTTATTCAGGAATATATATATATATATATATATATATATATATATATATAAAATGTTTATATTTATAAATGTAAATATTTATGTTTATAACACATTACATATTATATATATATATAAAACTCTTATTTCTTGGTTATCTCTTCTCTTGCATATCTCTGGTCTCTATCTGTAACTTCCATAGGTGGATATTAGAATTTCTGGCCATAACTTCTATGAATCCAATTTTTTCCTTTATTGTGTGTGTGTGTGTGTGTGTGTGTGTGTGTGTGTGTGTGCGCGCGCGCGCGCGCGCTTGTGCCTTTCTAGTTTAGTGTTGTGGAGCAATTTTTTAGCATGCCCTCTGTGGTGGTTTGAATAGGAATGGTCCCCATAAGCTCATACATTGGAATGCTTGGTCACTAGGGAGCGGCACTATTAGGAGGTGTGGCCCTGTTGGAGTAGGTGTGGCCTTGTTGAAGGACATGTGTCACTGGGGGCGGGCTTTGAGGTCTCAGAAGCTCAAGCCAGGCCCACTGTCCCTTCTTGCTGCCTGTCCATCCAGATGTAGAACTCTCAGCTACCTCTCCAACCATGTCTGCCTGCACACTGCCATGCTTCCTACCATGACAATAATGGACTAAACCTCTGAACTGTAAGTCAGCCCCAGTTAAATGTTTTTTCCTTTATAAGAGTTGTCATGGTTACAGTATCTTTTCACAGGTATAGAAACCCAAACCAAGACAGCTTCCTAGCTAAGTACCATACTTTCCCGTTGTAGCCACAGCTACCCATATACTGTATGACTGGTTACGTTTTCATCATTTGAGAATGTGGAATAATTCTCTAGAGCAGTGCATAGGACTCACTTTGTCTCTTATATAGATTTTGGCTCTGAGGTTACATTAGTTTGGTTCTCTCTTCATGCTGGTTTCCCTTAAGCATTTGGTGACTGTATTCCACATTGTATTTTTCACTGGTTTTACTTGATCAGGGCTAGCACACAGTGGCTGATGGACCACATCTGACCTCTACTGACTTGAAAATAAAATCTAATTGGTCTGTGGCCACATGCATCTACCTACTTATCACTTGTGATTGGTTTCGACAACAATGGCAGATGAAGCCTAAAACATGGAGTCTGGCTTGTTAGGAAAATGTTTACCAAATGCTTTCTTGGGCTAAACATCACTTCCCAGCAAATGGGAGCCACAGAAGAGCACGCTAAACAATGCTGGTGTTTAGCAGGCTTCCCAAGCCACAATGGAATTATTTCTCCACAAATAATCATTAAAAATACATTTCAGTCTTATGAATTAAAAGCAATTTAATATAAATGTCATCTCAAATCAACATGAAACCCTTTCCTTGATTTTAACTTAAGCCAATCAACCATAAAGACAAATTCTGGAAGCAATGAGAGAAAACTGAACATGGCCAGTATTTTTAATAGTCAGAAACAAACCACCCTATAATTTAGTCAAGTAAAATACTAGCTATAACTGGGTGTGGTGGGTGGCATAGGCTGTGATCCCAGTCCCTCCAGAGACTGAAGTAGGAGGATCATGAGTTCAAAGCCTACTTGGGCTACAGAGTGAGTTCTATCTAATTCAGCTTAAGAAATTTAGTGAGATCCTGTATAAAAAGCAGGGAGAGGGATTATAGTTCAGTGGTACAATCTTGCCCAGAATTTGATCCTCAGTGCCACAGAAAACCCAACATCAACAAAACCAACTCAGGGAGCAAACCCAGCCATGTGGTTTGTTCACACAAATTCTGTGGGTTGGGAATTTGGAGAGGAAACATGGAGATACCTTAGTCTTTACATTGTCTGGAGACTTTTATAAGGGCTTGGCTGGCAGAACTCTGTGGAGAATAATGATTGGACTATCAGGGACATCCTCAAAGACAAGATGGACATTCAGAGACCTTCCCAAAGACAAAATGGACATTCAGAGACCTTCCCAAAGACAAAATGGACATTCAGAGACCTTCCCAAAGACAAGATGGACATTCAGAGATCTTCCCAAAGACAAGATGGACATTCAGAGATCTTCCCAAAGACAAGATGGACATTCAGAGACCTTCCCAAAGACAAGATGGACATTCAGAGACCTTCCCAAAGATAAGGTGGACATTCAGAGACCTTCCAAATACAAGACGGCCATTCAGAGACCTTCCCAAAGACAAGACGGACATTCGGGGACCTTCCCAAAGATAAGATGGACATTCAGAGGCCTTTTGGACCTTGTCTCAGAAGTCACCTGCACACACGCATTATGTAATTACAGTGAGTGATAGAGGCCCACTCAAAATCAAAAGAGAAGAAATTATATTTCAGTTCTTGATGGAGTGTGGCAGTGCAGGGGTGCAGAAGATGGGAGAAGCTACTGCCACCACTTCCAGAAAATGTAGTCTCGCTATAATGGGCTATTATGATATCATATATCATAGCTTCATTATTACCTTCTGGAAGCATGTGTGCAGAAGTTAAAAAAAAAAAAAACACTTGATGTGTCAGAGGCAGAGTCAAGCTAAGTATTAAAACACAATATACTGGTGCTGTAGATAAAACAAGGCCAACAAGATGGCGGCTGTTGTTGAATCAGGGCAGGGAGTCTTGGTTGCTTCATAACACTCTGCAATTTGTATATGCGTGCCCTTTTCCTATATGGGAAATGAAAGGCTGGTCCTGGCTGCTGATGGATGATGGTCTTTCTCTTCATACCCAGCATGAAGGGTGCTGTGGGTAAGGCCAAGTCCTACAGCTAGGTGGGAAGGCAGGCTGGGCATCCTCAAGGCTCAGGGTCTCCTTTTCCATCTGGGAGTCTTGGTTCCCTGAAGGCACCTTCCTGTCTTTCACAGCCATGGTGCACCCCTCTTCTGACTGGAGGCCCTAGCCTTGCAGGTCAGCTTCTTAGTCCTCACAGGCAGAGGGAAGAGCCTGCTGTCTTGATGACCACAATTAGTGGGTTTGTTCCCTCCTTGTAACGAAATACCGGACCAAAGCAGCTGGAAGGAGGAAGGGTTGATGTGGGTACATGGTTTAAAGGTACAGTCCATCACGGTGGGGAAGGCAAGGACACACAGCATGAAGTGGCTGGTCTGAGACAAAGCGTGAAGACAGACAGCTGCCAGGAAGTGGGCCTGGGCCTCAAACCTCAAGGCCCTCTCCCAGTGGACCCACTTCACCCGGCAAGGCTCCATCTCCTAGTGGTTCCACAGCTTTCCAAAAACCACTCCACCATTGGGGACCAAGCGCTGAAACCCATGAGCCTCTAAGGACATTTCATATTCCAACCACAACTGGCTGTTATGGTCTCCAAGCTGCCCTATAGATCCTTCATGTTCTTTGCAAGTAACACTCAGGTCCCACCCTACCTCTCTACCCCACAATCTGCTGCAGCATGATGTTTTCTTTGTAAGCCTCTACTTTCTGCTTCCTCTACTTCATGGATTACTAGGGATTTCTAATCTGATGACCACACACCCCATATGATATAACGTTATTATGGACTCAGCCTTCCCAAGAGAACCAATTTTCTTTTACTTTTAGAGACAGTGGCCGTACTCACTCAACAATTTTGATCCAATATTTTGTTTCTGCAAGGCATTACAGTCAAGCATGTGTATGTGTGTACAGTACATATGTGTATATGTGTGTGTGTGTGTGTGTGTGTGTGTGTGTGTGTGTGTGTCAGTGTGGACATATGCTGAGTGTGTGGGAGTGCTTGTGGAGGCCTGAAGAGGGTTACTGATCCCCTGGAGCTGGAGTCAAAGGTGGTGCTGGGAACCAAACTCAGGTCCTCCAGAAGAGCAGGAAGAACTCTAACCACTGAGCCATCCTTCCAGCCCACAATGTAGCTCTCATTTTTCACCTGATTTACAAAATATAACTAGAGGGCCAGATGTGACAGCACACACCTTTAATCCCAGCACTTGAGAGGCAGAGATAGGCAGATCTCTGTGAGTTTGAAGCTGGCCTGGTCAACATAGTGAGGCTCTCTCTCAAGGGGGGAAATGTAATTAGAATATATGTATTTCCTGTTGTATTAAAGACTATTTGTTATAATAATGATAATAAAAAATTATTAATGTATGCCATATCTTTTTTTTAAAGTATAAATTTTATTTTATTTTACTTTTTGAGACAGGGTTTCATGCAGCACAGTTTGGCCTCAAACTCACTTTGTAGCCAAGGGTGACCTTGAATTTCTGGTCCTCCTGCCTCCACCTCCTGAGTGTTGAGGTTCCAGTCATGTGCTACCACATTCATTTTCTCTATCTGGTGCCAGTGAGCTGACCCAGGGCTCCACTTGGAAAGCACTCTGGCTGAGCTACACTCCAGCCCCTTGTGTCCTGTGTATGTTTGGCCAGTGACAATTTCTAAGCATTTACCTTGAGAGCATTCCCAACTTTTTGTTTCTAAGCATCTTTACTGGGATATTTTACTTTGATGTTTATTTACTTGATTTTGTTTCCATAGGATGACTTCTGAAGTCGGAATTACAGTGAAAAGGCGTGGCTTATAAAATGATCATTGATGGACATTGTCAAGTTTATTTGCAGATAATTTCCTCCTGGTTACAGCTTCCTTTTCCATCCCACAATGTCAGCGTGTCCACTTCGTCTTTCCTCTAATTACTGAAGCTGCTTTCATCTTCACTGACTTGAAAACAGCTAATGATACCCCATTCTCCCATGCCCCCCTATTATTTTTTCCAAATGAACTTCCTTCAGAATCACTGGATAAGGTCGGTCGTGGTGAAAAAAACCAGAAAACTTGTAAGTCCCTGAGACCCTTGAAAATTCTTCCTGTATTAAAAAAAAAGTCCTAGAGACCTAAGTTTTACGTATGCAATTAGGGAGTAAGCTTATTTAAGAAATAAAATGAGTCAGAAGTATATGAAGGAGTTAAAAGCAGCTTCCTTTTATGTTTTTGGTGTCCTCTGCCATCCACAGGCAAAACATTTAGTGCATTGATACAGCTCTCGAAAAACCTTTAGGAATGAACACTTATGTACGTGGTCTAGTAACAAGGTGGGTAACCTGTCAGCTTGATGGTTCTGTTTTCCCCCCATTTTATCTCATCATAGCACTCTCCCCGTGTCTAGAATTAAACCATGGCTGTGTCCTCCCCTTATAAGATTGAAGCCTTGGACGGGCTTTTTTTCTGCCCATCCTCTTCATTTTCTACCAGATGGAAATAATTCCATCCCAGGTTGGTTCATTAGTCTTTACTGAGTGGCTCATACTCGTTAGGAAGGAGGAGGATGGCAGCCTGACTCCATTCTTCCCGGGTCCCGAGAGCATCCTGTTCTCTCTTTCAGGTGCCACTTGTGTCTTTGTGCTGCCATGATGGGACACCCGAGGCTGGGTATTTTATGAGGAAAGGGGGTTTGTTTGGTTTATGGTTCTGGTGGTCGGAAGGTCCAAAGAACATGGCGTTGGCATCCCATTGAGGGCTTCCTGGTGGGGAAATATAAGGAAACAGCTACCTGTACAAGAGATAGGACCAGGTAAAAGCAAGAAATGAGACCAGGGAGGGGCCAGGAGACTAATCCACTCCTCCCAGACTGGACCCACTCCCTGAGATGACAGTCACCATTCGTGAGGGTGGAGCCCTGTGACCTAATTACCTGTCAGTAGTCCCCATCTCTTAACATTTTACCAGCTTGACACTGCTACACAGGATGAAACTTCCAGAGTAAACTTCTGGGGGATAAAGCATACCTAGGTTATGGTCCTTAGGTTTATGATTTGAAGTTTAAAATCCTGTTATCTCAAGCTGGGTGTGGTGGTGCATGCTTTTAATCCCAGCACTCAGGAGGCAGAGGTAGGCTGATCTCTGAGTTCGAGGCCAGCTAGGACTACACAGAGAATCCCTGTCTTCAAACAAACAAATAAACAAAAACAAACAAACAAAAATAACCCACCACCAGCAAAAACTAACTAACTAGCTAGTTAGCTAACTAACTAACCAGAAACATTTTATCTCAAAATATTTTTAAAAGTTTTTTTCTTTTTAATGTGTATGAGTGATAATCTGTTGTATGTATATGTACCACATGTGTGCAGAACCCATGGGGGCCAGAGGAGGGCATCAGATCCCGAGAAACTGGAGTTACAGATGGTTGTGAGCCTCCATATGGATGTTAGGGACTGAACCCAGGTCCTCTAAAAGAGTCACAAATGCTCTCAACTACATGAACACACACACACACACACACACACACACACACAATTACCAATCAGTGACGGATTTCCCCAGGCACCTGCAACTCTCCCTTGCCCGTTTCCATGAGAAGTGTGCGCTCTATGACTGAGTTTCTTTCTCTCTTTCTCTGTTCCAGGGGCTTTACTGGCTACATCCCAGGGACCAGCAGAGGCTCAGGAACTAGGGATAAACACCAACACCGAGAGGTGAGACTGTAAACAAACGTGTGAGAGAAAAGCATGAAGACACCAAAGGAACTCACTGCTGTGACAGAGAACAAGAATCGGGTGTGCGGCTCCTGAAGACCAGGTGACGCTTAGAAATGCCTGGGGCATCTTTCCTTTAAATGATGATGGACAGATCACTTTAGGTCCAAGACTTGTGACTGTCTTCAGCTCTGGGAATTTTCCATTTTCTCCATGACATGACTTTATTCTTCTCAGGTCTTACAGGTAGCCTCTGTGACTGAATGAATATTGACTAGAATTCTCCTCTGTAAGCTTGTGTCTAAGTTTATCTTTTGTATTTCCAACTTCTCCTTTTTGCTTTTGGAGATGAATTCTTTAATGCAGCTGAGGATGACTTCCGGTTCTCTTTCCTCCAACTCCCTAGTTCTAGGATGACAGGCATGTACCACTATGCACAGTTTAGGTGGTGTTGGGGGTTGAACCCGGGGCTTCATGGATACTAGGCAAGCAGTCTATTGACTGAGCTACATCTCAGTCTCTACCTCCCCTTTTGAGACAGTCTCACTCTGCAGCCCAAGTTGACCCGGAACTCATTGTATAATCCAGGCTGGCCTCAAACTCTCAGCGATCTTCTTGCCTCAGTCTCTGAAGTGCTGGGACTATCCATGTGGACCACTCCCAAGCTCTTCTTGTATTTAGTTCACTACGTCTCGGGTGCCTCGTCTAACTTCATGGAAAACCTGGCCATTGAGCTCTTATATTTGACCCTTTAATTTTTAATTTTGCTGTCTTTAAAATCTGCAGTGGGGTTTCCTTCTCTTTCTTTCTTTTATGCATTTGTTGATCTCTATATAGTTCTGAAGCTTATCTTTGAACACCATAAATGCAGCCGTTTTCTAGTCTGTCTTTCATCTCTTCATATCAGGAGCCTCTGCGGGTCTCTGCTGAGGTCTGTTTGTTCTGTGGGTTCTTGTCCTGATGCTTTATCCTTCCCGTGTTGAAAACCTGTCCTCCCCTCCCTCCCCTCTCCTCCCCTCTCTTTCCCTCCCCTCTCTCTTCCTCTTCTCTCCTCTTCCCCTCTTTCTGTCTCTCTCTCTCTTCCTCTTTTGTTCCCATCCATGTTTGCCAACATCCTAAACATCTAAGAGAGGCCTGAACTGATGTCGCCTCCCTTCTCAGACAAGTTCCATTTGTCTGTCCATCCATCACCTTCCTATCTATAGCAATGTGGGAACACTGGACGGGCGAGGCGGCAGAGCAAACCTTCCAGGCACACCTTGGTGGAAACTGGGATGTCCCCAGACTGTAGAAGCTGGGCTGTCTCTGGGTGAAGGCCCTTTTACCTTGAGGGTCCTGACTCAAGGCAGGGTGGGAGTGTTTTCTTTGGTATTCTAATTTTCTCTCTCATCTTTAAGACAGTCAGTAGCAAACAGTTGACCAACTGCTTCTCTGGATTCTTGCCTTCTGGGTAGCCCCTTCGAGTCTCCTCACTCTTACCCCCGTTCCCTTACCGCCGCCACAGTTTTTCTCTGAAAGACCCTGTTCTAGAAGGAGATCTGCTTTGCAACACGAGGCTCTCAAACATCTCTGACGAATAGCATCATTTAGGAAGCTTTTAAGCAGCCAAGCCTGGGATGAGTGCTCTTCCCACCCACCCTGTTAGGATTCTGCCACTCCAGCTATATGACCACACATGGGCAGTTCAGTAGCTAAGTAAGGGGTCTTACTTCTTATGTCATTTGTGTGCGTGGTTATGTAACGCGCTTGGCGTGGTCACACAGTCTGCACATGCGTGGCTTAGCTCCGTAGGCCCACCTGCGCATGTGCAGGGGAATCCTTAAAAGCCAGACACAGACTCCTCCTCTCTCCTCCTGCTCCGTCTCTCTCTCCTCCCCACGTGCCTCTTCCCAGGCCTGGTTGATCTTTTCTGTCTCCCACAATAAAGCGCTGATAGAAGAGGCCTGGTTGATTCTGGGTTTTGCCGTGCCTCTGACCTTTCCTCACATGGTAACCAGTGCTGCTTATTTTTAAAACCAATACACCGCCCACCCCGCAACAGGAGAGGGCTTTTAAGGGTCTGTGACATGAATAGTTTTGAGGTGACTTACAAACCACCCAGGTCCCCCAGTGCTCTCTCCTAAGGAACTGCCAGCCCTGCTCATACTGAAGAAAAAGGCAGACTTTTGTCCTCTACAGGTGTGAGAGGCCAAGTTATATTTCAAGTTTTAATTACTACGCCTAAGAGACCGTGAGACAAAAATGCCTCTGGTCTGCAAGCCCCTTGCCCAAGGACAGATAGTTCCTGAAATGCTGGGGGCTATATTTATGGGAGATAACAAGTCACATGTTTTCACTCCCCTAAACAAGTTTGTTCGACCCAACTACACCACATGTGCTTGGTCCCATGTGGGCGGGAGGTTAGCAGGGAGGAAGTATGTCAGGATGTATGCCTGCCCCTGATTGGATGTAGGCCAGAGGTATGTAGCAGGAAGTATGTCAGGATGTATGCCTGCCCCTGATCGGACTTCATGGGAAATGTGGTGAATTATGGGTAGTGCCTTATTAAGCCCCTGAAAAAATGTGACTTGGGGCCATTTCCTGGGAAACCAGAGAGTCCATCAACCTGGCCAGTATTTAATTAAAGCTTGTTTCAGATTTGACTTTAAATAGTGGTAGTGGTCTTATTCTCAACCAGTGCGTAGACAACAGGCTCTGTCCAGAGTACAATGCCCCTGTGTGTGTCAGTGCCTCTCAGAGCACTAAGTGAACCAAGCAGAAATAGCTCTGTAGCTGATACAGAACTGTAAATGTAGCAGTTTTACTAAATAAGAAACACAGAGCCAAATGCAGAGTTAAAAGCCCAAGAGGTCAGAGCAGTAGCTAAGAG
Organism: Onychomys torridus; assembly: GCF_903995425.1. Taxonomy (NCBI): domain Eukaryota; kingdom Metazoa; phylum Chordata; class Mammalia; order Rodentia; family Cricetidae; genus Onychomys; species Onychomys torridus. Next base: position 45,466,057 of record NC_050452.1, read on the forward strand.
CTGATACTAAAAACCCTTTCTTACCCTTAACTGCCATTGCCATCCTTCCTCTCAGAAAGAGGCCTACTTCCTGTGTATCTGTCTTTTTATTGACTTTCTGTTCTGCCTTCTCATTGATTGTAAACCCAGCCACATGACCTCCTTGTCACTGCCTGTCTATACAGACGTCTAGGTCTCTATGATTGGTATTGAGATTAAAGGCGTGTGTCTCCATGCTGGCTGTATCCTTGAACACACAGAGGTCTGCCTGTCATGTGATCGGGATTAAAGGTGTGCGCCACCCACGCCCAGCTTCTGCTATGGCTTGCTACTAGCTCTGAACCCCAGGCAACTTTATTTATTAACATACAAATAAAATCACATTTCAGCACAAATAAAATATCACCATATTTCCCCTTTCTATTTGAATAAAAAGAAAAAAGGAAAAAAGTTATAACTAATATAAGAAAAACTATACACAAAAGTACAATAACTATATACAATATATACAAGCAATAAATATCTAAACAATGTCTAGTCCATTTGCATTTGACAAATTCAGAGAAAATAATTCCATTATCTATCCTATTTTGGTAAGTCCAAAATGTACCTGATCCACTTCTATCCTAACTTATATTATTAACAAAACTATCTTATAACGTCTTTCAAATTTATACACTTACACCTCTTTAGTTTCTTTTCTAAAATTCTTAACAAGGAAAACTATAACTATCTAAGCTTTAACTGTAACTATCTAATCTTCAACTCCCTCAGAGACCCAAAAAGGACATAATGTTACCTAACAAAAATAAAAACAGGAAGTGCACGAAAGCAGCTTCCAAAAAAACGTGAATTGACAGAAACAGTCAGCTGCCTGGACAGTCACCTGAGGTTTCTCTGCCAGAACATGCACTAAAGAAGGGGTTCCACCCTTCTACAAAAGATAAGAAACCTACAGAGCTATTTCAACAAATTTGAACTGATATTTGCTAAGTATTCAGAATTACCTTGTGTTTTAGCTCAGAAGGGCTCCAAAGAACAGAGAGATATTGCCTCACAAACTCATGTGAATGCATTTATTTTATTTTTTATGTAAACAAAAAAGAAATAAGTGATACTGTCCTGTTGATAAATACTAATTGGTACAATTAATTTCTAGTATTGCATTTAATTACATCATCACACATTTGTTCATTTTATTTATTTAAATAACTTAGTCAATTAAATCATTATGCAGTTACATAATTAATTACTGCTTACCATAAACACCAGGTTCTATGGTTTTCCTTAAGCAGTTCTACTAGAGCTTCACTTTCCATGTCTGATGTTTTCAAACTTTGTAGCATGTTTCTAGATAAATTTTGCAATAGTAGTATTTCAATCAAGAAGAAACTACCTTTGACACTTAGATTTCCATTTGTAAGAACATTTAAAAACTAAAATCGTGATTTAGATGCTTTTTTTTTTTGCTAGCAAAGTCATCCTAGAGGGTTATCAGCAAAAGACACAAGACAAACATACATTTCTATTGATTTTCTCCGGGAGAATAGTGTAGAAATCTGAGTTGAAGAAGAAAGGGGCTGATGTGAAGTTAATTATTTATTCAAAATCTTTCTATCTTAACCGTGGTTGGTTGCCTGAGCCCTTGATAGGGTATTAGAAAGCACTGGCTACTCTGAAGAGAAGATTGTAATAATTTTAATAAGTGTCAACATTGCAACATGCCAGGACTTACACTTAACAACTGAACAAGCCATGAAATTCAGGTGCCAAATGACAATGTCTGAGGGGTGGTCTAGTGTAGTGATCTTAGTGAACTTAGGTGTACATACTGAAAACTGCAACACCAATTTGCAGAGTCTGAAACCCACCCAGCAGGCCAGGTAGGGTGGTATGTGCCAGGAATCCCCAGCACTTGTGATGTAGAAGCAGGAGGATCAGAGTTCAAGATCACCCTCTGATATATAGCAAGCTTGAGGCTAGCCTGAGCTATACAAGACACCATTCATCCATCCATCCATCCATCCATCCATCCATCCATCCATCCATCCATCCATCCATCCGTCTATCTAAAGATGCCCAGCAGAGCGGGATTGGCTCCAGAAACCTGTCATTTATGCCTTCTCCGGAGTCCTAATGACCAGCTTGATTGGGAAATTGTCACTGATGTCAGTGGGTGTGGCACTACCACTTCTCCGCTTTTACTTAGTTTCCTCGCAATCTGTCACATCTATTTTTAGCCACTTGAAACGTGGGTTCGTCAAAGCCCCTGCTCTATTATAGGTTACTCATAATTAAACCTCTTCACACAGTCCTCACTCATCAAACTCATTTGAATTTCTCCCGAGGGTGTCTGGCTTCTGGAAACTGCTCAGCTGGTCTTTGAAGACAGTCTCCAAAGGGCAATTTCAAGGGTTTTAAACAAGCTTCTCCACATTGCAAGAAGGAAATCTATACATGGAGCCCCTTCCTGGGGTCTGGGTGCCCTCTTTTCCAGTTGGCTCCTTGTTTCCTGTTTTTTTTCAGGCTTTCCCTTCTGTGATTCCCAGGTGGAGAAACAATCCTCGAGAGCCGCAGATCTGGGACAGCTTTGAGGCTGAGAAGTGTCTGAGCAGAAGGAGGGTGGGAGATCAAGGCTCAGGGTCTGGCCAGCGGAAGAGCAGAGCGACAGCCGAAGCAGTGACATCAGTGTGATACAGGACCACAGAGGTGACTGTCACCTTAATTGTAAACGCTTGCTATGTTGTAACAAGGCTCCCTGTTATGACTGAATGTGACTCCTCGCCTCCTACCAGGTTCATGGGTCAGAAATGAATGTTGACAGTCAGTTAGGTCACCAGGCATCCCCTCCAGCATAGATTCATTAATGAGATTATTATGGAATGGACTTCTGATAAGGTCCCACCCTCTCTATTCCAGTGGTGCCCTCTCCTCCTCAGCCTCACCTCACTCTTGTTCTCTTGCCGTGTAGTGATTTCCACCCTGGGGTAGCATAGCACCGAAGCTCTTGCCCGACGTCAGTGCCCGTGCTCCTGAACTTCTCAGCCCCAGAACTGTAAAACAAATGTACACTTTTGTTCTTTATAAATTGTCCAGCCCATGGCCTTCTGTCACAACAGCAGAAAGAGGATGAAGTCAGGTACTGCCTTCAACCCTCAGTGGATTCTGCAGCCCATATCTGTGCTGGCTTCAAGGGAGAGAATTAAGGGACCAGAATGTGGAATGACATGCTTTAGGTGACCAGGGTCTAGAGGTACAGGAAGTGAGACCTGGAGCATGAGAGTGCAACCTGGCTTTTTTTTTATTTGTTTAATAGTAAGAGGCAGGATGATTCTAGAAGGCTGGAGGACTTTTAGGGCAGGAGGCAGAGCTGACATCTGATATGTGGCAGCTCTACCTTGGCTACTTTCATCCTGTTTTGGGGTGAGGAAATTCTTGCTTTAGAGGTGCTAGGTGACCCATCCAAGGTCACACATCTGGGAAGTGCAAGTACTCAGATTTGAACACAAGTACCTCCGGCTGCCAGGCAAGAACTTTCCTCCCTCTTCTATGCATTGCTAATCCTGAAAGTTGAGAAGGAAAGACCATTTCCACAGTTTTTGAGCCAAATTTGAAGTGAGATTTAATTAAATTCTGGCTAGGATGATGGACTCTGGCCAGGTCCATTCCAGGGTTCCCAGAAATAGCAAAGAGTCACATTTTGCAGAGGCTTAAGAAGGCAACCCCATAAGGCCACCGTTTTTCTTATCAGGTCCAATTGGGGCTAGCATATATCCCAACGTACTTCCTGCCTAGGTACCAGATGTGATCAAACACATCCGGTGCTGTTGGGTCAAACAAACTTGTTTAGGGGAGTGAGAACATGAATAATAGCCTCCAGCATTTCAAGAAGTATCTGTCCTTGGACAAAGGACTTACATGTTAGAGGCATTTGTGGTGGTGGTATTTGTTTGTTTGTTTGTTTCATGGACTTCTTAGGCACAGTAATTAAAACTTAAAACATAATTTGGACTCTCATAGCTTCCTTCCTTGTAGCATATATAGGGATCTGTAACATCTTCACATCTAATAGCAATTATTGGGAGGAAGGCCTGAGCAGTAGGCAAGACCAGCACCCCAAACCACACCATTGGAAGGGACACAAAGATCTCCTGAACTTGGTCTGGGGAAGGAAATCGTGGCATACGACAGGGAAGGCCACGGAGGCCCAGAGAGGACATTTTATGAAGCTGTGAAGGTGAAGTCTGGATTTTGTGGGAGAACCTAAGATGTTGGAGATGCCAGAACCATGGGATACCTGCCAAGGAAAGCTGTAGACGGGAGTGGAGTCAGCCTAAGAGAAAGAATTGTGTTGCAGTCAACAAGGCTATAAGGACTGGGAGATCTGAAGAGCCATCTACGCCTGTAGAGGGAAGTTTCTCGGTTCTCCTAGCCCTGCGGTCTGGATGAATCTTTCCAACCCAAGATCTCACAGTCACTTATAAAATAATCACTCAGAGGCTTTTATTAATTACACACTGTATGGCCTAATGTTAGCTCTAACACGTAACTCAGCCCATTTCTATTCATCTATATGCTGCCCCGTGGCTGTGCTGTTACCAGTCTATTGGCATCTTGTTGTTCCTTTGGCGGCAGCTGGTGTCTCTCTTGACTCTGTATCTTCTCTCTGTGTCTCTGCTTGGATTTCACACCTGGCTGTAAGCTTTCTTGCCATTGGCCAAAACAGCTTTATTTATTATCCAATGGGAGCCATACATATTCACAGTATACAGAAAGTCACCCCACAGCAGACACCCTTTGAAATTGGACATACTACTATTTGATTTGGAGTTTGCCCTGCTGGGTTTCAGTCTTGCTTTGGTTCAGTATTTTGTCGCTATACCTCATTTCTTCCCCTTTAGAATAGCGATGTGTATTCAGTGCCGTTGTATGTTGGAAGTATGCAATTTACATTTTGAATTTGATTTTACAGAAGGTTACAATTAAGAGATTGCTTTGAGTCTTAGAAGAGGATTGAATTTTTAAACAGTGTTGAGACTGGGACTGTTGTTTGAGTTTTCCTGCCTGGCCCAGTCAGGACAAATCTCTCTTACCCGCCAGTCCCACAGTCATTCAGACCCAACCAAGAAAGCATATAGAAACTTATATTGCTTACAAACTGTATGGCTGTGGCAGGCTTCTTGTTATCTATTTTTTTTTTATCTTAAATTAACCCATTTTTGTTAGTCTATACTTTGCCACATGGCGTGTGGCTTACCAGTGTCTTTACATGTTGCTTCTCCTGGTGGTGGCTGACGGTCTCTCCCTCCAGCCTTCTACTTCCCAGAATTCTCTTCTCTCTTGTCCCACCTATACTTCCTGCCTGGCCACTGGCCAATCAGAACTTTATTTACACAGAGCGATATCCACAGCACTTCCCCTTTTCTTTTTTTTTTAAAGGAAGGTTTTAACTTTTACATAGTACAATTACATATAAAAAACAATTATCAAGCAAGAATTATAGTTACAATATTAAAGAAGATATCCTATCTATCTTATATTTGTGAGTCTAAAGTTTTATATCTAACTTATCTTGTATCATAACTGAGGAAATTATAACTATCTAGTCTTCAACCACATCTGATTTACTTCAGAGAGGAGGATGGGCATTAAAGACACTTCATATCTTATCTTCACCTTGGCAAAAATAGCCATTTGGGCAAAAAACTGTTCTTGCCTGGACTGCTTGATCGACTGGACATGCAGGACCCATAGAAAGGTGACCACTAAACTTTGCTTGACAAAATGGTCCTACAGGTTCCTGCTTCGCAGAGGAAACTGCCAGACATTTTACAGGACACTGAGAGAAGTGACCGAGAGACTCTAGCCCTGTGGGCTGAAGACAGATGCCCCAACTTTACAAAGGAACATTAGGTGACTGTCCAGGCTGCCAGCTGTCTCTGTCTACTCTTGCAAGACTCCTAAAAAATGCTTACATCCTTCTCCCAGTTCTCAGATAATATTATATCCTTCTGAGGTCTTTGATGTGATTGAAGACTAGATAGTTATAATTTCCTCAGTTATGATACAAGATAAGTTAGATATAAAACTTTAGACTCACAAATATAAGATAGATAGGATATCTTCTTTAATATTGTAACTATAATTCTTGCTTGATAATTGTTTTTTATATGTAATTGTACTATGTAAAAGTTAAAACCTTCCTTTAAAAAAAAAAGAAAAGGGGAAGTGCTGTGGATATCGCTCTGTGTAAATAAAGTTCTGATTGGCCAGTGGCCAGGCAGGAAGTATAGGTGGGACAAGAGAGAAGAGAATTCTGGGAAGTAGAAGGCTGGAGGGAGAGACCGCCAGCCGCCACCAGGAGAAGCAACATGTAAAGACACTTGTAAGCCACACGCCATGTGGCAAAGTATAGACTAACAAAAATGGGTTAATTTAAGATAAAAAAAGGTAGATAACAAGCAGCCTGCCACAGCCATACAGTTTATAAGCAATATAAGTTTCTATGTGCTTTCTTGGTTGGGTCTGAGCGACTGTGGGACTGGCGGGTAAGAGAGATTTGTCCTGACTGTGAGCCAGGCAGGAAAACTCTAACTACATGGGACAAACTATGGGGACTTTTGGATCTGGGCTGAATGCACCTTGCATTATGATATGGTTGCATGTCTATAAGGGCCAGGGGCTGGAATATATGTGGTGGGTGGGATGAAAATGACTTCCACAGGCTCGTGTTTGAATGCCTGGTCTCTAGTTAATGAAACTGTTTTGGGAAGGATTAGGAAGTGTGGCCTTGTTAGAGGAGGCTTTGAAGTTTCATGCCCATGCCTAGACCCAAATTCTCTCTCTGTATCTGTCTTTCTCTCTGCCTTCTGCCCGTGGATCAGATATCAGCTCTCAGCTAATACTCCAGCACCATATCTGTCTGTCTGCTGTCATGAACTCAGCCTCTGAAACTGTAAGCAAGTCCCTCATTAAATGATTTCTTCTGTAAGTTTTTTGACCATGATGTTTTCTACACAGCAATAGGAAAGTAATTTCAGGGATACATGGGCTTCAGCTCTTTCTAAATGTATTTATGCCTTCCAGGACTAGCTCGGGTAGATGTGGGGCCTGGAACCATATCCAAAAAATACCCACATAGTGTGATCTTTACTGCATATCCTAGGGAAACTGAAATTTGGTTATCAGGAGCTATGTATAACTTTAAAAATATTCCAAGACAAGTATCTTTTTCCATATGTTCTAATGTCCAAGGTGAACTAATGTTCTGATGTTAAAAAATTCTTTATGTCCTTTCTCATTTTCTGTTCCTCAGCTCTCCTCCCCATGGTCCCTTCACACACACTGAGGCCAGATAGTGAGTGCTTCCCACTGGAATGTTGACTGACCTTGTTGGCTTGGCCTGGTCTAGGTTGTGTACAGATGACTACAGACACAGTGAATTCATTTGTGCAACCACCTTGACATGCCCAGAAGACAACATTTCACAGACTCCTTCCACATGCTCCAACCCTTACATCCTTTCTTCTTCCTTTTCCCTGGAGTTCCCTGAGACTCATGTGGTGTGTGTGTGTGTGTGTGTGTGTGTGTGTGTGTGTGTGTATGTATGTGTGTGTGTGTGTGTGTGGTGTGTCTGTGTGTGTGTATGTGTGTGTATGTGTGTGTGTGTGTGTGTGTGTGTGTGTGTGTGTGTGTGTGTGTATGTGTGTGTGGTGTGTGTATTGTTGATAACTCTCTGTCCTATTGAGGGCTGAGTACTCACCAGGCATACTTTTTCTCAGCACTTTGACCAGTTTTGAACCTCTGTATTAATTCCTACTCACTGCAGAAAGAAGCTCTTCTGGCCAGGGTGGAGCCACCATAATCTGTGGGTATAAATATAAACATGTTTGACAACATGTCCATTTATCAAAACAACAATAGTAGGTTCCTCCCCAGGGCCTATGACCTCCAGAACCATGGGCTTCTGGCCAGATTTATAGTTCTGGCATGAATTCCCTTCTGAGGAGGAAGCCTCAGATCCAGTCACACAGTGGCTGGTTACCTCTATAACCTTCATGCCACTACTGTACCCGTGGGCACTTAGGTTTTACAGCGTTTAGGATTTCATACTGGGTGAGACCACTGATGCCTCTTTTATTCCTTCAGCAGGTTGGGTAGCACCTTCCAGCACTATGAAAACCAGCTATCAGAGGAACTTTACAGGTTAATATCAGCTTGATGTCTCAGGCCTGTAGCTGAGGGCCTCGCATATACCGAGGACCTCACAGATAGCATTGATTCTTCCTGAAATCTGAGCTGGAAGGGAACATCTAATCAAGAGTCTTGCCTCTTTTCAGGTCCCTCCGGTGCTTTAAGAGAGCCCCCCCCCCCGGGGGGGGTTGTAGCAAGGCTAAGTAACGCTGCAGCCCCCACCCCTCTTCAACCTGAACAGCTCTCCCTTTATCTGTCCTCTCTGTTGAGCTCAGAGCTCCTCTAAGAAAAAGAAGGGGAAGGTACAGGCCGTCAAGCGGAGTTGAAAAGCCACCCGCCTACTCAAAATTAGCTTTCAGGAATGACTTATCCTTTCTAGCATCCTCATCTTATAAATAAGGAAGTTGACGGGAGCAAAGCTCCGAGGACTTCATCAAGTGGTAGCCGACAGCTGAGTTCCCCATCACCCTCCCTTCCCATTCCCGCCACAGCGTTGGCATCTCAGCAACTGATACTCGGCCTGCACAGGTTATGAAAGAGGGGATTTCTTTGAGGCATTCTTCTCTGTAAGACAGGACTTCTCTGGGCTAGCAAACCATCTAGGAGTCTCATGGAAGGAATGCCGTGGGGCTCTACACCCCAGCCGCAGAGGGGAACAAAATAGTACAATATAATTGAAAATCACAGAGGCCTGTGACTTCAGGGTTGGCTTGATCAGCGTTCTCAGTCTGTAACTTCCATTGCCACCCATGGGCCACCGTGACAGTCGAGTTCCCACGGGATTGTTACTATGGGAAAGAGAATCCTGAAAGCAGCTTGACTGCTGCTTTGATTAGGGCCTCTCTGAGCCAGTGGCGGCAGCAAGCTGATTTGTCTCCAAGGGCAGCTGCCGTGGGTCCTTGGTGCCTGTCCAGTGCCCTCTTTGTCTTGTTTGTGCTCACTCAGTTTTAGAAGGTTCTTTAGTTGTGAGAGACAATCTAGTGTTCGAGTTCCTTTTTCTTCTACCTCTTTTTCTGTCCAAGTAATGCCCTGTCTAGGGTCCCGTGCTGTGCCTCTTCAGTGCTATCTGTGACACTGTCTAACCCTAAAGGCTGGGTGGGATTGGTCAATGGTTGCAGGACTCACTCTCAGATAGGTCTGTTCCTCTTTTTTCTCTTTTTCTTGACACAAGGCTTATCTGTGCAGCTCTGGCTGTCCTGGAACTCACTATGTAGACCAGGCTGGCCTGGAACTCAGAGAGATCTCCCTGCTTCTGCTTCCTAATCAGCCCTACCCCAAGTGCTGGGATCACCATTGCCTGGCTTGTTCCTCTTTTCTGACAAGGTTTTGTTTGTCTTGTCTTATAGCCAAAGCTCATCTGGAATTCACTATGTAACCCACACTGGCCTTGAACTCACAATTCTCTTGTCTCAGTCTCCCAAGCATGAGCAATACAACTGTGACTCCTTTCTAGTGGTAAGATGGAGTTCTATATCTCCGTGGGATTGCTGAAGCGTCCTTAGTGGGGATGACAGTGATATGTGGGGCGAGCACCCTAGTGAGCTGGCATTGCCTAGAGAGCCACATGCTCCACAATGGCCTGCTTCAAGCACTGGGCATGCTGCCCCTCTACTGCCCCATTCAGGCGTTGGGGAACTGGGCCCAGCACTCTAGACGATGTCGATCCTGCACTTTCTACCTTGTCTGAATGGCAGGAAATCCTTTAAGCCAAAAATGACCTGCCCCTTTGTGTCTAAGGATAATGAACAAAGGTAAGGCAGGGTGGGAGGAAGGAGCTGGAAGGCCTGCATTCAGGAGGGAGGCAGTCCCAGGGCCTGAGAGAGGCCCTCCAGAAGATGAAGCGACGGAGAGTCTTGCCTCTTGACAGCTTTCTTGCAGGGAGGATGAGGGGAAGGAGACAGATGAGGCTCCTAGAGAACCTTCAGGAAAATCTATTCACCACACCGTCCAGTAAGAATTTTATTTGCAGAAGTCAAGCAAATCAATCGAAAGAAATGAAATCATTCAACCAAGCAGTTTTACAGCAGAGGATGTCTTTACTGTGCTGTTTTTAATGTGACAGTGAAAATGAAAGCGAGCTGATTGTCAAGGGCAGAGAAACAAGGTACGATTAAATAAGAGAACCGCACAATGAAATCTACGGATCTGTCCACGGTCAGAAATGGAGACTCTGCTATTGTGTGGTCAACACAGTAATCCCTAGTGGCTCACTCCTAGCTACCGACATTTACATTGGAAATGTGCTTGGAGGAAATCAAGTGCATGGAAGTACAGAGGAAGTTGCGGTGTTGGAGGGGACAGCAGGAAGAATCTGGGGTCCTCTGGTGGGCCTTGGGGACAAAGGAGATGTAGAAAGGACTTGAGAGGAATTTGAATTTTAGACCATCTGGGGCCATAGGGGAAAGGGCACCTACTTCTAAGTGCAAGTGCTGACCTTGAACAGTGCTGAGAAAAAACCCCAGTGACGTCTAGGGGGCGCTCGCTACTCCGTGGCTGGATCTCCAGTAACAAGGGGCTCACTGCATTCCTCCACTGGCTCCTAAAAACATCACGGAGTAGAGTAACCCTTCCGTTCCGTTTGTCCAGCTGTTTCTCAGATGCTGCATCATGAAGCCAAGCTTCTTGAGAATCACTTCTGGTACATTTCCTCTCTGAAGTGATTTTATAGTTACAATGTTTTATCTAAACCATTTCCTATTTCTTTCTAGCTTGGAGATGGGCAGCAAGCAGTTCTTGCCATTTCCTTTCTATGCACTGTTCTACTAAACATCGGGAGCTTCTACCAGAGAGTCGGTGTCTTCAGCCACCTTTGCGATGACTACACATTCATATGCTCTAATATGCATTGTATATACCATACTGTATGTTCTGTTTGTACTTCTATTGAACACTTAAACTACTGAATCTGTGCCCATAAAAACCCTATAATAGCACAGAAGTATGTGTGAGTTGGTGTGAACGTGGGTGTGGTCTACAGGGTCACCGAATGATGAGTCATTTACCATATGCCCCGCCCCATGAGCGATAAAAGCCCAAACACACAGTCCTATTTGCCAAATGTATCACAATCAAATGGACAGCAGCTTTGATCATCTCCAGGGAAGTCTCCAATTAGCCAAACAACGGACTTTAAAAATATATTTTAGAGCCAACAGCATTGAAGTCAAACCTTCTTGTGTATATAGGAATTTCTATGATTGCTGTAAGTTAAGCCTCTTCTACAGATGTGTCGTGCATCCTAGGTACAACTCTAGTGGAATGATTTATTAGTAGAGTTAAATTTACCAGAACATTTGTGAGGGCTTAGTTTTCTGCTGTGTGACAGACTAGTCCAGACCAGACAACTAAGAAGTGAAATTTAGTTTTCACAGTTGTTAGATTCTAAAAAGGCAGCTGTGGAGAGATCGAAGGCAGAGAGGAAGAGATCTGATCTGATCTGATCTTAGGTGGGACCATATTTATTCATGGTACGAGGGTTATCTTTGTCACTCACATGCATGAGTGGCCAAATTGTCTACAGAGAAAATAAATGGGTTGTGGCCCTTTATAGGGGCAGAAAAGACTTTCATAGTCTGCAAGGGAGGCTGGGAAGTGTAGTCTTTCAGTAGGAAACTCAGTTGTGGAGGTGAGAAGTCCAAGGCTGAAGGCTGCATGCATCTGGAGAGGGCCTTCTTACTGACCCAACAGAAACACATACCAGAAGCTAAGATGCATGGGGCTCTTTATCTTCTTATAAAGCCATGAGTCCTAACACAAGGGTCCCCATCCCTATGGTTTCATCTAAGCCCGATTGTGTTCCAAGAGCCTCACCCCACAAATATCACCATCATATGAATTTCAGGATTTTCTACAGCATGAGCTTTGGAGAACACTCTTCAAACCACGGTATATGGTTCCCTGAGTGAGGAACTAGACTTAAGAAGCGAGGTAAGATATAGTTCAATTTCTCAGGGCACTGGATATCTGGTAGGAAGGGCAAGCTGCAAACACAGGACTCCCAGTAGGCATGATAATGCAGAATAGGCCTCGTAGGCTTCATAGACAACAGCAGTCTGCCACATACCATGTATGTGATGCCCTGTTTCTGATGCTGTACCGATGATATTGGTAGTGGGACCAGGATTTGCCTCACTGAGGTTCTCTTGGTCTCCTGCTCAGGGTGTGGAGTAGTGGTTCCAATGTGCTAGGGTTCCAGGGCCCCAACAAGGTTGAAGGGCTGAGCACAGCAGGACTTCCTGTGTGGGCTGCTGCACACACCATCCTGCCGTGTTTTCTTATAGTCTTCATTGGGAACCAGGAAGGGTAGCTTGGTTTTCCTCCTCTGATACAGCTGTTGATATCCACCCTGGCTCACTATGCAGCTGGGAGGGGGCCAAGAAACCCATTAAGAGCTTCCAGGTGTCTTTAGGATAAAATTCAACCTTCCTTCAAGGCTGGCCCTGATCTCCCTCTTTGTCTTACCCCAGCTGCCCCTACCGTGGCTCTCTTGGGCAACAGCCAGACTTGATCCCTGTGGTTTCTTCAGATGCACCACCTGCAGGCTTGTCTCCAACCTCTGTGCATTGTCTTCCTTGGGCCTGAAGTACTTTCCCCCCACCCGAAGCTGTGTCTGCCAGATCGGCAACAGTCTCCAGTTCTCAGCTTCCAGGTCATTTCCTTAGGCAAGTCCCTGCTGACATGGGAGATAAGCAGGCTCCTCGATGACCCAGGACCTATCTCAGTCCCCATCAAATGTCAGAGAGACTCTTCTCTTCCCTCCTTTCTTCTGTAACCTGCAGAGGGAGGACACAGACCACATCTGTTTGGCTGGCTGTTGTCTTCCCAGGACCAGATGATTTGGCGGGTGCAGGGCCAGCTTTTTGGGCAGGTGAGCTGTGTAGTCAGCAGGGAACTCGTGTGAAGAAGGAAGGCTTAATGCCTGCTTTAGTGTTGCTGTCTAGAAAACGCTGTATTTCAAACAAGGAACCCCATATGTTTTCATTTTGTACTGGGCCTCAGCTATTATGCAGCTGATATGGGGACTAGAAAATGAATTGGTATACATAATTATGTATGTTCTATTTATACACAGTGGGCGGGAGAGATCACTCATTGAGTAAAGGTGCCAACAATTTGTTAATACTTTTTTTTTTGAGAGGAGGGGAGTCTTATTCTGTAGTTCAGGCTGTCTTGGAAGTCACTGTAGCACAGACGGACCTTAACTCTCTGGTGATTCTCCTGCTTCAGCTTCCCCTGTGCTGGAATTACAAGTGTGAGTCACCACACTAACCTGGGGACAACCTGAGTTGGAGTCCATATGGTGGAAGGAGAGAACTGACTCCCAAAAGTTGTCCTCTGATTGTTCCACAAGTACCATGGTACCCACACCCTCACATACACCCCCCCCACACACACACGCACACACACACACACACACACACACACACACACACACACACACACACAAATAATGTAAAGGTAAAAAAAATTAAAAGCAAGGCAATATTTGAAAGAACTGTGTGCTGTTAGTGCCCACCAGCACCGACTGGACTAAGAGAGCCTTCATCCAGTAACTGATGGAAGCAGATGCAGAGATCCGGGCACCAGGTCGAGCTAGTCCAGTCGACGAGAAAGAGGAGGGATTCTATGAGCAAAGGACATCGAGAGCATGATGAGAAAGATGTAAAGGGATGGCCAGCCAAACTAGTGGAAACTCACGTGGCTGGGCTGGACTAGGCCCTTTGGACAGGTAAGACAGTTGTTTAGCTTGAACTGGTTAGGGAACCCCCAGGCAGTGGGATCAGGATCCATCCCTGGTGCATGAGTGGGCTTTTTGGAGCCCAGTGCCTATGGTGGGACACCTTGGGCAGCTTTGGTGCAGGGAGGAGGGGTTTGGACCTGCCTCAACTGAATGTACCAGGCTCTGCTGACTCCTCATGGGAGACCTTGCCTTGGAGGAAGTGGGTATTGGGGGGAGGGAGGCTGGGGGCCTGGAAAAGGGAAGAAAGGGGGATCTGTGGTTGGTATGGAAAATGAATAGAAAATGTCTTAATAATACAAAAGAAAAGAATTGTGTGCTGTCTGTTTGTGAGATGCATTTTCATTAAAGATTGCATTTTGTACAACCACAAGCATCATGAATTAAAAAAGAAAAACAAGTGTGTATCTGGAATGATTTATTTCATCTTGAGTCTAACTAGGAGTGTAAGATGGGTAGGGTGGCATACAATATCCAGAGTCCCAGCCCTTGAGAAGAAGACGCAGGGGAGCTAGAAGTGCCAGTGGGCTACAGGGAACCCTGCCCCAAACAAAAAGGCCAGGACATTTTCTGCAAATTGTAGTTAACGCCACATAGATTTCAACCTCCCTGAGCTCACTGTTCCTTTCTGTGTGAGCAGCTGCCTTTGTCCTCATAAATGCTCATTCTCCTCGCTTGCCACTCTTTCCTGAGTTCTCTACTTGATGCCTGGCCATCTTTAGAGAAGCTGAACTCTGCCCTCCTGGAGCTCTGTCACCCTGCACCTTACATTCTGCACAGTCATTGCCATCCACCCCCTGCGTTCTCACAGCCTCGGACTTCCGGGGTCCTGGTGCACTGGGTTATCATCATCTACTTCCTTGTTTGTTTTTTCTGGGATGTCAGAGTTCTGTAAGGGCCTGGGCTTTGCCTCTTTGGCATCAAGTACATCTGGGACATGGTATATGATTAATGAATGCTTGTCGAAGGGATGAATGATTAAGAGGATGAATCTCTCCTTCTTCCCAAGTGGGTTTTTAGAAATTAGTACTACACTTGGCTGGGCCTCTTGGAGGCACGGTGGGCAGATAATGAAAGAGGGTCAAGTGATGGAGGTTGAGGTCCTGATTGCTTGTTGGTCCTTCTGCTTAGCCATGACCTAGTTAATCCAGCTCATAAAATAGGGAAACCACTGGAAGCTTCAGGAAGCTCGTTGGGTTTTCCTGACTGCTCTGCATTTCTTGGCCCGTCTTCACCTGTCTTGAGGGTATTGGCTGTAGGAAGAAGGAAGGGAGAAAACAGGCCTTCCTACTGAATATAACTCGGGCCATGTTGCCATCATTCCGCCCTCAGAGACATCCAAGATTACAGAAGGTCAGTTATGGCTATCAAGTAGCTTACATGGCGGAAGTCATGAACTCTGTGACCTACTTTGGCCAAGCACCAGGTTGGGGCTGACCCAGATCCTTGGAGGAACCAGATGCAGTGCCTGGCTTGAGAGTTAAAAGTCTATGAGGTGGTGCACACCTTTAGTCCCAGCACTTCGGGGGTGGGGGGAGGGACAGAGGCAGGTGGATCTCTGTGAGTTCAAGACCAGCCAAGGCTCCTTAGGGAGATGGTCTGTAAAGTTAAAAAAGGAAAGAAAAGAAAAATGCTGTGAGGGATCAGGAGCACAGACATCAGCAGAGTGGAACGGCAGCCCGCTTCCGCTTCCGGGTAGAAACACGAAGACCAAACATGCTGCGTTCATGAACATGCCAAGCTGATATTGGGAAGTTTTAAAACTGACACATCCTAGAACTTGTATGAAAGTGTTAGCCCTCGTTGAAGTTTCATGGGGCTAAGTATAAGTCATCGCTTTTCAGGAAAGGAAACAGAGGTCACGCAGCTTGTAGGGTGTTTGGGACACCCTGGGATCTGCATCACTGAGGTCAGCCTCCGATCCCTACCTGACACTGTCTACCTTCCAGAAGGTTCGGCATGTAGGAAGCAGATGCGAAGGCCTCGTGAAGTCTTGAGGTTTCCTTGAGATGTAAAGAGCAGCTCGGCTTAATATACTTAAGCTGTACGTATGGTTTTTTGAGTTTTGATTCCCTGAAAACCAGCCATCCTTGGAGAGTCTGGAACACAAAAGGTCCAGTAACAGGAATGGGAAGCTGTAGTCGACAGTAGGGAGAGGCTTGGGAAGGAGGTGAGACAAGATGTGAGGCTCACTGCGGGTGGGGAGTGATCCAGGATGCTCTGGCTGCTGAGGTCTGGCTCGGGGAAGGAGGCCAGTGGCCCAAGGCACAGTGGTCAGAGGACAGTACGTGACTGGCCATTCCCAAGTGTAATCCAGTTAGTGGGAGTCATCCTGGACACTAAACAACGGCACAGGGCACAACAGTCAGGGCCAGCTGGTGACCTCTGACCTGGGGATGAGCATCTCCTCCTCCAGAAAGGGAGATGGGCTCAGGGCAGGTAGAGATGCCGCCCTAGAGCGAGAAAGACAGACTGAATGTGGACTTCCCGGGATTATTGGGCAGGATGTGTTGGTGGGGTGGGAGTGTGGAAGCCCAGGAAAGGTGCTAAGGTTTGTGACTTCCTGCCTTTCGTCAAGTGATTTTACATGTGTGAGCTCCAGCCTCGCCTACTGTCTTGTGAGGAGGAATTAGTTTCCATGCCTTAGAGACATGATCATAATTTACCAGAGGCCTCTGGAGCTAAACCGAGAGGTCATGGAAGAGACTGAATCTGAACACAGACCTGGTTGCCCAATTCCCAATACACCACTGGGGCAAAAGCTCCCCAGGGGGACCTAGGGGACCTAGGACACCAGGATGTGCCTGACTTCTCTGGTAAAGTTTAAG
Organism: Onychomys torridus; assembly: GCF_903995425.1. Classification (NCBI taxonomy): domain Eukaryota; kingdom Metazoa; phylum Chordata; class Mammalia; order Rodentia; family Cricetidae; genus Onychomys; species Onychomys torridus. The sequence continues at coordinate 45,482,794 of NC_050452.1, forward strand.
ACTGGATGTCTAGATTTCCCCCATCCCATGGTGTATCCCAGTCCCCTCCCATAGTGCCTTGATGGGAACCGTTCAAGTCAGGGCTTGCAAATGGGAGGGGCCATAGAAGACCTTGGTGGGGGTGGGGAGTGGGGGCAAGGCAAGGACAAGGAGGAAGGCCTGGGAGTCAGTGTGGTTAAGTTGCAATTAAGTGGAAGAGTAAATTGCTCATAATACCACAGGCCTCAACCATCCTGAAATGAGTTTATGGTAATTCTAGATAAAAACACAACATTCGGAGACGATACTTAAGAGATCTGGGGTGGGGTTGGTTTACTTTACTTTATTTTATTTTTCCTGACAGTTTCAATCTAATTCAGCACTTTCGCTTTGGCAGACAAGCCTGACCTTTCTGTGGTCTGGGGACTGCTGACTGCTGACGCAACAGAAGGGTAAGAAGCTGTGGGGCACACATGACCCCACACCAGCCTGGCGGTTCCCAGTCTCCTCGCTTGGACTCCGGAAATCTCTGAAACCTGGACCTGTAGCCCTTAAGGATCTGGGGCTGGGTAGGGCGTTCATGAGTTAGAACCCTTTTAAAAAGAGGAATTTCCCCCCAAGTTCACAGGAGGCAGAGAAAGGCGCTGGTTTGGCTCCGATCTTCTCCCTTTTTACCCGGTACAGATGGAGACTGGAGATGAAGAGAAAGAGGAAGGAAGAGGAGGTGGGGGGAAGGGTTTGTAGTAGGGTAGGCGGGCTCTGACTTCCCGGGGAAGACATCATTTCTTCCCGGAGCTCAAACTCAGGTTTCCCTGGGTACTTATCTCTTCTAAACACCACCAGTCGGATTTTTCCTGTGGGTTCGTGTTCCTTTGGAACCAAACCACGCACCTGAATATTCCTCACCTGAAAACCACGTTCCACCGCCCTCACCAAAACAAAAGACAGCACCCACCCCACCCCCAAACCCCAAAGTGATGTTTCACACGCTTATCAGAACTCAGATCTGCTGTGCACACCAGGAAACGGAGCCAGTAAGCCAGCTGTAACCAAATCAGATCTTTCCCCTTGACTTCCACTGGTGAGACTCAGGACTTGCTGACTTGCTGACGTAGAAACAGCAGAGCAGGAGGTGTGGGGGCCCTGCACCCGCCCTGGCAGACGACAACCTTGCTGGCCTCAGCTTGGAGTAAGGAGAATCTAGGATCAGCAGAGACCCGGAGATCTTGAGCGACAGCCTCAGAAGTCAGATGAGGTCATGATTTAGAATTTCACGTGGCCTCAGATCCTGGTGGGTTCTATGCGTTTTCCTCTCCGAGAGTGGATGCTGAACTCTGGTGTGGATAAAAGGGAAGCTGCCAGAAATAACTCTTACTCTGAAAAGGGAAACAAAAGGAGGGGAGGCCGGGGAGACGCTCAGTCAGTAAAATACTTGCTGCACAAGCATGAGAATCTAAGTTTGGATCCCTGACACCCAAGTAAAATCAGGGCCCAGCTGGGCGGTGGTGGCGCACACCTTTAGTCTCAGCACTGGGGAGGCAGAGGTAGGCGATCTCTGTGAGTTCGAGGCCTGTCTGATCTACAGAGTGAGTTCCAAACAGCTAGGGGTGTTACACAGAGAAACCTTGTCTTGAAAGCCTCCCCCCTCAACTCAAACAACAACAACAACAACAAAACAAACAAACAAACCAGGAAAGGTGCTAAGGTTTGTGACTTCCTGCCTTTCGTCAAGTGATTTTACATGTGTGAGCTCCAAAACCAAAGAACAACAACAAGAACAACAACAACAACAACAAAAAAAACAAAACAAAAAACAACAAAAAACAGAGTCCAGTGGAGCTCAGCAGGAAGCCCAGCATTTCTGGAAGGTTTGAGACAGGAGGATCCTGGAAGCTCCCTGACAAGCCAGGCTAGCCAAATGAGCGCATCCAGTTCAGTGAGAGACCCAAAATGTAAGTCTCAAAATATAAGGTGGAGAAAGATAGAGGAAGACGCTCAACATTGACCTCTGGCCTCCACACATGTGTACACACATGCGCACACACCCAAGTGCAGGCATGCACAAACAACACACATACAGCGTCATACCCCCACAATACCCCTTATTTTAGCTGGTGGACTCAAGCCCCAAGCAATAGCCCCTGCCTCTAGTCTTCATTTCAGAGTTATCATGAATGTGCCTGGGTTGAGGAGCCTAGAGGAAGCAGGCTATGGCCCATAAAATGGAGCCAGCCCTTTGTCCAGTGTGAAATTACCCCAGCGAATCAAGCTGGGTTCTGAGGCAGTGCAGACTAACTGGACATAGAGAGGTGGGATTCTAGATGATTTTTATTTTCTCAGCCATTCAAAAGGGTTGAATTTGTCTCCAGTCATTAAACAAAAATTGTCAAAGTGCCAAATGATTTAGCCTCTGCTTTGAAGGACTGAAACTTTTAAATCCCATTATATTTGGGGAGACCCCCCTCTTCTCTGAGATTATAAAATGTTTGTGAGGATGTAGGTGGTCCTAGGGAATGAAGGAAGTCACTGGTGGTCACCATTCTGGTCACTGTTGGTCCTCTGCTGTCTTGGAGACACTGGATTCCAGGTGGTTTCCATTCATAGAATGGTTCTGTGCCTGGTCTCCATTCATATAGAATAGTTCTATGCATGGTCTCCATTCATATAGAATAGTTAGTTCTGTGCCTGGTCTGCATTCATATAGAATAGTTCTATGCATGGTCTGCATTCATATAGAATAGTTCTATGCATGATCTACATTCATATAGAATAGTTCTATGCCTGGTTTCCATTCATATAGAATAGTTCTGTGCCTGGTTTCCATTCATATAGAATAGTTCTATGCATGATCTACATTCATATAGAATAGTTCTATGCCTAGTCTCCATTATATGTGAAGGGAGACCATGCATAGAACCTATCAGGATCACCTGAAGCCACATGACATTCTAAATCGTGATCCCATCTGACTTCTGAGCTGGTCACTCAAGATCCCTGGATCTCTCCTTAGTCCAGACTGAGTCTGGAAACCTTCCTCCTGTCCTTTTCTCCTACATCAAGAATCCCCGAGTCTTACCATTAAAAACCAAGGGCAGAGGTCTCATTTGGTTACATGGCCCTCTTACGATTACACGCTTCGAGTCTGGGTCTGTGGCTTGCAGGAGCACAGGCATGCACAACCACACCCGAAACCTTGCTTTTTAAAACCGTGTTCAAAACACAGGAAAATTCAAAAGATTATAACACATTCTATGCAGCTCTTGCCTAGTTTTCACAGAAATGTAACATCTGTTCTCATGGCACATCTGTTGGCTATTATCAACCCATCAACTGAAACCCATAGACTGCTCCAGTTTCCTCAGTTTCTTCTGCTGCTCCAAGATTCCTTCCAGTGTAGCATGTAGCATTTATTTGGCTGCTCTTTTACGGTGACTCTCCCAGCCTTTCATTGTTTGATGACTTTGATGATTATTTTAATCATCATTTTTATTGTCTGTTCTCTGTAGAAATCCATATTTACAGCTTTAATAACATTAGTGAGGTCGTTTGTTGCTTTAATCACTGAGCTGTGAGCATATGTTTTTAGTACTAGACACCTAAAAGATTTGTTTGAAACTTGCTAATGTTTTCTCCATTAGTGTAGGGTGTATTTCCTTGCTTGTTTTATATTTTTTTTTAGTTTTGTCTTGGTTGGGGGTTTCTATTGCTGTGAAGAGACACCATGACCACAGCAACTCTTATAAAAGAAAACATTTAATTGAGGTAGTGGCTTACAGCTCAGAGGTTTAGTCTATTATTGTCATGGCTGGGAACATGTCGATGACGCTCAGTCAGATATGGTGCTGGAGAAGTAGCTGAGTGTCCTGCATCTTGCAGGCCACAGGAAGTTGACTGAGACACTGGGCGGTATCCTGAGTATAGGAAACCTCAAAGCCTGCCCCCACAGTGACACACTTCCTCCAACAAGGCCATATCCACTCCAACAACACCCCACCTCCTAATAGTACCACTCTCTATGAGAGATTATGGGGGCCAATCACATTCAGTCTACCACAAGTTTATGTATTTATTTATTTTTTTTAATTAAAAAATTTTTATAACATATTTTAATAATTTTCCCTCCCCCATTTCCTCCCAGATCCTCCCTCTTCCCTCTTTAACCAACTATATGTTCCTTCAGTCTGCACTTATACCGCCTGAACACACCTGATCTTGTCTGGCAATTTTTTTTTTCTTTTGAATTCTGGGAATAAACCTAGAGTCTCATGCATGCTTGGGAAGTAAGTACTCTAATGCTGAGCTATATAAAACATCTCCAGCCCCCTTTTTCACTTTATTTCTGAGTTGCCTGGACTGGTCTTGCACTTAAGATCTTCCTGCCACAACCTCTTGAGTCCCTGGGGTTATGGGAGTGGCAGATCAGAGAGTGCCTTTCCCGAGACATCACATCAAGGGTAGGCACTGTCAGCGTGGCGTGCTTTGTGCTTTACAATGACCTCGGCCCCCTGGTTGGAGCAGTGTCTAGATTGTCAGGTTTGTCTATTCCCGTGTTCCCCACCACAGGAGTGGGATTTATCATTATGTTCCTCCTCAAGGGTGGAGTCTCTGCATAAATTATCCAGAGCACTCTCTTGTAGAGACTTGTCTCTTGTGGTAGTGAATTAATCCAATCATTCAGTAGTGTCAGTGAGGACACATGAGACTTTATGCTTCAGGTTCTAATTAATTCTACTTTGTTTTTCTGTTTGGGTTGCCCCAGCTTTGGCCACGGTGAGCTTTTCCAGTTGATGCCTTGCTCTAGAAATGCCCTCCATCCCTCCTGCTTTCCTGTGTCCTTCCCCAGCCTCCCTGTTGCTGGCCACAGCTCTGCTTCCAGCCCTGCTGTGCTGATCTCCTGCTGCATCCCTGGATCCTCTGCGGTTCTGTGCTCTCTTCCTTTCCCAGTTCTTCAGCCTCCTCTGTGCAGCCTGGAGACCCTCTGTTGGCTGAGTCCTTCAATGGCAGAGTTGCGGCCAGCAGCACCCAAACACCTTCATCATTCCATCTACTCACAAGGATTCATTTTTTTCTTTCTATTAACTGACACCAGTGATGAAACCCAAAAACTCTTTCGCCTCCTTAAATGGCATTTTCCATTGTATTTTCTAGTTATGGTAGTATGGGCTGTGAAAACAGAGAGTCTATGTCACATTATGTCATCTCCATGAGATTATTCACTCATACTAATATGTCACAGACACATCCTCAGTTAAGAATTCAGCTTCCCTCTCAGGCCAGCAAAGCAGGTAGGCTAACTGCAGATCTTCACCTCTCCCTCTCTTCCTCTAAGTTCGATCCCATGGTTTCATCTCATCTCCAGTTCTAGGGCAGACAGACCATCTGCTGAAGCCTCCCTCTCCTATCCCGCCACACCCATCTCCAGTGGATCCATGGATCTTCCCCTCCTAACTTCCCTGCCCCACTCATTGCTTTATCCCAGCCCCTAACTTCAACAGACATTCTCTGGGAACCTCAAGCCCCTCTGACCAGGGAAGCAAGTTGGTCAACTGCAGATCTTCACCTCTCCCATTTCCTCCAAGTCCATTTCCCATTTTCCTTCTCTCCATTCCTCCAAGTCCATTTCCCATTTGCCACTTCTCCCTTCTTCCAAGTCCAGTCCCTCAGTCTCAGTAGCAGACCTTCTGCTGTGGCCTCTCCTCACCCTCTGCTCCCATTTTCAGGGGACTAAGCAGATCCTGGTGGACTACCTGCTTTCCTCCCTGCTGTGGACCCCATCAGCACACCTTATCCCATCCCCAATCCTAAATGCTAGCTCCCAATACCCCAAATCACATTTTATCTGGAACCCCAGTGGTCACACCTGTCAGCATCCCAGAAGAATTTCTTACCAGGCAACATACAGCCACCACACTCCCCTAAGAACCAAGGAACAGAACACCCACCCAACAAAGACAAGACCAGATGGCAGCACCTAGAATTATGATCTTCCCAATCCTAGATGTCTAGATGCAGAAGTAAAAACACAATCAACTATGTTCAGGACAATATGTCTCCACTAGAGCCCAGCAGCCCCGAGTATTCCAACATGGCTGAAGCACAGGACAGAGACTTTAAAATAGACTTAATGAATGTGATAGAGGTCCTTAAAAAGGAATGAAGAAATCCCTTTAAAAAAATCCATGAAAATACCAACAAACAGTGGAAGAAAATGAATAAAACAGTTCAAGACCTGAAAATGGAAATAAAATCAATAAAGGAAACCAAAACTGAGGGAAATCCAGAAATGAAAAATTTAGAAACTTGAACAGGAACCTCAGAAGCAAGCCTCACCAACAGAATACAAGAAATGGAATATAAAATCTCAGGCATTGAAGACCCAGAAGAAGAAATGGATACTTTGGTTAAAGAAGTGTTAAATAAGAAAACAAAAACAAAACCAAAACAAAACAAAAAACTCCTGGCATCTAGTCTAATCTAGGACATCTAATAGGAATAGAAGAAGGAGAAGAAACAAAGAAATCAAAGGCACAGAAAAACTAAAAAAAAAAAAAAAAAAAAAAAAATCATTAAAACAAATAAAAAACGGAGTATGTGCTGGGTTTGGTGGTGCATGCCTTTCATCCCAGCACTCAGGAGGCAGAGTTAGGTGGATCTCTGTGAGTTCGAGGCCAGCCTGGTCTACAAAGTGAGTTCTAGGACAACCAGGGCTACACAGAGAAACCTTGTCTCAAAAAACAAAACAACAACAACCACAACAATGGGGGGTGAGGTGCTGGGGGGATAACAGATTTAAACAGAGAATTCTCAAAACAGGAAACTCAAATGGTGGAGAAACACTATAAGAAATGTCCAACATCTTTATCCATCAGGGAAATGCATATCAAAACTAGTTCGAGATTCCATTTTGCACCTGTCAGAATAGCTAAGATAAAAAACACAAATGGCAGCTTATGCTGATAAGGATATGGAACAAGGGGAACGCTCCTCCACTGCTGGTGGGAGTGCAAACTTGTACAGCCACTCTGGAAATCAGTGTGGTGGTTCCTCAGGAAGATGGGAACCATATGCCTTAAGATCCAGCTCTATCACTCTTAGGAATATACCCCAAAGCTGTTTCATCCTACCACAGAGACACTTGTTCAGCCATGTTCATTGTCCATAGCCAGAAATTGGAAACAACTTAGGTGTCCCTCAACAGAAGAATGGATAAAGAAAATGTGGTACATTAACACAATGAAATTTATTACTCAGCCTTTAAGAAAAAAAAAATGGGATCATGAAAGTCACAGGTAAATTAATAGAACTAGAAAAAAAAAATCATCCTGAGTGAGGTATCCCAGATCCAGAAAGACAAATATGGTATGTATCCAATTATATGTGTATATTAGCTGTTAAGTCAATGATTACCAAGCTATAATCCATAGGACCACAGATGGAGGTTAAGTATAGAGTAAGAGACCAGGGGATACAGGTAGGTCTTACTAGGGAAGAGAAATAGAATAGATAGTTATGGAAGGGTGAGGTGCTGAAATGGGGGGACCAAGTGGGAAAGGGAGGAACTATGGGGACAGACAGCTAAAATTAAGGGCCATTTGAGGGGTAGTGTGGAAACTAAATGCAGTAGAATCTTCCTAAAATATATACATATATGAAGGTTATCTAAATGAAATTGCCAAATAATGGGGACTACAGAGTCCCAACTGGCCATCTCTTGTCACCAAATGAAGCTTCCAGTACTGGCACTGGGTTACATCTAATTGAGTTGTTAGCCAAGGGAGTTCTATGGAAATCCTCAAACAACCTAGTCTGTTGCTGAGAGTATTGGTTGCTCTTCACAAACACAATGGATGGCAAGGTTTCATTGCTGAAGACAGCACCCATACAACTAATTGAACATGGAGAAGTCCAGGTGGTGCCTACAGAGCCTTCACCCCATGTGCTAGTATCTTTGTTACAAGAAGGTATTTACATACTACCTGTAGCCGAATTTCTAAGTGGCCTTATTAAATAAAAAACACATAGCCAAATATAGGGGTGCAAGCCTTAGAGATCAGGGAAATAGAGTCATCAGCTAACCTTACCTCACCACTCCATAGCTTCCAAAGAGAGCTACTTCCTATTTACCCTGCACCCTTATTGCCATGCTGTTCTGCCCTCTCATTTGCTTTTAGCCCAGCTACCTCACTTCTTTGTCACTGCCTGTCTGTACAGACTTCCAGGTCTCTATGGTTGGTACTAGTATTAAAGGCGAGTGTCACCATGCTTGGCTGTTCCCTAGTGTGTCCTTGAACACACAGAGACCCTGCCTGCCACATGATCAGATTAAGGGCGTGTGCTAGCACTGCCTGACTTTTGTGTTAATGGCTGGCTATTTCCTCTGATCTCCAGCTAAACTTTATTTATTAACATACAAATAAAATATCACCACATTTCAGCACAAATAAAATAACACCACAACTACCAAAAGAGAAAAGTAAACACCAAGCCAGCCACAACTCTTTGATCTAGAATACTGCCCTGCCTGCAACATTTGTTAGGGCAATGGTAACACAAAGCTTGTGTGAGTGACCAGCTAATATCTGATTTGACTGAAGTCCCACTCCATGAGATGGAACCCATATTCGACACTGAACCAAGAACCAGAGACCATATCTCCCATGGACCTACACTATAACCAAATACTACTGGTCTAGAAAACAAACAAAAACAAAAGCAAAATAATGTTGCAATAAAATGGCTCAATGACATTCTGCTGTACTCATAGGTCAGCCATCACCAGAGAAGCTTGCTCCTGCAGCAGATGGGACAAATACTGAGACCCACAACAGAGCATTGTGCAGAGAGTGAGAATCTTTGGAACACTCACCCCTAAATGAGATATCTCTATCAAATCCCCTCTCTCAGGGTTCAGGGAACCCTTCAGAAGAGGAGGCAGAGTGGAAGAGCCAGTGGGGATGGAGGATCCAGGGAGAGCAATCCTTTCTAAATCGCCTATATGTGTGTGTGTTTCTCCCTGTGTGCTTATGTAGTGTGTGTGTGTGTGTGTGTGTGTGTGTGTGTGTGTGTGTGTGTGTGTGTTATGTGCGTGTGTGTGTGCGTGTCATGTGCAGGGGTTCTTGTGTTCAGATATAAGTGGAGTCTAGAGGTTGATGTCAGAATTTCTTCCTCAGTAACTTTTCCACCTTAATTTTTGAGATAGGGTCTCCCATCGGTCCTGAAGCTTATTATTTTGGCTAGATGAGCTGGCCAGTGAGTCCTTGGGATCCTCCCGTCTCTGCTCTCCCAGATCTGAGGCTATAGATGTGCAGCATCACATCTGGCTTTTACATGAATCCTGCAGAACCCAGATGAATCCAAACTTAGATCAGGCTCCAGTTCCCCGAGTGTTTCCCCACTGGAGCTGCCCTCCTTGGCCTTATGCATGGCTCATCTATCTTCGCCCTTCCTTGGCATGATGTGCTGGAACGTGGCATTGCACAGCTGCATGTGCTAACCCTTCCAGAACATTCTCAGATGCATTCCCAAAGTCTTGCTCAATAAGCTGTACTAAGGGGTGGGGCAGATGCTGGAAGAAGGTCATAACAAATTAAAATGTCTTGAAAAAGACATGGAAGAGGCATTCTGTTGACTAGATGGGTAGGTTTCGGACTTCTTGGCCCCTTTCTTCCTTCCTTCCTTCCTTCCTTCCTTCCTTCCTTCCTTCCTTCCTTCCTTCCTCCCTCCCTCCCTCCCTCCCTCCCTCCCTCCCTCCCTCCCTTCCTTCCTTTCTGAGAACACGTTTCTCTGTGTAGCTCTGGCTATCCTGGAGCTAGCTCTGTAGACCAGGGTAGCCTCAAATCCCAAGATCTCTACCTGCTTCTGCCTCCTGAGTGCTGGAATTAAAGGAGGTCTATCGTTTCTAAAAGGTTAAATGAAGTCATACCGTGACAGTCTGTGGCCTGTGTTGGAAACATACATTTCTCAGAAAACCAATTTCTGAAAAGATGGGGCTGCGTAGTTGCAGGAAACTTAGAAGGATATGTTTTTATTGTTTCTAGAAAAAAAAGGGGGGGTTATATGAGTGGAAATTTCTGGAAAGGAGTCAGGGAAGGAGAAACAGATGTAGGGTCATGACCTACTGAATAAAACTGTTCTTCCAGGAACTCCAGCAGACGAAGGTCACTCTGTGGTGGAGAGTACTATGGACCGATGGAGCTCTGAAATTCATGCGTGGGGCCCCTAAGCCCCAGTAACTCTAAATGTGACCTCGTTTAGAGATAGGGTCTTTACAAAGGTCACTGAGTTAAGATGAGGCCGTCGGGTTGGCCCTAATCCAATACGACTTCTGTCCTTGCAAGAAAGTTTGGATGCAGACATGTATGAAGGAAGGAAGGTCTTGGGGGTACAGGGAGAGGACGCCACCCACCAGGGGAGAGGGGCACAGAGAGAGCACGTCACCGGCAAGCTGAAGACAGGAAACCAGTGCTGTCATTCCTGGACTTGGAGCCTCTAGAACTGTGAGGAAAAAAAAAATAAAGCCACGTTTCCTTGATTAAGTCCCCTAGCCCGCACCACCCACAGTCATGTGTGGTAGCTGGGGAGGGACCAGGGGTCTGGCTCCTGCCAGTGCAGCCTGCACCTCCCCTCCCCTGGCCATTCTTTCTCATTTGTCTGCCATAAGCTCCCCCAAACAAAAGATTTTGAGAATCCGATTCTTTACTTATTTGTGGGATTAAGTCAGTGATTAAAAAAAAAGGCTAAATAAATCTCCTCGCAAAAGGTGGGTTCTGGTAAGCTGTGCGAGTCCAGTAGCTCGCCTGAGGCAGTCTTGGAATGGGGCTCGGTTTCCCATTTTCTCCTTTGGGTGAAGGGAATCATGTCAGCTTTACTGAGGATTGTAAGCACAGGTGGAACCAGTAGGCATCCAACGGTAAATAACTTCATGGGTAACCTTTGCAAAGACTGTGGTCCCTTTGGGCTTCCTTCCCCTTGGCTGTCTCTTCCAGCGGTGGATCTGCAGCTCCTCTCCATCCTTCAGCTCTTTAGTGTTGTCAAATGTTTGGGTCCAGTGGCCCACAGCCCCGGCAGCCAGCCTCTGCTCTGGCTTGCAAAGCTTCACTCAGCCAAAAGGGGAGGGGGGAGGGGGTCTTCGAGGCTTATTCTCCTGCTAAGGAAATGCCCCCCCAAACCCCATGTTTGCATCTTCTACTGGGTCAATATTGGCTGCTTTTGACTCCCCTATCAGGATCGTCTCTGTAAGAAGTGTGTGAAATGAAAAACGAGTTAAGGCTTTGCTGGGGACGGAACCTTCTGGGATTTGAGATCAACGTCCATTCTCATTCTATGGGGAACCCTCTTAGGATCAGGCTTCCTGGCTCCTTCAGACTTCAGAGGGGGCACTTCCACTTCCCGTGGAGGGAACCCTGCCGATCTGCTGAGCCTCAGGTGCTCTTGAGGCAGCTGGGAGGTAAATGCGGCAGGAAGATTAATGATACCTGCAGAGCAGGGCTGACACCACACGCAGGAACATGAGTGGATTCCTCACACAACTCCACTGTGGACCATTTGATCACCCGTGCCTCCAGTCAAGGACTTCTCTCATCTGCCATCATTAGCTTGATCTTCTCCACGGTCCTCTGACACCCTGGACTCTCCCAGGACTTCTGTAAGGTGTTTGGTACGGGATCCCACACAGGACAATTATGGCAAATGGGTCGATGGTATCGTTCCAATCCTCTCTAGCCTTTCTGACTTTTGTCTGCTGGTTTTATCTCTCACGGAGGAAGCACTTTAACTATCAAGGAAAACTATCGATCGTTCTACTTCCTGCCCTCCTCCCATATTTTGAACTTCTGTGATGATATGTATCTGTTTAGGGTGCTAGGTCTTTTGGGTGAACGGATTCTTCCTTTCCTGATAAAATTTGCGTTTTTTGTTTTTGTTTGTTTGTTTGTTTTTGTCTCTGGCAACATTTTCTCTGAAGTTTACTTTGAAATCAGAAGAGCGTCTTTAGAACTAATGATGTTGAATGGGTTCTTTCTTTCTTTCTTTCTTTCTTTCTTTCTTTCTTTCTTTCTTTCTTTCTTTCTTTCTTTTTCTTCTTCTTCTTCTTCTTCTTCTTCTTCTTCTTCTTCTTCTTCTTCTTCTTCTTCTTCTTCTTCTTCTTCTTCTTCTTCTTTTTTTGAGGCAGGGTTTCTCTGTGTAGCTTTGCGCCTTTCCTAGAACTCACTTTGTAGCCCAGGCTGGCCTCGAACTCACAGAGATCTGCCTGCCGCTGCCTCAAATGTTTATACTTCAAATGTTAACCTTGTGAACAGTGCAGGTGGTCCCATCCTGTTGTCCAAACTACTCCTGTCCTTCACTTGAACTGTTTAATCTACTTACATTAAATAAAATTATAAAGATGTTTGGACTTAAAGCTGCCATCCTAATAATTGTCCATTGCTTTACAGGTGCTTAATTCCCATCTTTGGTATAAATTGACAATTTTTAATTGGTTGCTTTGTTTGGACTTTTCGAACAATGCCTCTTGGTGTTATGTTTTAGTGTTCTAGGATTTAAAATCCCCGTGTTTAAGTGTCTGAGTCTATATTCAAATATGTCTTTGCAAACAATGCCAACCAGGGCTTTCCAATCACATGGTCTCTAGTCCATTCCACCCAGTAGCACAGCTGTTGGGCTGAGAGTGTGGATGTGTTTGGGAGTAGGGTGCTGATGTCAGCCAGTCTAATATGTAGATTAGATTGGATTGAATCTGAGGTAACTTTGCCCAGATTCAAGACTCTATGTGATATAGCTCTGAGGGGAATGGTTTCCCCAATGCAATACTACAGCTATGAAGTGAAAGGTATCCTGGGAGTCAAGGAATAGCACACCACATGACAAACTTCACAGGGAAGCTTTATTGGGAAAGATACAAGGGGGTGGCTGCCTCTGCTTGGATGAGAAGCGGCCGAGAACTGAACTGGAGGCACGTTTATATAGTTTCTTGGGAGCCTCGTTTTCTAGGGTGGAGATTTCCAGGGTGAGGATTGGTGAAATTCCAAGTCCTGAGCTTGGAGTGAGTCCAGGGATTGGTGGGATTTCGAGTCTAGGGATTGGTGGGTGTTTGAGCTTGGGAATTGGTTGGTTTTCCAAACCCTGAAGTGAACTAGGACTTTTTACAGTCACCATTGTCTTCTTATTGGATATCCCACAATGACAGTGTGAGGGAGTTTATGAACCTGGTTGCCGATGAGGCTGAAGAAAGCTCTTGCCCAGGAGCCAAAACACCCAAATTCCAACAATGCAAGTGACCTTCTTTCCCTCTTTGCATTATAACCTGACAGCTAGCTTTGGAGCTGTTGGATACTTCTCTTTGCTGATTAATCTCCATGGTTTCTGTGCCTCCAAAGACTCTCTCTCTCTCTCTCTCTCTCTCTCTCTCTCTCTCTCTCTCTCTCTCTCCCCTTCACCCTCCTTTCCCCATCCCCCTTTTCTCTCTTCCTTTGACTTGTCCTGGCCCTCCAACTGGCTATGCGGCTCCCAGAAAATTGAAAGAATTTCCATAGCTCCCCCTACCTACCTGAACCTCTGCTTACAAGTAGTCTGGACTTGGGTGACCTCAGTCAGAGATCTCTGGAGAGATCTAGCTCAGCGCTGCTTATCTCTGGAAACAGTCTCTATCTTAGCTGTCTCCTTGTGTCCCCAGGCCTCTGTGCACTCCCCTGCCTCCATGTGCTTGCAAAGGCCCATGGGAGGAGCTGGCCTGCAGGTACGATTTGCTGTGCGGCTAGAATTTCTGTCAGCCTCTAAGAAGCAGTTCAAGATTTGTTGATAGCTCAGCTGATTTCTCTTCATTCCTGTCTGTGAAATGTGTTTCCTGAGATGGCCTGAATGTGTGTGTACCTAAAAAGTCCACCTATTGAGCTGAATGGTGGTGGAGGCAGTGTACACATTTAATCCCAACATTCTGGAGGCAGAGGAAGAGGAAGAGGCAGAGGCAGAGGCAGAGGCAGAGGCAGAGGCAGAGGCAGAGGCAGAGGCAAGCTGATCTCTAAGTTTGAGGCCAGCATGGTCTACAGATCAAATTCCAGAATAGCCAGGGCTACACAGAGAAAGTCTGTCTTGAAAAACAAACAGAAAAAGTTCATACATTGAAATGGAATCTCCAAGGCAACAGGGTTAAAAGAAGCAGGGGGAATGAATATACCATAAAGGTAGGAGGGCCCTTAAGGGCGAGATTAATGTCCTTATAAACGAGACTAGAGGGGCTTGCTAGCCCCTCTGATGGATAATATTAATTGCCATATTAACATGATCTAGACTCACCAAGGAGGTAGGCATCTAGGTATGTCTGTAAGAGATTATCTAGATTAGGTTAACCCTAAATGTGGGTAGACTCAGTCCATGGCTGCTGTCCTGGACTTCATAAAAAGGAGAAAGTCAGCTGTACACCACATGCATCTCTCTCTGCTGCCTCATGCTCCTGCCGCTAGGATGGGCTGTACCTCAAACCGTGAGCCAAAACCAACCCTTCCCCCCGTAAGTGCTTTTGTTTAGTGTTTTGTCAAGTAATAATAAGTAATAATAAGCAAAATAATATGTAATAATAAGTAAAATAAGCAAGCCATGCAGTCCCTGTTGGGGGAAATTCTATCACACTGTGAACCCTGAATTTGCATTTGTATTAATGAATTAAAATTAACCTAGGGTCAGGGGGCTGCGTTAGCAACTTATTGACAGAAAGAAATCATAGAGCATCAGAGGGCATCCAGAAGAGATAGAGAGACACAGGAAGTAGTTGGGTGGGGTTTGGAGTGGTGCAGGTTTTTCTGGTTTGGCGATTTGAAAGCACAAGGCTTCCGTGGAAGCCTGCAAGGAGAGGTTAGCTAGTTGCTGCTCACCCTCTCTGAGCTCACAGGTTTTCACCCTAGCCTTTGGATCTCGAGTCTTACTCATAAATAGACAGACAGAGGTTTAGCTAAAACTACCTTTAGCTGCAGCAATAGGGCCAGTGCCTGTGGGAACTCCCACCCAGGTTGCAACCTGAGCAGCTAGGCCGCTGCTAGAGACGCAGGCTGATAACTGTAGAGTTGCAATTGCTGGCTGAAATAGCAGTAGATTAAAGGCCGAAGTTAAAGCAAGCGCCTTTTACTCTGCTGCTGTATGAGGTTGCAGGAGAAGGCACCTCTTAGAAATGAACCATCACCACACTGGCACTTTGATGACCTTGGACTGCCTAATCTACAATCATCTTCTATTGTTTATAAGTTACCCAGTGTATGATGTTTTGTTTCTAGATGTCTCCAATATGTCCATGGATGGGTATCATCCCACAGAGAGCCATTGGATGAATCCATTGTACCTTATTGGATACCTAGAAAAATAGATTCATCAATGAATGACAGGGAGGAAAAGGAGCTTCCATAGATTTGTAAAGGAACTGGAGAGTTGATAGTCTTTTTGTTTGTTTGTTTATTTGTTTTTGAGACAGGGTTTCTCTGTGTAGCTTTGTGCCTTTCCTAGAACTCATTCTGTAGACCAGGCTGGCCTTGAACTCATAGAGATTTGCCTGGCTTTGCCTCCTGAGTGCTGGGATTAAAGGTGTGCACCACCACCGCCTGCTTGAGTTGACAGTCTTGAAGAATGAATCCCATGTATATTCTCAGAGAAAGACATACACCCCCAATAAGAAGGTGTGCAGAGGAGATCAGCAGATAGCAAAGTCCTTGAATGCAGATATGGATCCTGGATTGAGTGTGTTGACCACAGTGCATGAGTGGGAGACAGAGAACAAGTCAGTTCTCTCCTACCATATGCATCCCAGGGATCATCTTGGTATCAGCTATCATAGTTAGCCATAGCCTAACATGGATGCAGAAGCTTCACATAGCTTTGTTTCCTCAGTAATTAAAATACATGAAGAGGAGCCAGCAGGCAAGCAGTAGTACAAGACACTTTCTGACATACGTATTCATATAGTTTTTTAAAAAAAAATCTACATTGTAACTCAAGGAAAGTACCTCATGGGTGGGAATTTCAGGTCGTGGATACCCTTCCAACCACACCCATGAAGCAGCAGCCCATTTGATTGGTATGTTGTCAGTCTGATCTAATTATAGCAATTATGACAAATGGCCTTGATGCTTGAGGTTGAAAAGGGAACTAATACTTCCTAATGAAGCAGGGTTGTATTTGCATGAAGGTGGAGGTGGTCTACCGAGCTAAGGACTTTTAGAGAGAGCCACAGCTTTCTAGATTTTGACTTCTCAAGTCCTGATCTTAGTAAGAGAACGGAAATTACCCTTTCTTTCATCTCTGAGCTGTTTAGAAGATCAAGCCAGTATGCTTTTCAACTTAAAAAAATGATAGAAACTGTCTTGAAATCATTTAGTTTTATAAGTATCAAATGCAAAGGGGGTATGGAGGAAAGGGTTATTCAGCAATCACAGACCTTGGAATTTGGGAACTATGGAGGAAACACTTATGGAAAAATGCTTCCTAGAAATAAAATTGCTAATGTGCAATTGAAACTGTGGGTTTTCTCCTCAAGGGACAGGTGAGGTAACACCACCATAAAGCTCCTACTTTGCTGTAGAATAATGCTTTTGTACACTGGTTTAATAAAACACTGATTGGCCAGTAGCCAGGCAGGAAGCATAGGCTGGATAAGCAGATAAGGAGAATTCTGGAAAGAAGAAGGCTGAGTCAGGAGACGCCAGTCTGCCATCCAGGGAGCAGCATGTAATGGCACACAGGCAAAGCCACGGAACACTTGGTGACATATAGATTAGCAGAAATGGCCTGAGTTTAATTGTAAGAGCAGTCAGTAGTGAGCCTAAGCTAATGGCCAAGCAGTTTTAATTAATATAAACCTCTGTGTGTTTACTTGGCTCTGAGCGCCTGCGGACCGGGTGGGACACAGAAAAACTTTCAGCTACACAACTTTCCACTCCCTACTTTCAATTTCTTCTCACTACCACATTCTCATTATCTGAACTGATGGGGGAAGTTTTGGTGCAACCAGAACACTTCCTGATTTGAGTCGAAGAAGAAAAAGTACAGAGAGGAGATATGGTTTTGAGAACAAAGGGAAACTGACTAAATGTGAGATCTCTGGTCACTGCAGAGTTGGGAGTGTGCACTTTAAATTTTGCTATGGGGACAGTTCCTGGAGACAAAAGGAATGAGCACTTCCCTCCTAGCCAGGAAGTCAATCAGGCGAGGTTCTCCATGTCTCCATGTGAAGCCATCCTCTTGGGTTTTACCTGGGTGGCATCCTGCTGCAAAGCATGTCACACAATTGACTGCTACAGGGTTTTGAAGTTCTTTTGACAAGAGAAAAACTGGTGATGATGAAGTGGAAGACTTATTTTTATTTATTAATATTTATTTATTTATTTATTTTTATTTTTGAGACAGGCTCTCATCTGCTATAGGCCAACCTCAAAGGGAGCAGAGGATGACCTTGAACTTCTGACGCTCCTGTTTCCACTTTTTGAGTGACTGGGATGACATGAGTGCCGTACCCAATGTGTGCAGTGCTAGCAACCACAGCAAGGGCTTCCTGCAAGATAGGCAAGCACTTTACCACCTGCACCATGTCCCCAGTCCTGAAGCTGGAGGAGTCTAAGGCACAACAGTTATGAACAGTGATCTGTCATCTGTCGCCTGAAAGGATGAAACTTGATTAGCTGATGGAGAATATGTGTTTATTTAATTTTGGATTATTTCCTCCAGGTTCAATGACACGAGACAAGATGTATTTTTTAACAAAGCATCTTCCATCTAATCCTGTTCTTTCCGATGTAACTGCAACAAAGCAGACAACTTCCCCTGCTTTCCAGCTCTAATCTAAGCATCGCATTTGCACCTGGGGAAGAGGTCTGCTTACAGTGCTGCATTGATGGTGCAGTGATGCAGGCTGCAGTTGAGTGGAAGGCTAAGAGAATGCATCCTTAACTTGTCTGCTGCAGATTGATTTTGGCCCAAGAGAGGATGCCTGTTGACATGTTTGTTGACAATAATAGCTTGCCTATTGAGAAAGGTGCTGTCCTTTGAAAGATATTAACAAAAAAGGTGAACCTTATACAAACTGGACTTGGGAAGACTGAAATAATTGTCAGCATGCGTTTTCATAATTAATGTTGACTGTATTTTTAATGTTAATGCCATCAGTCAGGAGAGCAGTCATTGGTTAAATTAACTAGAGAATAAAATCTCAAATATACATGGAGTTGGTGTATAATTGACTAATTATTGGTAGAAGTTAGCTAGGTGGGGATTATAATTAATGATAGGTATATCCAGGGGAGTGGTGGTGTTAGATTACCAATTTCCCCTTTCTTTTTTTTTTTTTTTTTTTTGAATCACTATGTGTTCCAGGCTAGCCTTGAACTCAGGATTCTCCTGCTTCATATCTTACATTTTCAACTTGGAAGACTACAATGTGGAGGGTAGAAAGCACTCTGCCTATTTAATGGCTTCTATGATCTGATTTTGCAGGGGTTTTATTGGGGACTGCTTTGTTGGACTATTTGGCTGGCCTAGATCCCAATGATGATGATGGCTAGTATTTGTGGAGCATTCACTCCCGTAACCTATGTATATCCACTTACAGACTCCTCTCAGATGGTTTTGTGGTGTGTTCCCATCTTATGGATGAGAAGACTGAGGCAAAGGGTTATAAATATATTGATTACTAGTCCATGGTAGAGCCAGGTTTCAAATCCAGGTTGTCTTAGACCAGCCTTCACATTCCTTGCAGTGTGTTCCTCTTCATGTGATATATACCAGGGCAAACAGGTAGGAACATCACCAAGCAAAAGGACACAGGTCAAATAGACCAGGCTTGTAGAATATAGAATCTTAAGAATTCCTAGAAATAAAGAGCTAATGGTGTAGCATGGGGGAGTGCTGTGGATTATGCTCATTGTTAATAAAAATTAACTGATTGGCTGCTAGCAGGGCAGGAAGAGATTGGGTGAGACAGCCGGACCCTGACAGAATAATGGGAGGAGGAAGGGCAGGTCAGGAGAGTTGCCAGAGATGCCAGCCAGCCATTGAGCAAGCAAGACATATAGGAAATGAGGCAGCAAACCATGAGCCAGGTGGCAAAGCATAAATAAAAATATGAGTTAAGTGTAAGAGTTAGCTACTAGCAAGCCTGAGCTATCAGCCGAGCATTTATAAATAATATTAAGTCTCGGAGTGGTTGTTTGGGAATTGACAGGCAAGAGAGAAATGTCTGAATACAGGGGAGAGCGTGTGGCACACCCTATGTGATAGGGATTCAGGTTGTTTGGAGGCATGAAAAAAACAAGGGGAGAGGGTGTGTTTTGTAGTGTAAAGTCTCAGAGAGTCTACTTATCTGAAAGCTCTGATCACAGGGGGTAGGTGACCAAGGAAGACAAATCTACCACTTATCTTCTTTTTTCCCTTATGCAACAAATACTTACAGACTGTCTACTCTCCTACCTGCACCAGGCAGCTGAACAGGCAGGAGGCATCCCATTGAAGGGACAGCCATCCCTGGCCTTTGGGTTTGGAGACTAGCTACTTGATGCTGTCTCAGTAAGTTCCAGTCACTCCCATGAGACTTTAAGGATTGCAGACTTGACCATGGTTATGGAGCTAGTAACTACCACTGGTTAAGTGGCAGAGACTAGATTTTACTGCATACCTTTAGAGGGGATGAAAATTGGTCTTACTTTACTGTCCTATGTACCTCTTAGAAATCATACACCCTTCCTTGGCACTGCTGGACTAGAACGTACAGGAATGGGAGACTGGGATAACACAGACAATGGTGGAGATCAGATGACAGGGTCTTTCCTGTTTTGGCAGAAGGGAAGATGGGTGGAAGAGGACAGGATGCCAGGATGGAGGGATAGCAGTCTGACGAAGGAGGAAAGGGTGGGTATCTGAGTTTTCTGCTTCCATAACTCAAGGCCATAGCTTGGGTAGTACATAAATAGTGGCTAAATGGCTCATGGTTCTGAAGGCTGGGAGGTGTAGGAATGTGGTGGTGGCATCTGGGGAGAATCTTCTTCTTGCTCCGCCATCATGTGGCAGAGGGCATCCCTTGGTGAGATACCAGTGTGCAAGCTTGGGTTTCTCTTCCTTATTTAATAAAGCCACTAATGGCATCATGGGTGTCACCCCCATGACTTCATCTCATCCTGACTGCCTCCCAAAGGTGTCTAAACACCATTAACATTCAGATAAGATTTTCAGTATATGAGTGTTTGAGGTTCACATTCAAACCATACCAGTTGGCAGCCACCAAATATTAACCCAACCGTACCATATTCAAAGCTTATCTGGGCACACTCTGCTTGCACTTAACTGTATCAGAGAAATAAGAGGCAGGGCCTTCAGGTCCTTTTCTTCATGGAAACCATGGATATGAATATTCACGGGCATCATTCATATTCTTGGATACCCAGGATTACCACATAGATTTTGTTTACAAGAGCTTTCTCCTGAGAAGGTCCTTTTGTTGGGAAGACATTACCCTATAGAATGAAGTATCAAGGACTGGGGCTTGGGTCTCGAATTACATACATTTCCCACTGTTTTTCTGGTGATAGCATTTGATCCTGTAGTTCTGGGGGAGGGAGGGGCAAGGGTTTGGAATTGGGTAGAAGCAGGTCTCAATGTTAGCTCATCTACTCTTACGGTTTGAAGGTTGAACACTTGGCTCCAGTTGTTGGTGCTGTTTTGGAAGGTTGCAGCATTGTTGAGAGATGGAGTGATGTTGGGGGATGGAGATCCTGGGGAGTGGATCTTCAGGTTTCACTAGCCTTGGAGTCTGGCCTGCAGCCTCTGCTTCCTGACCCACCAGGATGTGAATAAAGCTCCTGCCACCATGAAACCTTCCTTGCGGTGATGAACCAAAACTGTGAAGCCAGACTAAATCCTTCCTGTAAGGATGCTATATAAAAAGAAACTCCAAAAACAAAATAAACGACGGTTTTTATCACCTCATGAGAGGTGGCCCAAGACCAGGATAGCTACCTCACATTGTAGAAACCAGGACAACCTTGTGGTTGTCCATTCCCTAAGATGATCCTTTCAGTTGTGAGGCCCAGGCTGGTCCTTCCTGAAGGGGTTAAGCAGCAGCACTCTGGTCACCGCCTGTGGTGGCCCTGGCAGTCACAGCGGAAGAGAGTGCTGGATATTTCGGTGGAGGAAGAATCACGAGCCATAGTTACCTTTCTAGAGCTTTATTAGGAGGAAGGGGGGAGAGAGAGAGAAAGACAGAGAGACCTCATGGAGGGGAAGAACAGAGGGAATACAGAAAGAGAGAGAGAGAGAGAGCCCGTGAGAGGGCACGCCCAATCTTTAGGCTGGGATGCCGCCATAGCAGACTGGTGACTCAATAAGGACATACTCCTTACACTTACTTAATCAACATGCCAGTCATCAGCTTGGTGGGAGACGGGAAAGGGGGTGAGAGGGGTTCCTTT
The DNA here is from genome assembly GCF_903995425.1 of Onychomys torridus. Lineage (NCBI taxonomy): Eukaryota > Metazoa > Chordata > Mammalia > Rodentia > Cricetidae > Onychomys > Onychomys torridus. Next base: position 45,504,204 of record NC_050452.1, read on the forward strand.
TCTTTAAAGGCAACTCTGGCTGAATGTGGCGGTGTGCACCTATGATCCCAGCACTTGGGAAGTTTAGGTGAAAGACTGTAAAATCAAGGGGAGTCTGGGCAATTTAGCAAGATCCTGTCACACCATAAAAGGCCCTGGACTCACTTCAGTACTTGGGGGTTTAGGTTTATTTTCAAAAATAAGAAAGAGCTTCAGAGAGTTGGAGGGGCTCCCACTCTGGGTGTTACCCAGCCCAGTGCTCCCACCACAGGGAATGGATGGAAAGTCAGGTAGTCTTCACTGGGATTGGTCATTTTTGAGTGTATGGAGGGTAGTAAGGAATGCACACACCTTAAAACATGTCCTCTTGGTCCAACAGAAGAGCTGATCAAACCACAGGAATGGGATAGCTCATGATTCTCCAGGGCTCCGCCCTCATTGTCTGAAGGGAGCACTCTCCTGTCTCAAGAAGACCAGGGATTGGAGGTGGGAAACGAAGTTGGTCTTACCCTCTCATGCTCACCATGTCTGTGCCTGACCTCTCATCTCTCAAATACAGCCTCCCACTTTCCACCCTGCCGGCCCCTCACTGGGTGATCTTTACTATAGTCTACACCCTGGCCCCTGTCCTGCCCACTAGAGGAGCTAGCCACATTTACATTGACGTTAAGAATGAATTATTAGTCGAGGATAGTTTTTACAATTGCTCCCCATGACCTTTGCTTGCTTTGTTTTACAAGGCTGGGTACTAAGGCATCCACTCAAGCCTAGAGAGAAAGAGACCCAGAACCTTGCTAGACTGAGAACCGGTTTGCACTCTGATGCAGCTGATCTGTTTTAAAAGAACTGTAAAACACCCACAGTTAAATACAACCACTTGAGCCTCGGTGGATGGTAATTGGTGCTATGGCTTATTAAATGCCAGTGTTTCCACACAGGTGGCCCCCGAAGACTTTCTGTTGTTTTCCCAATAGCCACAGTTTTGTTGAGCATGCCCCCCCCCCTCAAAGTTAGAGATCACTGGCCGAGAATGGACTGTGTGCCAAGTACTGCGCAGTCACCCGGTCACCCGCCTTCCCCGAGTGGTATCATCAATCTGTTTTGTTGGAAGAGCAGTGGAGACCACTTGAGACTTCAGTGTGGTTCTCACGCATTTCTGGGCATCGCTTCTCTGCCCTGGTTCCTCCTCATGGAAAAAATTATCTCTCTAACACGCACACTCCACCTGGCAGCAAACCCAGGGCCCATGGTGGTTGAAAAATGCATATATTTTAAAGCTACGGGGGTTCCATGTTTTTCTTTTTGGCTGTAAATCATCAAATGCCAAAGCTGCAAGGATTTCATTATTGACACGGAGATGCTAATAAAAGCTGTTAAAAGCCAATGGCTTTTCTTTTTTTCCTTTGCTCTTTCTCTTCTCTTCCCTTTTCGCTTCACTCCCTCTCCTCTTCTCTCTGCCCCATCTTCTCAGGATGTATATAAATCACTGTGATTGCCGCAAACAACTTCAAGGTCGTGCGTGTGTGTGTGTGTGTGTGTGTGTGTGTGTGTGTGTGTGTGTGTACTGATAGCTGCAGTTCCAACTAATCACTGCTTTGTTCTCCTGACAGTAATTCATTGTCCTCTGCAGGATTAAGGGAACCAAAAATGACTCCTCACTGGTTGTCCACAGAGAAACGTCTGTCACTTGATAAGTATCACTTACAGAAAAGAACTTTGGTTGTGCAAATGGATTCAGTATTTCCCAATTCCATCTGGAGCAAGAAGTCCTCCTGGGAGACAAAGGCCACTGGTGTGTACACAGAATGAAGGCCACGTGTAGAACTGAAACCGGCCTTGCAGCACAGCGCGTATGTGGCGTATGTGGCGTATGTGGCGTATGTGGCGTATGTGGCATGTGGGGGCCGCAGCTTTGGGACTCTCCTTTGGTGATAGGAGGAGTTAGTGCCAGGAGGTGCATTCCCCACCCCTGCCTTGAGCCTTTCATCTTTGCATGTCGCATCTGAAATCTAAGGAACTAACACAGATTAAACATAACAGCTATGCTTGACCCCAACCTGTTGCTAGGTGTGGCCTCCAAACCGCTCTTATTTCTACTATATGCTCTTTGATAATAAAATAACAACCCTTTCAGCCTTTAGCAACGCTTTCCCACAGCTGCTCTCACAGAGAGGTCTGGCATACCTCTGCAAGCATGCTTCTGTTTTGTATTAGTCCTTGTCCATAGAAACAGGGGAGATGTTATAGACATGCAGAAATCTTATACTTAACCACAGTGAAGCCAACACAATCCGGCCGCTCCTCACCCTGTTCATGTTAGAGAGAGCTGTGGCTCCGAGTTTTCATGGTTCAATTATTAAAGAGAATGCCTTATTCCTTAAACAAAAAAAAAAAATTACAAAAACAGGATGTAAAGATTAATGTAAAGTAAAAGAATTCAAGAGTCTAAACTCACAGAAACTGGCATTAACTATTATTTTAGTCTAGGGGAAAAAAAAAAAACAGACCATTTTCCTGTCATGTGGTAAAATTGTGTAGCAACACATCAGCCGTGGGTGGGAGAGAATCCTGCGCTTTTGTTGATACTAATATCAGTAACTATACAGAAATATTTATAATTTAACTTTAATGGGAATAAAGAAAGTAAAATAACATGAGCCCAGTTTATAAAATCCGAGGAAAGCCTACGTTATTAAAAAGATTGAGGGGTAGGGGAGACGGCTCAGCCTGTAAAGCACTTGAGCCATGCAAGCCTGTGGACCTGAGTTCAGTCCCCAGAACCCACTTTTAAAAGTTGGACATGGTGTCACCTGTAGTGGTGGCCCATGCTTCTAATCCAAACCTTGGGGAAATGGAGAAAGGTCACTCTCCAGATTGCTGGCTAGACAGCCTATCCTACTCGGCAAGATCCAGGCCGATAAGAGACCCTGTCTCAAACGATCAGGGGAGATGACGCCTCTGGCTTCCACATGACATGTGGCCCACATGTGCATCCCTCCCCCCCACACCCCAGCCGCACCGTATTGCAAAGAGGCACAGTAAAACACTTTCTCTGAACACTGAGGTCATTTCCTGGCCATGGTGGATTTTTTTCTACCCTTGATTACTCTTCATTTTTACAGTGATTCAGCTCCTTGTGTTCAGGAGGGAGGTCTTATTCTAAGAACGCACAAATGGAAGAGTACCATTGACTTCTCTGCCAATTTAGACATGAAACAGAAAGAGAGTTGAAAAGGATGTTGCTTTGGGAAAGAACAAATCTGAGTGTTTTCTTTCTTTATTCCAGAGGTCAGTAAACTTTGTGCTTTGGGGACCACACATTTTTGCAGTCCTGCTCTGCCACGGAGGGGTCACGTAATCTGTGGGTGAGTAGCCATGGTTCTGTGCCAGTAAAGTGTTATGTGTGGACAATGAAATCTGAATACCATCGGTTATAAAATAATTTCTTCTAACTCTTGCTCCACACTTTTAAAAGCCAAATAATCTGCAGTTTGTGGGTTTTGCACACTAAAACATGATCATCAGGACAATACTCTATGCTATTACTTTATGTTTTTAGAAAACTTAAATATAAAGATGCATTCATTATATTTTAGTTTTAATAAATTTAGTAATGTCTTTTTTTTTTTTTTTTTTTTTTTTTTTTTTAAACAGAGTATTTCTGTGAAACAGCCTGGCTGTCCTGGAACTTGGTAGATCAGGCTGGCCTCGAACTCACAGACTCACAGAGATCTGCTTGTTTCTGCCTTCTGAGCACTGGAACTAAAGGTGTGATCACCACTCAGGGCACAATGTCAAAAATTGTAATGAGTGCATGTACTCCAGTGACTTTTATTATAAATTGGGTTCTGCTGCTTTGGGATTCTGAGTCTGTGGGGTCAAGGTCTACCAGAGGTCAGAGTTCAAGTCATGCTGAGGAAGGGAAAGGGAGTCCTTATGAGTCAACTGGCAGTGCCAGCCACTGGCAGTTGAGGCATTCAAGGCTGCAGTGACCAGCTACGGTTCTATGGACTTTTCCCAGACCCACCAGGACTTGTGTGTGAAGAAACCAGTCATTTCTCTTCTAGCCACCACAAGGTCAGAACTGGGGTATACACACCCCACCCCCAATATGACTCAGAAGGAACCCCACAAGGTTATCTCCTGGGGTTAGAGAGGATGCTGTTCCTACAGGAAGGGGTGTGTGGAAACAGAGGCCCTTTATTGGGCATGAGGACTTTTGTGGTCCTTCTGAGTGCCTGCTGCGTAAACTGCCGCGATTAGGCTGGGGAATGTAAGCTTAGATCCTGCTTGTTTCTTTATTGTTGTTGTTTTCAAGTGTAAACAGACTGTTTTGTTGAAGGTTTATGTGGTCCTGGAGACAGTTTTGTTATCGTCGCTTTAAAAAAATACAGAAGATTTCTCTGTAGTTGTCTTTAGCTGCGCACTGTCTTGTTCAGCAGCAAACCCAATAACCAAAACCCTGTCTTGGCAAGACAGTACTAGCCCAAGAGACGCGGACGGTGGGTGAACTGAGAACACAGCTCTGGGACTGAATGCCGTGAACTTGCCGAGGAAGGTGGCATGTGTTCACATAATCAGCCAGTGAACCAATCACAAAGAACGTATCAAATTCTTACAACATTCTAGATCTTTACAGCTCCCGGTACACTTTATTTACTATGCCTGCTTATGATTAGACCCACATGACACACTTGAGGTCTGAGAGGCGTCAGTCAAGTTCAATATAACTTCACAATGCCACTTATTGAAGACTCCAAGTTTTGCTTATTAGAAGGGGACTTCACTTGAGTGACATTTTATTTATATAAAGAAGTGTTTCTTATTAAACCACATTTAAAAAAATGAAAGCACCAAGTGGGAATGGTGCACGCCTTTAATCCCAGCACTAGGGAGGCAGAGGCAGGGAGATCTCTGAGTTTGAGACCAGCTTGATCTACAGAGGGAGTTCCAGGACAGCCAGGGCTGTGAGAGAAACCCTGCCTTGGGGGAAAAAAAAGCATGTCTAGAGACATTTTGGTTGGTGGAGCAGGATCCCACAGTGCAAAAGGACACCTTAAAAGGACCTGAACACAATGACCAAGAGATCAAAGTGATTCATTGTTGCTTCAGGGCTGCAAGGTTCCAGAAGGATCTGCATTCGAGCGCCTCTGAGGGGAGCCCCTGACAGTCTCTAGACACCCTCACAAAGCCATGGAGTCAGGATATCAAGGCTGAGGTAACTCCATCATCCTGGTGGATCAAATTATCACAAATGTTCTTCCCCAATGACAGATCTGTTCCTTGCTAAACCAGCAAAGGTCACAGATAATCACACCAGAAGAATGTGTTCAGGTGCCTCAGAGTCCCAGTGGGGGTGGGGGTGAGGGTGGGGGGGGGGGTGGGGGGCAGGGTTGAGAGGCAACATGGGCTCTTCAAGTGACTTGAACTTGGTGCTCTCCTGGGCTGAGCATAGTCCGATGGCTGGCAGAGAGCCATACTCGTCACTTCCTGTCAGGGAGGAAGTACGTTTCAACGATGAAACAATTCCATAGTTGTCTCTGAGGTTAAAATATTTTGTAAGCAGTTATTGCTGGAATCACAAATGGGAAAACTGTACTTGTAAGGCAGACATGGTGCTGGAGAGGTAGCCGAGAGTTCTACATCTGGATTGACAGACAGCAGGGAGAGAATGACACTGGGCTTAGCTTGGGCATCTGAAACAAATCCTGCCCCCAGTGACACACTTCCTCCAGCAAGGCCACACCTCCTCCAACAAAGCCACACCTCCTCCAACAAAGCCACACCTCCTCCAACAAAGCCACACCTCCTCCAGCAAGGCCACACCTCCTCCAGCAAGGCCACACCTCCTGGTAGTGCCACTCCCTGTGATGAGTACCACTCCCATTTCCTTTCAAACCCCCACAGCACCCTTATATTATTCTTCCAGTTTATTAAATGTATTGTTTTCTGGGATTTTTAAACTCCCAGAAATTCCTGGTAGAGGTGGTCAAGAAAAAAGATGTGTGTGTGTGTGTGTGTGTGTGTGTGTGTGTGAGAGAGAGAGAGAGAGAGAGAGAGAGAGAGAGAGAGAGAGAGAGAGAGCGAGAGAGAGAGAGAGAGAGAGAAGCATCTATGTTTACTCTGCTAATTTAGCACCATGCCTAGAACATAGTTGGGACACAGTAAATATTTGCTTTAAGAAGCAAATAAAAAACATATAAATATATACATGAGACTATTGGGGGGGAATCCATTTTCCTCTTTTCCAGTGGGTCTTGTGGCAGCTGCTCTCCTAAAGACACAGAGCCATTTTCCCGTGGTTCCTAGTAATCCGGAGTGATTTTTTCCCCCAGAGGTCAAGTATTTTACCATACAAACCAGTGTGTCTTTCGATCTCTTAAAATAATTTTTGCTGAAGTTTCAGGGCCCTCCCCTCCCCCAGGGGCTACAGCTAGAGATGACCTATAGTCCCTACTAGTGAGGGTGGTGGCTCCCTGCACACTGCTCCATCTTGTCATCCTCTAGACAGCCCGGCTTCTTCAGGAGTGTCCACGGTTACTGGGGAGCAGCAGGCACTTCCTGGCTGGCTTCTTTCAGACAAGGAACCTCTGTTTGCTTTGGGAGCACACAAACCTCCATGTGTCCCTCTGGGTGAGTTAGAAGCCCCGGCACTGGGACCGATATTTTATGGACATATTTTTGAGCAATGGATTACTTTAAAAAGCAACACGGTTCACAGGCTAATATTTAAGAAAATAAAACAGTCTGTCAGGAATTCCTTTCAAGTGGTAGAGAGTACACCAAGGTGCGTCCTTTCTAAATATAATGCAGTGACGGGTCCGGATGGAGAGCGGCAGAGTGGTCAGGGTCATCTTACTTTGCAGGTTGTGTCTATGCCTTCTGAATTCCTAGGTACGCAGCTGAGATACAAACTGGTTTGGCTCCAGTTTACAAAGAAAGAAACAAAAGTCATCACCATCCACAACAGCAAAACACGGAAAAAGAGGAAAATGAATGGGCCTGGTAAACTGAATGTGGTTGGTTTGTGCCCGGGTTTAGCTTAAATAGATTCAAATCCCAGCCGTGAATCGGCTTTAGCTGGTCAGGGGTCAAATTGGGGTCTTTTGTGAGGGACCCCATTCTGAGTAGCTGGAGGGCCTGGGGGTGGAGGAAGGCAGGAGAGACAGACCTGGAGGTTGCTATGGTCAGTTTTCAGGCAGGACCTCTTTTTTTTTTTTCCCCCCTGGTTTTATTTTTATATTATCTTACTTTGTTCATGGTTGCTGAATGGGAAACTGGAGAAAGGGTGTGAGAGAAGAGAGAGGCAGGGAGGGAGGGAGAGGCTGGAAGGGAGAAGAAGGCAGCAGCAACCATTAGGCTGGCTGGCCCTCGCGGCCCCACCCCCACCCCACTAACCCTTGGCCTCCGCTCTGACCCAGAGACAGAATACAAAAGAGCGCTTCTTGGGGAGAGGGCACACACTGGCAGTGGCTTGCTAGCGCTCAGAACCTTCTCTAAACAATTCACTAATCAGAAGTGACTAGGGCTCTGAAGAGAATACAGGCCAGCCTGGGTTCCGCCCTCCATGCTAATGACCAAGGCACTGAAGTGGATAATTAAGGGCAGCGAGGTGAATAATTCCAAACGGATCATTGAAAGGTAATGAAATGCGTTAGGGGTGGGGGGGGGGGGGCAACACATTTTTGTATCCGACTTGGCTGTTTTCTGATGAGCTGGTTTTGCCTGACTTTGCCTCTTCTGACCAAGGACAGGAAACCCTGACTTTGGGAAGGCGCTGGTTGCAGAGAGGAGCAGGTCTTGGATTAAGAATGCATGCAGGCTTGAATGACAATGTTTAGGAAGCTTGCATAGCCCCCAGAGAGAGACACGGGGACAAAATCTTCACTGAAACAAACAAACAAACAACAAACAAACAAACAAACAAACAAACAAAGCCTGCAAGGGAATGGAGAAAAAGAACCCAACTTGTCACTTACCAAAACTTTCTATGTGGAGAGAGACTGGAAGGAAATCCATCATTCTGAAGATTAATAATCATCCGGGGACTGTAGGTTTCATCAATTCTCTTCTCTGCTAAATGTTCTCATATTAATTTGAATTATGCATACATTCAAGTCCTGAGCATGGTTTATGTAGTCCTGGGGATCAAAACCAGGGTTTTGTGCAAGCTATGCAAGCATTCTACCAACTGAGTGATATCCCAAGCCTTCCCCTTTTCACGATGGAAAAACATGAACACTAAAAAAGAACTTGGAGCGATGTAATTTTTGCCCAGAATAGACAGAAGAGAACTGGCCTAACTCTACCTGCTCCATGGACATGGACCAGCGGGGAGTCTAGGCAGACTACCCTTTCCTGCAGAAGATCTTAGACATCCCAGCAGCCCTCTCAAAGGCAAATAGTTTCTGTACAAAATTCTCACTACAACTGAATCTCCTTGGCTCATCTTTTCAGAAAGCTTAAGAGATAATTTCTGAGACAGCTTTTGGGTCACTGTGTTCTCCTTAGGGTACCACCAGCTTCTGCTCATATTAGTCTGTTTTGTTTTGCTATAATAAAATACTCAAAGCTGGGTAATTTTATAAAGAACATTTTTTTTCACTTAGCTCATACTTCTGGAGTTCCAAGGGTATGGAACTGACGTTCGCTCAGCACTGGTGAGGTAAGGACTTGCTGAGCCCATGGTGAATGGTGCATGATATGTGTGTGCGTGTGCGTGTGCGTGTGCGTGTGCGTGTGCGTGTGCGTGTGCGTGTGTGTGTGTGAGAGAGGAAAAGAGAGAGAGAGAGAGAGAGAGAGAGAGAGAGAGAGAGAGAGAGAGGAGAAATCACATTGCCACACAAGAAGCAGAACAATCTCTATTTTGTGGAGATTATTATGTAAAGTAGTAATCTGCCACCTCAAAATATTTAAGCATTGGAAGTCACATAGTGCGACAGATCTCACTCAAGAGGTTTATTGGAGGAGGAGGGGGGAATGCAGAATCTGCCTCTGAGCAAGTGTGGAAGGGAAAAGAGGGCAGGGAGAGAAGGCACTTGATTTTTATAAGGGGATATAGAGCTTGCACATAGGGAGGATACACAACTTGTGGTGACAGTGGGAATGTGTCTTGTTAAAAAAAAAAAATTAGACCTTACCACCCAGGGATGGGCACCCTGCACATGTGCTTTAGTGGCTTCCCAGCTCCTCATTCACAAATCCGAAAAACTAACTTTGGGGTCACCTACCACTATCTTCTTCCCCCACAACCCTCCCACCTCTTAATGCACACAGATGTACTAACTCTACCCACATCTCAGGTTCTTCCTCTCCAGACAGCACTGGTAGAAGATACCTTGATTCTAGCTGTCATATCTTGGCAGCTGGTGGTCACAAGTCCTGCTGTTGCTGGGTTACTGAAGGTGAGCTTAGGGGTGGGGTTTTCCAACATTCCTCCTTCTTATTTATTGTAAAACGTGAGGAAATATTTAGGCATGACCAATGAGGTGGGGATGAGGGCACTATGCTCTTTAGACTGCTTCCTGTTGTCTGGGGACATCTGTAATTGGAAGTTTTCCTGTGTCCTGCCTGGTCCTGCAGCCGCTCAGACCCAAATAAACACACAGAGGCTTATATTAATTACCAATTGCATGGCTTATGGCAGGCTTCCTGCTTGCTAGCTCTTACAACTTAAATTAACCCATTTCTATTCATCTATGTTTTGCTCTGTGTTTTGTGACTTACCGGTCTGCTGGCATGTTGTTCCTTGGGTAGCATCCTGGTGCCTCTGCCTCTCCTTTCTCTTCCTGTCTATCTGCTTGGATTTCTGCCTCCTCTAAGCTGCCTTGCCATAGGCCAAATGCAGATTTGTTTATCAACCAATCAGAGCAACACACATTCACAGCATACAGAAAGACATCCCACAACACTTCCCCTTTTCTGGCTAATAAAAAAGGAAGGTTTTGACTTTAACATAGTAAAATTACATATGATAGAACAGTTATCAAGCAGGAATTACAATATCTAGTCCATTTGTATTTGGCAAAATTAAAGAAAATATTCTATCTATCCTGTATTTATGAGTCTAAAGTTTCATATCTAATTTATCTCTTATCATAACCAAAGAAAATTGTAACTATTTAGTCTTTAGCTACATTTGAGACCCAAGAAGGATATAATATTACCTAAGTAAATAGGAAATGCATTGTAAGCAACTTCCACAATTCTGAAAATGACAGAGACAGATGCCTGCACTCGAGAGGCAGAGCCAGGCGGATCTCTGTGAGTTCAAGTCCAGCCTGGTCTACAGAGTGAGTTCCAGGACAGGCGCAAAACTACACAGAGAAACCCTGTCTTGAAAAAAAAAATCAGCAACCTTTGCAGTCAAATGTCTTTCTGCAGTTAAAAATACCAAAGACAATATAATCCAGATTCTCTGTGTAATTTCCATCTTTATGTGGCTTATTTTTTTATATTACTTTTACTGTCTCTTTAAAGACTTTATTTTTAAAACTATTTATTTCTTTATATAACTGTCTATTTTTATTTTCCTCTCTCTTCCAAGCCTATGTACGTTTTTACACACTTCGTAAATTGTTTAGAGGTTTATTCTATCTGAATCTGTCTTGTTGTGAATCTATAATCTGACCAGGAGAGATTTTAAACCACTAAACTGCATTTTTAGGACTGAAGCGGCAGCCTTAGCTACTGACTCCGCCCACCTCAGCTCTTCAACATGGTGGGGGTACCCAGGAGAGTCATGCTTACCTCGCCAACTCTGGGTTCCATGCCGCCATCAGGGAGCTTGCAGCTGGCCCATAAACCCTTTTTGTTCATATGAGTAAAAGCTAAATCCACCATGCAGTTCACTGTATGGCTTGGAGACAACTCTGTGTACTATGGCAGGAATCTGCCATGCTGTAGCTCAAGTCAGCATGCCATGGTGTCTCTATACCTTGGCATCTCTTTATCTCAACTCACATGAACATGAAGTAGAAAGCTGCTCTTAGCTCAATTTTAGAAGTTCTTTTTAAGTTCTCTCAAGTTAAATGGAAAGTCAAGCCAACACTTTGGGCAGCCAAATATAGTTGAAAAGTTTCTCCGATTCCACCAAGCCCCCTCAGCCCCATGACCCGCTGATAAAATAATCACCCAGAAACTTATATTAATTATGACTGCTTGGCCATTAGCTCAGGCTTATTACTAACTAGCTCTTACATTTAAATTAACCCATAATTCTTATCTATGTCTAGCCATGGCTTGGTACCTTTTCTCAGTTCTGCCTTGTCATCCTGCTTCCTCTGTGTCTAGCTGACTCAGCCCTTCCTCGTCTCAGAATTTTCCTTGTCTACTTGCCCTGCCTATACTTCCTAGCTGGCTACTGACCAATCAGCATTGCATTCATCAGCCAATCAGAGAAATACATATTCACAGTGTACAGAAAGACATCCCACAGCAGACATTGACATCTTCAGGGCACTGTTGAGCCTCACCATCAGGGCATATTCAGAGATCATGGGTCTCCAACTCTGTGGCTAGGGGTTGGTAGTCCTGTGACAATAACTGATTGTTTGATTAGAGATTTTTTTTTTTAATTTGTCATTGGAGAAACATAGAGAAGAAATTGAGAAAGCAGGATACAATTAGTAAAAGCTGGAAAATGAGAAGGAGAGGGATCAGGAAGGGAAGTATCTTCTTCCATTTGTGATTCTCAAAGGCCCAGGGGCTGGAGGAATTGAGTTGCTCATCACGTTTTGGAGGTCTATTTGAAGTTGTTGGATTTTGTTTTTTATTGTACCCAATTAGTTGGCATAGAGGCAGCCTTCCTCGTGGAGGAAGAGGCAAAGGCCCCCTTTTCAGCTGTAAGATCTAGTCCCTGTTGGTTTTAGAGTACCACCACAGCCAAGGGGTCAGTTTGTCCTTGAAGGCTGAGCATGCTTTGGGCAAGAGGTTCTTTATGAACTGGGAGGAAAACTGAAGAGACAAAGTCAGGGGGTGGTCAGTCCTGCTGTCCAGGTGAAACACACCTCAGTTCTTCCTACAACAGCCACATGGGGCAAGAGTAGAATCGCCCTTTGATTACGGCTATTGAGTCCACAGCAGGAATCAGTAGGGGCTCTTCTCCATGTGTCACCCCCAACTTGGGGAAGAAACATACTAGTGTGCAAACCCCTGACCACCTAGCAGGTGGGCAATGGGAGACTTGAGTACCACAAAGAATCGAGGTGTTGCAGACTGTAAGGTACTGGGGCTGAAGTGGGGCGTCAAGGCTTAAAGTTTTGTTGCCATCTAAGAGATTAACGCCCCTACAAAGTGTGTCCTGTGTACCTTAAAGTAGTTTGCCATGCCAAAGAGGGCGATATGAAGAGGGTAGGGCATCGTGGTATTTTCTACCAGTGCCGCCTGGAGAGGAAGAACCAGAGAGGGAGATGGAGTCTGTACGCCTAGATTCGTGAAGAGGTGGGTGGGTTGTGGGGGAAGAAGATAGTGGTAGGTGATCCTTCTGATTCATGAATGAGGAGCTGGGCAGCCACTAAAGCACATGTGCAGGGCACCCATCCCTGGGTGGCAAGGTCTGACTTTTTTTTGACAAGTATGCCACAGGCACCAAAGAAGGTCCCAGTTGCTGGCCTAGGACCCCAAAGGCATATTTCCCTTTCTGTTGCTCAGAGGGAGAAGGGATGGGTTAGGTCTGGGAGGTGTAGTGCCAGGGTCCAGAGGAGAGCCTGTTGGAGCTTCTGAAAGAGCTTGGTGATGGGTATGAAAAGGAGTTCAAAGGAGCCAAGGGTTGCTTCATATAGTGGGCAGACAAGGAAGGAGAAGGAGAGGGTCTGGAAACTTAAGAAGCCAGCTGGTCCTCGGAATGATAAAATCTCTTCTTTGGCAAAGGGGACTGGGGGAACAGGGTTAGGTATTTTTATCCAAGGTAATGGCTTTGTGGGTTGGGGTCATGGTCAGTCCCACCTGAGGGGTGGAGAGTTGGACCCGGGTGGAGAGTTGGACCCGGCTGGACAGCAAATTTAGAAGAGCAGAGGTGTCAGTTTGCTAATTTGTAGGGCTGGACTGCAGAGCAGGTCATCTACACACTCTATGAGAGTAGATTTGGGGAGAGACAAAGAGAGTAGATTGGAGGCCAGGACCTACCAAATAGGTGCGTGCTGTCCCGGAACCCCTGGGGTAGGACAGTCAAGGTGAGTGGGGCAGAGAGGTGGGTGTCAGGGTCAGTCCAGGTGAAAAGCAAAAACGCTTTGTGAGTGAGTGTGGAGGGGGATAGAGAAGAAGGCATTCTCGAGGTCCAGGATTGAGAAATGGGAGGTGTTAGTATTTCCTGACCTGCGCCTTGCGGACACGCCTGGTGTCCTCCTGACGCCATCCTATGTCTCCTTTAAGAAGAAAACTCCCCCCTTCACTCTCTCTTAACTATAACCCAGCTTTCCCCCTTCTCTCTTCCTTTCTCCTTCTTCCCCTGTCTTTCTCTCTGTTTTTCTAATAAACTCTCTCCGTGTGGATGCAGTGCCTGGGGTGTGAGTGACTTTCCACCATCCACACGCAGCAGACATCTGCTACATCTGCTGGGCATGTTTCTGTCACCTGCGGGACACCTTGGCCCCAGACAGCCAGGGCCTCCTGCTTGCCCTATGATAACAGGAGGTCCCCGAGGGAATAGTGGAAAGGAGCGTGGAAAGGTTAGCCATTACAGGGTAGAAATGAGGAGCTGAGCTCTTGAACCAGGCGGTAGGTCCCACTGGGCTTTTTAACTGCAAGTGTAGGGGGTTATACTATGTTAAAGGAGGAAGATGTGGGGTGAAGTAGTTTTTTCTTAGGAGGCCGGAGATGATAGGCTTAAGTCCCCTGGAGCTCTGGAGGGAGAATGAGTACCGGGCTTGGGTGATGTCCTGGATAGGGTCCTATAAATTGGATGATGACAGGGGAATGGTGTTTGGCAACAGAGGGGTCTTGGGTATCCCAGTCTTGGGGTCCACCTGGGAGTGGTGGATATTTTTGGGTATATGGGCACTGGGTCAAATCTGGCAACTTCCTGTTGGCCTGGGACAATATGGGAAGGGGGAATTGGGAGTCAGTGTGCTCATGCTTAGTGGGAGTTATGGATGAAGAAGCATTCAGTTCACAATCTGTTCCAGGAGGAAGCGGTTCTCCACTAGGGGGAAAAATAGATTATTACCACCAGCCGTATGAATGAGGCTAGCCATGGGAAGAGTGAAGATTACCAGAAAGAATGGAACGGAGGTGTGTCCTGGTTGTATTGGCGAAGTTCTTCAGACAGTTTCTAGAATGACTCAATATTAATTTCCACCAGGCCAGATTTGTTGATACAGTAGCAGCACTCTTTTCCCAGGAACATGCTGGTGTCTGTAAAACAGCTGGAATAGATTTACACCTTGGTGTCATAGCAAAGACTATGCCTTTGGGTTAAAAGGCATGAGCATTTTGAGGGAAAAAATATAGCTGAGGAGACAAAAGAGACAAATGTGAATGAGCGGATAGGCCCCTCATTGGGACATTCTAGAAAACTGGAGGGTAAGGGTCCCAGTTGCTGGACAGACCATTCATCCTGGGTAGGTGCCCACTTGAGCCTGGAGAAGTGGTACTAGCATTGATGTCCCAGGAGCTTGGCAGCTGAAGGGGTGCTGAGGATCCCCGTGTAAGGTCCTGTCCAGCGGAGCTCTAGAGACTTAGGAGATAACTGCTTGAGGAGCCCCCAGTCCCCAGGGAGAGTAGGGTGGGCTCAGGAGCAGTTGGGTCTGTTGGCATGAGGGCAGGGAGACAGCTGTCAGCATGTGAATGGAGAAGGGACTGTAGGAGGGAAAGGTAGGGTAGGTACCCAGCCAGTGGAGAGGTCTGGGTTGTGAGGTGGTGGTTAAGGAGGAACAGCCTTCTGTAAAGGAGCTCAAAAGGGCTTAGGCCTGTAGGAGAGCATGGAGTGGCCTGCCTGGAGGTGGGTAAGGGCAATGGGGAGGAGGGAAGGCCAAGACAACCTGAGTTCAACAGAGAGCTTGGTGAGTTGTTGTTTGAGTCTGTTGGCTCCCTCGACCTTTCCCAGGGATTGTGGGCAGTGGGAGATGTGGAGTTTCCAGGAGATGTTGAGAGCTTTCAACATTAGCTCCATGACCCTGGAAGTGAAGGCTGGCCTGTTGTCCATTTGGATGGTCTGTGGCGTGCAGAATAATAGAGGGATGATGCGTTCAAGGAGTAACTGGGCCACCACATCTACTGTTTCCCTGGAGGTGGGAAATGCCTCTATCCCTTCTGTAAAGGTGTCAACAAGGGGAGATGGCAGAGCTTTTTATGTATGGGCTTGTGGGTGAAGTCAACCTGCCAGTCCTTGCCCAGTTAGTGTCCTTGGAGCTGGTGCAAGGGTTGGTGTATCTGGAGGGCCCCCTGTGGGTTGGCCTTAGCACAGGTCTGGCAGGAGGAGTGAACCTGTAAAACATGGGCTCAAAGACGGGTGGGATCAAAAAGGGGCTCTAAGAAGTGGAACAAAGCCTTGGGGTCATTATGTAAGGTTTGGTGGATGTCTGAAATGATGGAGAGTGCCTGGTCCTGGGGGAGGATGGGGTGGTTGTTTAAGTAGTACCATCCGTCTTTTGTCTGTGCAGCCCCTTATTCAGGAGTTCGTCCCTCTCCTCTGGTTGGTAACAGAGCTGATAGGAGGGTATCAAAAACAAAATATGCTCTGTAGATCCAGTGGAACTGGAGGCCAGTCCCCAGGCTACTGAGTCAGCCCTGGCATTGTCTAAGGTCACTGGGTCCTTGGAGGGCTGATGTCCCTGGCAGTGGATTATGGTTACCTCTTCAGGGAGATGTAGAGTCTTCAAGAGCTTGGCGATAAGGAGTCTGTTGACAATGGGAGTGCCCTTGGCAGTGAGGAGGCCCCTTTCCTTCCAAAGGACAGAATGGGTATGGGCTATTAAAAAGGCGTATTTAGAGGCAGTGTAGATGTTAGCCCATTGACCCATAGCTATTTGGAGCGCTCTAGTTAAGGTGACTAATTCAGCCTTTTGTGAAGAGATGGCAGATGGCAGATGGGTTGCTTCAACCATTTTAGTGGAAGTGACCATTGCATAAGCCTCCTGGTAGTTTCCTGATCTGCCTGTAAGAGCTTCCATCAACAAAGAGGGTGAGTTGGGGGAGCTCCATGAGGGGTTGGTCTTGGAGACCAGGCCAGGGTGAGCATAAGGCCTCCACAGCCTCTGGGCAGAGTGGGAGGGGCTATCAGAGGAGGAAGGGACTGGGAGGAGGGTTGCAGGGACCTGTGAAACAATTAAGGGAAGATGAAGACGGGAGTCAGAAGAGAGTGTTGGGGCCAAGGAGAGGGTGGCCCCAAAGCGGCTGAATAAAAGTACTGGACAAATGGTTATGACTAGAAAAGAGTGTGAGAAGAATCATCCTGCAAGAATGCAGGGAAGTGGCAGGGTCTTAGGCGTCACATCTACCCTGTGACAGAAACTGGTGAGGAAACTGTGGGACCTGAGTGAGAGGTGAAGACAGAAAAGGTATCCCCCATGTCCACCAGGAAGGTGATGGACTTACCTGCTACCTGGAGTGATACCCTGGGGTGGAAGTCTCTGAGTCTGGCTGCTGTAGGTTCTCTGCCAGGCTAAGGAGCTAGAAGGCTGGAAGAGTCTCAGATGTCTGTGCTGGTAGATTTGGACCTCCATGGCGTAGCATAGAGGACAAGTCCACCTGGGGACATTTTGACTTCCAGTGGCCAGCCTGCCAGCAGACAGGGCATGGCCTTGTTGGCAGGCAAAGGTTGGGGCAGCATCAGGACCAATGGCCTTCCTGGCCGCGTTTGAAGCAGGCCCCTGGTGGAGTTGACTTTGGCTGGACTCCGGCAGGGTGGAGTCTTGTGGACTTCCCTTGTTCTCTTTTTAGCGTGCTGATGACCTCAGAGCAGCTGCCAAGGCATGAGCTTGGAGCATAACCTTCTCTTGCAGCCCAACCCACTGGGAAGACTCAGCGTCTCCTCTTGGGCGTTAAAACCTTAAAAGCCATTTTTACCAATTCCTGTACTGGGGTTTGGGGATCATCCTCAGCCTTTTTAGTTTTTTTCTAATATCTGGTGATGATTGAGAAATGAAACGGGTAGCCAGGACTGTGGCTCCTGCTAGGGAGGCTGGATCAAGGTGGGTAGAGCAGGCGGGCAGGATCCCAGCATGGCAGGGTGGAACAGCAGACAGAAATAAACAGGGAGAAAAGATCTGTTGCGGGTGGAGAGGGCAGGTTGGATCCCAGCATGGCCAGACCAAATGCCAAATGCCAGGAAAGTCTCATCATAAAAGATCTTGTTAAAAAAACAACATGCCAGGCGGTGGTGGCACACGCCTGTAATCCCAGCACTTGGGAGGCAGAGGCAGGTGGATCTTTGTGAGTTTGAGGCCAGCCTGGGCTACAGAGCTGCTACAGAGAACCCCTGTCTCGAAAAACAAAACAAAACAAAACAAACAAACAAACAAACAAAAAAACCTGGAGCCAGATATTGGGGTGAAAGCTAAAAGATCAGAGCAAGCTAGCCACAAGTTCTTACCTCTATCCTCAGTCTCAAAAGAATGAGTTCCTGTTTCCTCATGCCTTGTATACCTTTCTCTGCCCAGACATCACTTCCTGGAATTAAAGGCATTAAAGGTATGTGTGCTTCCCAAGCAAAGGCAGGAGATCTCAAGTGCTGGGATTAAAGGTGTGTGCCACCACTGTCTGGACTCTATGTCTAATCTACTGGCTGCCTCTGTCCTCTGATCCCCAGGTAAGTTTTTATTGGGTGGGGGGGGGGGGGTAACACACTGTATCACCACAAAGTCTAGTGAGTAAAAAGGGCAAAATGGGTACCTTTTGGTGAGCCCTGCCAATGTATGCCACTAAAAGAACACACCAACACAAGAGTCAGTGCAAGAGGTTTATTGGGGGATGGGGAGAGTGAAAGAGCGGAGACATGAGAGAGGCAGGCAGACAGACAAACAGAGCTGGGAAGAGACAAGAGGAAGAAGAGAGGTAGGGGGTGCCAGTGACTCAGGCAGCCCAGACGGGGTGCAGGGTTCAGGGTCAGTCCCTGGGTGAGAAGGTGAAAAGATCCCTGGAGCCGCCACAACCCCGGCCAACAAAACCTGGGCTGCTGAGCATTGGCTCTAGAGGGAAGGGTGGGAATGTGGAGTTCAAAAGGGGAACTGAGGCCAGGTTTGACCTCAAAGGTGAATAAGTTTAAGCTGAGTGCTAGGTGTAGATATCTGAGGTTCTCCAAAAGGCATCCCAAGTAGGGAGATTGATGGTACAGTCAAGGATGCAGTTTCTGTGGATGAGGTAGAGAAGAAGGTCCAATGCCTGAGGTGTCTCAAGGACCCAGGGAGGACTGAAGGAAGCAGGCATAAATCCAACAGTGGACCGTCACCCACAGTTCAAGGGCCAAGGCTAAAAGCACGAGGAGACACGGGTGGATGCCTGGTACCAGGACTTTTGAATGAGGCCACAGGGCAAAACCCATGCTAAAAGAATGAAGCCTCACCCAAGGGAAATGGTTGCGGGGTGGGGGTTGGCAAAGAGGGCAAAAAAAAAAAAAACATAGCCTTAAAGACCAGGGGTAGGGGTACATCCGCCTCCCAGAATACCAGGGGAGTGCTGGACGCTCAAACGTCATTTCCTTGGATTCAGAGAAGTGTTTATGCTGACTGAGACGGGGAACTTAGGAATTACCTGTGTTGGATGGAGTGTCCAATGACTAGTCAACCAGAAAGTGAGCCTGTTGAGGGTGGACCAGGCTTCGACCCATGAGAGGGGAGTGCACATGAACCAGGAGAGCCTAACAGGTCACAGCACCAATGTAATGATTTCAGCCTCCAAGGGCACCTTGGCAGACTGAAGTCAAGGAACACCACAGAGTTACAGAGGAGGGGGGGAATGTAGAGGCTGCCTCTGGGCAAGAGTTGTAGGGAAAGGAGGGGGAGAGAAGGCACTTGCTTTTTATAAGGGGGCACAGTGCTTGAGCATAGGGAATAACACAGTCGTGGTGACAGTGGGAAGGTGCTGCATGCTGGTGCCTGGAGATGACATGTCCTGTGGTTGCTAGGTTACTTGAAGGTGAGCTTAGGGGTGGGGTTTTCTGACAGAGTTACCTTAGAAGGCCTAGGGAACTCTGAGTTCTTCATTTTTGCCACATGAGGACCCAGTACACAGGTGACAAGTAGACCCTCACCAAATGCTGTATCTCCTGGCATCTAGACCTGGGACTTCCTAGTCACTACAGCTATGAAAAATAGAGAGCTGTTTATAAGCTAGCCATCTGTGCTTTGTACAGATGCCTGAAGACAAAATCCTGAGGGTTCCTTAGTTGCTTGCTCTCAGGATGTTGCTATTGATACTAAATCTGCCATGTGTGTGCTGCTGGTGGTCATGGCCTTGTTAAGATCAGGGGTTTTGCTTTTGTTTTTTGGTTTTTTGTCTGTTGCTACAGTGTTGGGGTCTCTGTGTCTGACAGAGTTGAGTTCCTGATGTGATTTTACTATAATTTTTATACTGCCCAGGCTTTTAAGACTTGACTTAGTATTGATCACACACACTTGCTCTCTTATATTCCCGTTTCAGGGTTCTACATGCTGTAACCTAAAAGGAGAGGACATTAATACTTCTTTATAAAGTTAAGAGAATTAAGTGAAAGGTGTGTGAATCAATGACATCGCCATGCCTGTGCTTCGCACAGTCCTGGGTATGTCGGGTGGGGACATGCCAGTTACACAGTCTACTTCACAAAACCTAAGAAGGCTTATACCCAGAGTCGTTCTGAGCACTTTTGTTTGTTTGTTTGTTCGTTTTTTGAGACAGGGTTTCTCTGTAGCTTTGGAGCCTGTCCTGGACTAGCTCTGTAGACCAGGCTGGCCTCGAACTCACAGAGATCCACCTGCCTCTGCCTCCTGAGTGCTGGGATTACAGGCGTGCGCCACCACCTCCTGGCCTGAGCACTTTTTATGTGTAGGCAGCTACGCACCTGACTCTAGACCAGTGATGATTGGACTGGCAGAGGGCACTGGGCTTGAGAACGACCATTCTATTGGCTACTTACCTGCCTAGAACATCGTATTGAGCCTGTGTCTACCTATGTGGAACGATCGTGGCCAGGTTAGTCAGGTTCCCCTTCTTACGAGCGGCTTGGAGCAGTGGTTCTCAACCTGTGGGTCATGACCCACACAGGGGGGGTCACTGCTGGGGAAGAAAAGTCATGGATGGTATTATTCAAGGGCAAACACTGAAAGATGTGCCCACTGGTGCAACGGTGGTGTGAAAGTTATAGGTGTAACCAACTGCTCCCACATGGATATGAGGCCTGCTTCACAGGAGGGAATTCATGCCTATCCAGTAAACCTGGCTAGAAGCCCAAGGCTCTGGAGTCCTAGTCCCCATGGAGGAACTACTACTATTATCAAACTGTCTCCTGCTTATGATGCTTCTACCTATAGGTGAGTGCTGCTCTCAACTGTGGCTGGAGAACTTATGTGAGAGTTAATGCAGAGACTCATAACTGATCCAAGTGTTGAGAATAAGTGGTTACTGAATGCTCAGCACAAAGTAGGACATCTGTGTCGGCGGACCCTACTCTAAGACTCAGGGAACGTCATGGAAGAGGGGAGTGGAAAGAATGTACGAGCTGGAGGCTGGGGAGGAGTGCTGTCAAACGCTATCTTCTGGGCTTGACCCGGCCATTGCATCCGTGAATTCACCGCGCAGTCGTTAATGGCAAGAGATGAATCTAACAAGACAACCTTCTAGAAGGAAGCACTAGTTATACTTAGTGGCTGCTTCTTATAGAGAAGGGGAGGATGTGAGGTGGCAGGGGACTTCTTGGAGGGTGCCCAGCAGAGTGGGAGGGTGGGTCTGATTAAGATACATTGTAAATGTGTGTGAAATTGTCGAAGAATAAAGAAAATACTGTGAAGAAAACCACACCAGTGGAACAGAGTCACAGGCAAGTCTACTAAAGGAAATTAAATTAAAAGGAAGGTATACCGGTCTTGACTAATAAAATAAATAAGGTTATAATGTTGCCCCCTACTATACAGAGTGGGGGCCCCATTTAATGTCAGTTCAGATAGCAAAGAAAACTTTGAAACATAAATTCGCTTTATATTAGCTCTTTTAGGATACAAAAATAAGACACCATTGTGTAATGAAGAATGACCTGATTTCATGTCTCCCTGGCTCCAAGTCATACAAGTGGGAAATCATTTTGTCTCCTGGAAAAAAAAAAAGAATGATGGAGATGGGTAGTGGCTTAGTCAATGAAGTGCTTACATGAAGCATGAGTATTAAAAGAATAATAATAATAAAAAAAACTAGGTGAGGCAATTTGTGCCTGTAATTCTGTTGCTGGGGAGGCAGCAACAAATAGATCCCTGGGACTTAGTGAGACATCCTGTCTCAAAATAATAATAATAATAATAATAATAATAATAATAATAATAGTGACTAATTTTGATCAGTAACTTCCACACACATCTGTATGCACATACAGCTGCACACGCATACACACACACACACACTAGCCTAGATTTGGCAGTTGCAATGCAATGATAGAGAGCTTGTCTGGCATGCACAGGGTTTAGGTTCAATTATCAGCACTGAAAAAAAGCAAAGCAAAACCAACATGAGTCTCTACAGGTATGGAGTTTAAATCAAGCCTCTTCACAGACATTTCTCCAATTCTCTCCAGTTTTGAAAATAGAACCTTCTAACCTATGAGAATTAGTTGAAATCCAAAGGTTTTAGTCCAAAACATGTTTTCCTAGCTTTTATTGCATTTGTAACACAGGGAAGCCCCTAAGTTACAAATCAAACTCACAGAATTAATCATTTTTGATAGTAACAATCCAAGTCTGTTCTCCTTGGGGGACTTTGTAGACCTTGTAATTTCATCCACAATAAAACTTGAACAGCTTCCAAAATCAAGCTATGATTCATAGAACAGCAATACTCACCCCCAACGTGTGTGTGTGTGTGTGTGTGTGTGTGTGTGTGTGTGTGTGTGTGTGTGTGTGTGTGTGTGTTTTACCGGTGCCCCCAGGGCAAGATTCTACCCAGCTACATTACCAGTTTGTGAACTGGTATCATTTCTACCATTCTGTGTTGGTAGCTGGCCATTTACAAACCACCCCAGAGTCCAGATAGGAGGAAATAGTTGTGGAATAATCTTTTTGTATAGTGTGAAGATGGGTCACTCTGACTGGTTTAATAAAAAGCTGAATGGCCAAAAGCTAGGCAGGATTTTCGGGGCAGAGAGGATGCTGGGAAGAAGAATCGAGTCACCAGCAAGATTTGGAAGAAGCAAGATGGGCAAAATGGAGATGAGGTAACAAGCACATGGAAGAACGTAGATTAAAAGATGTGGGTTAATTTAAGTTATAAGAGTTAGAAAGAAGTCTAAGTTAAGGCCGAGCTTTCACAACTAATAATAAGTCTCTGTGTCATTATTGGAGAGCCGGTGATTCCAACTAAAAAGTCAGACTACAGGAAATGGCCCTCTTCTCCTGATGGGATAAATGTGCAAAGTGGTTGGTCATTTCCTAGAACCAAGTTTTCCACTCAGTCTTCAACATTCAGCTAGCAGTATAAGATTAAAAAAACCCAAACATTTAAAAGAACACCTACAAAATGCATAATTGTTATTACCTCTATGAATGGGAGATGCCTAATCAAAAAGACTTGATAACTCAGTCTGAAATATTTCCTTTTCCAGAAACAGGTTTAAGTTGTTCCTATTATTAGATTTTTAAAAAGTCATTATCTTAGAAAACTCTGAAAGCCCTGTGCTAGTGACATGTCAAGTTGATGCTCTTGGTTGAGGCAAATAACAGAAAACTTAACCTAAGCTGTTAGGCCTGGGCAGCAGACAGCTTATTCACCCTTAGAATAAGATGTTCAGTGGGTTGAGGTGTGCTAGATTATAAAGTTCAAGCATCTCACTGAAGACTTGGATTCTTCATTGTTATTATATTATCATTATCATTATCATGATCTATGTGTGTGTATATGCTTGTGTGAGCAATCATGTGTCTAGGATACGTGGAGGTCAGAGGACAACTTTGTACAGCCAGTAGTCCCAATCTACGTTTATGTGGGTTCTGGGGTTGAACTCTGGTCGTCGGGCTTTGAGGCAAATGTTTCTACCTGCGTAGCCATCTTGTCAACCCAAGACTCAGGTTCTTCCTATTTCTTGGCTTCAGTGGATTGTAAAGACATTTGTGCCAAATTCCTTCAAGTTCTTCGGGTTCATCGCATTCTCAGGCTGAGAGCAAGATGGTGGCCGCCGCTGCAGGCAAACGTGGCAGAGTGCACTCAGGAACAGGAGGCGTGGCGTGCTCATGAGTGTTAGCGTTTTCATACATTAGCTCATTTTCCTCGCACGACTCATTTCACTGTTGGGAAAACCGAGGCATTGAGGGACCGAGCAATTTGACAGTGGTTGTGTGTCGATTGAGAAGGAAAGCCAGCCCAGGCTGTCCTGCACAAGGCTCTGTGAGCCTGATCTACTCTGCATTTGTTTTCCCTTGTTGTGCTCTATCCCTTTCCCGTCTTCCTGTAGTTTACTCGGAGGGGTGAGGCCACTTCTCAGGAGCCTCTCAGAGACTGCTCTTGTTTCTCATTGGCTCACACTCTGAGCCAATCACATTACTATTTTCCCTAATATTAAATTTATGTATGTATGTATGTATGTATGTATGTATGTATGTATGTATGTATTTATTTATTTATTTGTAAGCAGAGGCTTTTCTCTGTCCTGCCCCATCCCACAGCTGCTTCCAAATAATCACTCAGAGGCTTATATTAATTGCAAATGCTTGGGCAATGGCTTATTACTAACTAGTTCTTACAATTAAATTAACCTATTTCTATTAATCTATGAATCTCCACGTGGCCAGTGGCTTACCAGTCCTTTGGCATCTTGCTCCTGGGTGGCTGGCTTGCATCTCGCCGACTCCGCCCTCTTTATCCCAGTCCTCATCTTGATTTTTCAGCCTAACCTTATCCTGTCTGGCTATTGGCCAAGACAGCTTTATATCAACCAATGAGAACAACACACATTACAGCATATAGGAGGACCATCCCACAGCATTTATTTATTTGTTAATTTTGAGACAGGGTATCTCTGTGTAGCTCTGGCTGTCCTGGAATTCACTCTGTAGACCAACCTGGCCTTGAACTCACAGGGATCCATCTGCCTCCATCACCTGAGTGCTGAGATTAAAGGCATGTGCCACCACTATCCAGTTATTTATTTTTTTAAATAATGTTTTTAAAATTACTTGGAAATTTCACATATTGCACCCCAACACCCTTACTTTCCAGTCCTCCCAGGTCTGCATCCTCCACTCTTGTGGCCTCCCCTGCCCCATAAAAAAAATAGAGAGAAGAAGTCCAATTTGTGTTGTCTATATAGTCACTGGAGCGTGGTTAAACTCCCAGTGGCCATCTCCTTAAAGAAAAGTTAGTCTACCCCCACCCCTGCCAGCAGCCATGTGTTGTGGAGAGCTACATTTCAACATCCTTGTCACCATTTTTAAGAGTTCTCTTCCATGGCTTCCTGTCTAGGTTGTTACTTTTTTTAGGGTGTTGGGGGGGGCATTGTCACAGAAGCCTTCTATGTCCCTCTTTCTCAGCTGTAGGTCTGTAGTCATCAATGCCACTGCAGAAGAAACTTCCTTGTCCTTTATGGTCACCTGGAGCACTGATCATGGACTCCCACATGGTGTCTGGTAACAGCTTGGACCATGGCCATTCACCTGGCCTCTGGTGACAGCATGTGCCACAGAGCTCAGCATGGTCTCTAGTGGCAGTACAGACCACAGACACCAACATGGTTCCCAGCAGCAGCCCAGCCCATAGACATCAACACGTTCCCCAGCTGCAGCAGGACCATGGACCCAGGCATACCCTCCCCACCCCACCTTGGCAGCATGGACCATGGACACCAATCAACATGTTTAGGTGGTAGCACAGATAATGGGCTGCCAAGGACATCAATATAGCTTCCCCCACCACCCTTGTAGCAGTAGGACCATGGACCAAAACATGACTCCCAGCAGCAGCACAGATCGTGGACATCCACATAGTCTTTGGTGGTAACATGGGCCATGGACACGGCAGTAGGACAATGGACTCAGACATGGCCCCCAGAGGCAGCATGGGACCATAGACATCAACACAGTCTCAGGTGGCAGTACAGACCATGCACATCAAGAAGGCCTCTGACAGTAGCTCAGGCATATGATGTCAACATGGTTTAGCCTTTCTCCACTGCAGATGCACTGCTCCATCCCTCCATCCTTCCCACCCCTCCATTGCAAATTCATTCATTGCCATGGCACTGGAAACTGTAGCAAGTCACTATACACATTGCCCACACAGCTCTACATGCAAATACTGATTGTTATGAGTCACTGGTCTGGCTCAAGGCCTCTGGTCTCTGGGTACTGGACCATTGCTGAGACTTCTTCAATAATTGCTAGGTTTCAGGGTTTTCATCTTTGGTTGTGTTCTGACATCTGGTTCTGGAGCATCGGCTCCTTCTCATGATCCAGCAGCTTGTAGATGGAGTAGGTGTTGGGGTTGACCTACTCAAAGTGCTGGATCTAGGCCTGGATGGCTGTCGAGTTGGTCAGGACGCCCAGTGCTGCAGTGGGCTCTTGGGTGGGTGGGGACTGCCCTGTGCTGCCCAAGCAGACACTTGGCCCAAAGGGACCACATTTAGGGTTGAAATCATGATCAAGTGTAACTGGGCAGGGAAGCTGGTCACATGAACCAAAACTGGGTTTTCTTTGGGAGGAAGAGAGGCTTGTGGGGTGGGTTAATTCTAAGCAGATAACCTATAGAATCTAGTAAAGGTCCAAGTCACCAGTCTCTTGTAGTTCTGTGATATTTGAATACCTACTGTCATGCACTCAGGTGAAAACTCCCCACAAGCAATTGAATTTATAGTTTATATCTTGAGAAGACGTAGCTCTGGGCTGGAGCCAGAGATCTGAGAATTACCAATAGACAGATAGTAAGTAACTGAAGTTCTGAGACACAAAAATTCCACAGGAGAGAGTGTGGAGGTTTGAGATGACCTGTAACAAGATGAAATCGCTGTCCAGTACTGTGTGAGAGAAGACATTTTCTTATCATTAAGAAAGTACATAACTGCATTTGTGTTTCATTATAGTTAACGTGTAACTCCTATTCATAAAATAGCCAACATATGTTTTTTATTACAGTTATTCTAAACATCATAAAGACTTTTGTTCTTTACAGGTCCAAGATATTAAAGAGTTCGGTAATCAGATCTTTGAAAAGCACAATCTAAAATTGTCCTTGACAAGCAGAAGAGCTGGGGAAACCTTCCAGCATAGCTATAGGGAGACTACCCATTCATTTGTCCTCAGCAATGAAGGGATGCCTTCCCATTGTGTCTTAGCTGAGCTTAAAAATTCCAGCCAGGGAGGCTCTTCCTTCCTGACTGCCTTTTATAGCCCTGGAAGCTGCTCTTCTGGCTGCTGAAAGAATGCCGTCATCAACAGTCTTACCCAGCTGTGAACCTTATTTGCTTCATTTCCAACCTGCCAAGCCAGATGTACCCACTGGTACACGAGTGGCATGGCTGTTAGAGGGGCAACCGGCTTCTTTCTGATGGGAACTCACTGGCACGGGAAGGAGTTCATGGCCGGTACAATGAACTTGGTGAACGGCTTATGGATGACTTGGCAGGTTGTGAACCCACTGCTGCTATTTTTACTAAATAGATGTGCTGTCAAACTGCTTCCTAAATATTTATGTTTATACCCACCACCAACTGGGGCTGCCCTCAGCCTCGGTCAGGAAAGCTTCCCTAGACAGTGGTGGTTAGTGCAGAGACTTGTGGCTCATCGAGGAGCTGAAAATGAATGGCTATTGAATGCTCAGCTCTCTGAAGCACCTGTGTTAGCCATTCTCATGCTCAGGGAGTATCATGGGAGAAGGAGGAGGACAGACTATAGGAGCCAGGGGATGGGGAGGAATCTCATAGGATGCTATGAGATGATCTCCTCCGGGCATGATGGGTCACACTCAGGAACTCACTCACAACAGCAATGGTGACCTACACAGGTGTGCACAAAGCTGGGCCCATCGACTTTCAGTTGCAATGGGGGAGAGGTACATGGGGGAGCTGCTAAGGGTGGGGAGTCATCATTTTCAGTGGTGTAGCCATGCCCTGGCCTACCCACTCGACTCTGGTTAAACTCAGTGGATCCCAAAATAAAAATAAAAACACAGACAAAACAATAAGACATAAAAGTGGGAGGGTGACCAGGTGGTGGTGGCGCACGCCTTTAATCCCAGCACTCGGAAGGCAGAGGCAGGCGGATCTCTGTGAATTCGAGGCCAGCCTGGGCTACAGAGCGAGATCCAGGACAGGCACCAAAGCTACACAGAGAAACCCTGTCTCAAAAAACAAAAAACAAACAAACAAACAAAAAAAGTGGGAGGGTGACTTATTGGGAGGAGGGAGCCAGGGTAGGGAGGAGCAAGAGAAGGTGGCATGGTATGGCCAGAATGTACTCTATATATGCACACATGTAAGACACAGTCAAAGTACAAATAAGTTAACAACAACAATAAAACCAAATCTCCAACCAGGCAGCTTCTTGAGAAGCAGAGGGAAGGAGAATTGCAAGTTCAAAGCCAGCCTGGACAGCACGATGTGACACTCCTTTAAAATAAAAATTGCTCAGCAGAGAAAAACAATGACATCATGAGGTTTGCAGGCAAATGGATGGATCTAGAAAAAATCATCCTGAGTGAGGTAACCCAGACTCAGAAGGACAAACACGGTATGTACTCACTCATAGGAGGATACTAGATGTAAAACAAAGATGACTAGACTGCTACACAACTCCAGGGAGGCTACCTAGAAAACGGGACCCTAGGAAAGACCCAGGGATCACCCAATGACAGAGAAATGGATGAGATCTACATGAACAACCTGGACGACAGTGGGAGTAATGAAGGGCAAGATTTGAGGGAAAGAAAGCTTAGGGGAGCAGGAGATCCCAGCTGGATCAAGAACAGAAAGGGAGAACGAGGAATAACAGACCATGATAAATGAAGACCACATGAGAACAGGAAGAGGCAGAGTGCTGGAGAGGTCCCCAGAAATCCACAATGATATATCCTCTGTAGACTGCTGGCAATGGTCAATAGAAAGCCTGATCTGACCTAGTCCGGCGATGAGATGGCTAAACACCCTAACTGTCATCTTGGATCTCTCATCCAGTAACTGATGGAAGTGGAGGCAGAGATCCCCAGCCAGGCCCCAGATGGAGCTCCAGGTGTCCAACTGTCGAGAAAGAGGAGGGTCTGCAAGAGTGTGAATTGTTGAATCCAAGATTGCAAAAAGCACAGGGACAAATAGCCAAACGAATGAAGCACATGAATTATGAACCAAAGGCTGTGGAGCCCCCAGCTGGATCAGGCCCTCTGGATAAGTGAGACAATTGAATAGCTTGATCTGTTTGGAAGGCACCCAGGCTGTGGGACCAGGATCTGTCCTTAGTGCATGAGCTGGCTGTTTGAAACCTTGGGCTTACACAGGGACACTTTGCTCAGTCTGGAAGGAGGTGACAGGACCTGCCGGTACTGAATCCACCAGGTTTAAATGAATCCCCAGGGGTGCCTTGATCCTGGAGGAGATGGGAATGGAGGGGAGGGGTGGGGGGAAGGTGGGAGTGGGGGCGGGAGGGGGGAAGACAGGGGAACCCATGGATAATGTATAAAATTTAAAACACATAATAATAAAGAAAAAAATTTAAAAAAACTTTGTTAATCAGTAATAAAAGAATTATTGCTTTGGGGTGAAGAAAAACATTTAACTACTTGTGGGCTTCTAAGAAAAACATGGAAGTTGTGATCATAATTGATTTTTACTTATATAAGGATTTTAATTTGTTTGTGGAAAATATGTAACTCGTGGTTATGAGGTAGTTTTTTTCTTGCATAGAAATCTTTGTCTTAGGTGGTATAAAAGGGATGAGGGAAAAATGTAAAGCAAGAAAAAAACGAATATCCAGCAGAGAGAAAAATAAAATGAAGAAATAAGCTTTGAAAAAAATAAATAAATAAATAAACAATAAAAATAAAAAAAAAATAGGAAGAGAGCTTGGAGTATTTCTCAGTGGTAGAGCACTTGCCTAGCATGTAGAATGCCTTAGGTTCAATACCCAGCACTGCCAGGCAAACATACAAACAAACAAAACATACAAACAAACAAAACAATAACGAAATTAGAACCTATGCTGGTTTGAAAGAAAATGGCCCCCAATGGGAGTGGCACTATTAGGAGGTGTGGAATTGTTGGAGTAGGTGTGGTCTTGTTGAAGGAAGTGTGTCACTGTGGAGGTGGGCTTTGAGGGGTCATATATGCTCAAGCCACACCCAGTATCTCAGTTCACTTCCTGTTGCCTTTGGGTCAAGATGTAGAATCCTCAGCTCCTTCTCCAGGGACATGTCTGCCTGCATGCTGCCATACTCCCAGCTGCCATGCTCTCTGCCATGATGAAAATGGACTAAGCCTCTGAACTGTAAGCCACCACCTCAGTTAAATGTTTTCCTTTGTAAGAGTTGCCATGGTCATGGTGTCTCTTCACAGCAACAGAAACCCTAACTAAGACAGAACCCTTCCTCATTTCAGTGGCTTAATCCAGCAGAAGTTTGTTTCTTGCTCACACTGTAGTCCAGTATGGCAGGGCCTGCTTCTTTTCCCCCAGCAGCTCCATCATACCCTGGAGCCTTGAACTTGTGAAGGTCTCTACTTGGTCCTCAGCATTCAACATAGCGATGAAGGAAGAGAGAAAGGGCATAGAGGATTGCACAACATCTCTCTGGGCCAGGCTTGGAGGTAGTGAACATTTCTTCCGACTCATATTCCACTACAAGAACCTGGTCATGTGGTCACAGGTAGCTATAAGGAAGTCTGGGAAATGCACTTTAGTTGTGTGTCCAGGCAGAGGAGAAAAATGGCTTGGTAAAGAGCTAGTCTCCAATACTGTCGGAATTGAATGTTTTCATTTGAAACCTGATATGGTTTGGATCTGAAATATCCTTTGCAGGCTCATGTGCGAGCAGGTGTTCCCTATCTTGTGGTGCATCTGTAACAGGCTATGGAACCTTAGACGCTTAGGCCCAACTGGCCGAAGAAGGCCACTAGATGTAGGCCCCTGAGGACAGTAGCTTGGCCCCTGTTTCTGGTGCTCTGTCTGTTCCTCGGCTGCTGTCATGTAGACAGTCCCTACACACACTCCTGTCTCCCCAGACTGTTATTCAGCATGCCCTTTCATGCTGTGATGGATCGATCGATGGACTAAGACTCTAAAACCACGAGACAAAGCGAGTCACCAACACGGAAAAGCAGTGAATACAGAACCTATCCCACTTTTTGTTCCTGTTTACAAGACCTTCCTTTTTTAGAATAGTGTGTGTGTGTGTGTGTGTGTGTGTGTGTGTGTGTGTGTGCACATGAGCTCCCATGCCATGGTGCATGTATGAAGATCAGAAGACACCAGGTGAGAGTCAGTTCTCTCCTTCCACCATGTGGGTTCTGGGACATTGAACTCGGGTCCTCAGGCTTGGTAGCAAACACCTTTACCTGCTGAGCCGTCTTTGCTGGCCTTGAAACACATACAATACTTGATAAACAGGTCATTATGTCTTTGTCAGCTGTCATTGTGGCCATTAAAAATTAACCTGTATGGTTTTTATATGATCCCAGCATGATTGGGTGAAAGCCACACCCCACTGAACCTTTACAAAACATCCCTGGACGTTTCAGATATCCTGCTATTATTATTTCTTCGTCGTCATTACCATCAACAAGGTGCTTAGGGCCACATTAAGACATAGTTTTTGCCTTGTAGCCTTAAGAGACAAGCCCAGGAGTGGCCAGCCTAGTCCCAGGGAGTGGCAGGTCTTGACAGGAGGCTTTGGCACAGTGTTCTTTGGGTCCCTCCCTTAAGACAACTAGTAGCTTGATTAGATGGGGCTGAGGCCAACCCTTGGGAGGAGCTGGGCTGGGCTGGGCTGGGCTGGGCTGGGCTGGGCTGGGCCGGGCTGGGCTGGGCCTGGTGGTAGCAGTCTCTAATGCACTGCTTCTCCTAGGCTTGGCTGCACCCTGTTCAATTACTCTGGCTGTGAGACTCCACTTTAAGCACCGTCTGCAAACCACAAAGAGAATACCCAACAATCAGCTGCCTTTGGACAAGAATGAATATTAGGGAAGTTAGCCTTTTGTAGGGAAGGGCCCCCACAGCACCACCACAGTCTAGGAAAGTGGTGGCTATGTACAGTCCTTCCAAGGCTAGACCAGGGCTCTGGACGACTTGGCTGAAAAGCATGCACCTAGACTGCCCCAAACAGGTCCACATTCTAGTTTACACATCACATTAAATGATGTGTAATAACTTTTGTGCTTGGTTTTATTTTTTTAAAAAAGTGGTTTCAATGATCTATGTCATGGCTTGTGTAGATGTAGAATTTGACTCTCCTAATACTATATGAAAAATGTAGGCAGAATTCAGCACATTCTGGTCATTGATTATCTGCAGAATCTAAATGTGTTCCTCACCTTGTTCTCACTTCAGTGGGGTAATTAATTAGTGATTCCACTACATGTTTGTGGAAAAACAAGGTTTGGGCTGATCCCATGCCAAACAAATGCCCAAATGAAAAGTAAGACTTCATCCTTTTATAATCTGC
The DNA here is from genome assembly GCF_903995425.1 of Onychomys torridus. Taxonomy (NCBI): domain Eukaryota; kingdom Metazoa; phylum Chordata; class Mammalia; order Rodentia; family Cricetidae; genus Onychomys; species Onychomys torridus. The sequence continues at coordinate 45,535,926 of NC_050452.1, forward strand.
CTCGTGGTAAATGTAAACTTTGTTCTAATGGAGCCAAGGACCTGGGGCCAAGCAGGAAATCAGGGCAGCAGAGAGAGATTTTTAGCAAACTGTGTCTCCAAATGTGCCAAGCCCGAATGAGAACCTGGTCTTCCTCAGGATTTCTCTGTTCAGTTGGGACTTTTTTTTTCCAGATGAACATGGTCTGCTCTGCTCCTTGACTGGATAAAACAGTCACTCTGCCTCCATGAAACATATCACTGCTCAAAAGGAACAAAAATAGAAATCACTGAGTTCAAAGGGGAAGTTGGTGGGACATCAGCCACTCGGAAGGTTCTCCCTGACAGCGCAGAGAAGAAAGAGTCGGTAAGTTAGAGGCGGTGGCTGTGGAAGCAAATCAGGGAGAGCCCAGACCAAGTGCCCAGCTTTAAAGCTTCGTGGGCTTAGGCGTGACTCCAACTTGGTAGGACAGGGAACCTCAAGGGCGAACAATCCCAATGCGAAGTGACTGGCAGTGGATTTCCAGTTCTTTCTGAAGGAACACATTTACCTGTAAGAACATACACATACACACATTCACACACACACTCATACATACACACTCTCTTTTACACACAAGCACTCATACACTCCCTCACACACACATACACTCTCTCATACAAACATACAAAATTGACTTAAAACAATCATAAAATTTCTAGAAAATAAGCAGAGAACTAAGTAAGATGAAAGAGACCACCCTTGGGGAACCGTGGCTTTGAGAAACTGAGGTCAGGAAGTCATCTCTTCTTCCCCAACACCTGACTAGAATTCTCATCCGGGAAAGCTGTAATCAGAAGAAGCCAAAACATGCTTTGGGGTTTGTTCTCCTCAGATTCTGTGCACAGATTGCATAAAATGAACTAATAAATCACTCTGGACCCCAGTTTCCTCATCAGTAAGATGGGGCATAATAATAGTAACTAATTCATCGAACTACTAAAGAATAAAGTGAGTAATTTGAGTAAGTCTTCCTAATAGTCCTTGGCATGGATAGGTGAGGAAAAGAACGTAGTTAATTATTACAATACGCATGTCATCATCTTCATTATCAAATAGTTTATTCAAACATTGTTATTACCCACTACATTAGAGATGTTGCTGGCTCTTTAATGGTGAATTCAGGAAAATGTATATAGCAAAATTTACAAGTGTTGTTTATAAGATTAGAACTAATGAATGTTTAGTGCCTAAACATTCCCCATGACTTTTGAAAAACAATTGGCATACTTTCTGGGTTTTTTTTTGGGGGGGGGCATTGTTGTTGTTTGGTTTTCCTTTTTAGATGGAGTTTTATGTATTCCAGGCTGGCTTCAAACTTGCTGTATAGCCAAGGATAGCCTTGAATTTCCTCCCAGACCTCTCCCGTCTATTTCCTGAGTGCTGGAGTTGCAGGTATGCACAAGCCTGCCTGGTTTATGGGGTGCTGGGCATCAAACACAGAGTTTTGTGCACATTGAGCAAACATTTACCAACTGAGACAGCTCTAAAGAGAGAGAGAGAGAGAGAGAGAGACAGAGACAGAGACAGAGACAGAGAGAGAGAATTCTTTGTGGTGATATTTTATTTGTGTACCCCAATAAAGCTTATCTGAGGATCACAGGAAAAAGCCAGCCACTATAGTAAACATAGAGATCAGGTAATGATAGCACATGCCTTTAATCCTACCATTCAGGAGGCAGGGATCCATCCAGATATCTGTGAGTTCAAGGCCACACTGGGAACAGAGCCAGGTGTGGTGACACACACCTTTAATCCCAATACTAACCATGGAGGTCTGGAGATCTGTACAGACAGACAGGAAGTGATGTAACTGGCAGGAGAGAGGAAGTGATGTAGCTGAGTGGAAAGAGGAAGTGATGTAGCTGAGCGGAGAGAGGAAGTGAGATGGCAGAACAGAAAGGCATGTAAACGTGGGTAGACAAGAAGGAGGTCTCTCTGGAGGCTGAGGGGTGGTAAGGTGAGGTTGGCTGTGGCTTGTCCTATTTCTCTGATCTCTCAGTTTTCACCCCAGTATCTGGCTCCAGGGTTTTGTTTTGTTTTGTTTTGTTTTTATTAATAAGACTGCTTAGCAATTCACCTTTCAATTCTTTACAAAATATTGAGTTACATTTCTGTATTTGTATGTGTGCTTGCACGTGCACCATGGTACACACATGGAGGTCAGAGGACAACTCACTTCTGTCGTGTGAGTCCTAGGGACTGAACTCAGGTCATCAGGGCAAACATCTTAGCTTACTGAGTTATCTCCCTGGCCCCTTTTCCTGCTTTTAACCAATGTATTTTGAAACAGAACTGTTCAAGCCTTTCACATGTGATCAGCACTATGGTTATCTCTTCATGGCCCAGGGTGTCTCTCTCACTGCCTGTTCCATGTGATTTTGAGAAGAATGTGTTGTTTATGGGCAGCATATCCCATAAGCAGGCATTCAACCGAGTCGACTGATAGGGTGGGTGGTTCATGCTAGCTCTGGATTTATTGATTTTTCTGCCTACTGAGCCTTTCAGCTACTGGCAGAGGGATAGTTGAGTCCCCAGCTCTACTCAGAGACTGATCTGTTTCCCCCCTCACCCCCCCTCAATTCTGGAAGGTTTCTGTTGTGTCCTCTGTACTGCATGTGCCTATCACTTTAAATTGAGTTCTCATGTAATCTTCACATAAGCAATGGGATGCATGGGATAATGGACAGCAGGCCAGTTGAGGCCAGAGAAATAGTTTGTTAGGAAATGCCAAAGCCAGTTTTGGATCTTTTCTCTTTCAGGCCAAATCTGTGTAGGTTACTAAACCCATCATACAGTATAATACTATAGTCCTAAAATCTTAATTGTCAAATAATGGAAAATGGGGTCTGAAACATACATATGCTGTGGTGATATTTTATTTGTTCTGAAATGTGATTTTATTTGTATGTTAATAAATAAAGTTGCCTGGGGATCAGAGTTAATAGCAAGCCATAGCAGAAGTCTGGCAGTTGTAGTACATGCCCTTAATCCTGATCACATGACAGGCAGATTTCTGTGTGTTCAAGGACACCACCAGGTTGGAGACACATGCCTTTAATCTCAATACCAACCATAGAAGACCTGGAGACAGGTACAGGTCATGTGGTTGGGTTTACAACCAATGAGAAGGCAGAACAGAAAGTCAATAAAAGGACAGATACACAGGAAGTAGGTCTCTTTCTCAGGGGAAGGATGGCAGTGAGGGGTAAGAAAGGGTTTTAGTCTCAGCTCTTAGCTATTGCTCTGACCACTTGGGCTTTTAACTCTGTATTTGGCTCTGTGTTTCTTACTTAATAAGACCATTACTTCTACAGTATGCAAAATATATGTCACATTTATATAACAATGGTTGTTCAAAATGTGAGCTAGCATAAACAACACCCCATCTCTGGGGTCCTCCTGAATCGGGTTGAGCAGACAGATGAGCATCAGAGTGGGGCTGAGCGTGGTGTCTGTCATATTCCTGCCCTGCTCCGATGGCTTCAGCTCCATGCTCATTGGTTCTCTCTTTCATCTTCTTTCTCAAGGAACCATCTGGAAGATCCATCCTTTCTAATGGGGCGGGGTTGCCTCCAGGTGGGAGATTGGCTCTGATAGCTGAGGCAGGGCTGCTCTACCCCAGGACTGGCTTCCAGAGGGAAGACCCCATTTTCTGTCATTTGGCTGTTAGGATTTCAGGACTATAACATAATACTACATGGTGGGTATAGCAACCTACATGGATTTGGCCTAAAAGAGAGAAATTCCCGAGAGAGGGAAGTTGTTTTCATTTGGGGACAGTCAGGTGGAGGTGGGGACAGGGTGCATCAGGAGTGGAGTTTTGGCTGGGTAGGCCCTGAGTGACTTATATTCTATAGGCTGAAATCGCAGCTCTGGGAAGCCACATCACACGAGACTCCAGTTATGAGCATCGCATCTGCCTTACTGTGCCCTGTTGCTGGGAGGAGACGCCATGACCACGGCAACTCTTATAAAAGAAAACACTTAGTTGGGTGGCTCACAGTTCAGAGGTTCAGTCCATTCACATCATGATGGAACATGGTGGCACGCAGGCAGACATGGTGCTGGGGAAGATGAGTGTCCTACATCTTGACCTACAGGCAACAGGAAGTGGTTGGGGATACTGGTCATGGCCTGAGCATATATGAGACCTCAAAACCCACCCCCACAGTGACGCACTTCCTCCAACAAGGCCACACCTACTGTGACCAAGCCACATCTAATAATTCCACCCCCTGCAAGCTTCTGGGGTAATTATATTCAAACTACCACAGCATCCAGATGTTGAACTCTAGACACCTTTGAAAATATTGCTGTCCTGCTCTTGTCAAGGTACTAGTTAGCACTAATGTGCTGTAAGATTCTGGCTGTTTATGTCTAAAATTGCCTTCTAAAATATTGTATCATCTGGAGGCATGTCGTTCACAGGAGTACACTTAGGCTCTCTCTGTGAATAACTTACCAAGCCATTAAAACACATCAAGTGTGACCACCCAGTACATCTGGTACCTCCTCAACCTGCCTCTCCACGTAACTTCCTGGGAGAGTGCAGCATAAGCATCCCCTAATATACCCCACTCCAAAAGTCTTCCCTAGCAGTGGACTGAGCTCACCTGAAGATACCTGAGACCAGAAGTCTTTCTGGGGGGTGGAGGGTGGGGGTGGTAATGGGAGGATACTGTTTTTTAAGTAATAAAATGGACTTAGTTTTGTTTTTCTTAAATTTATTTCTTTTAGATTTATTTTCTGGTGTGTGTGGGGATGTGTATGGTGTGTGTGTGTGTACTCTCATGCCTGCATGACTTTACATGCATTACTTTTCAAATTTGTGCAGGTTCTATGGGACATCAGAATAGAGCACTAAATACCCTAGATCTATAGTGGGCCACTTGATGTGGGTGCTGGAAACTGAACCCAGGTCCTCTGCAAGAGCAGTAAGTGCTCTTAACCATTGAACTATCTCTCCAGCCCCTTAATTTATTTTGAACTAGTACACAATGATCACATAGACTGGATGTAGAATAATAACTTGATAGTTGGATACAGTATGAAATGATCAAGTCAGGGGATTGACATTCCCGCCTGAGAAATGGATCGTGTGGGTGGGCTTAGAGGTTGAGCTGTGAGATCTGTCTGACCCTGGCCAGGGCCCGCTGAAGGCCACAGTGTTGAAAGCTTTGGAAACAGAGCAACCCGATGAAAACCTTCTTTTAAAATGTAAATTACATTAATTTTGTCTCTGTGGGGGCGGGAGGGGTTAGGGAGGCATGAACGTTTGGTGGAGGTCAGAGGGCAACTGAAGTCAATTTCCCCTTCTCTAATGTGTATCTGATCATCAAACACAGGTCACCAGGCTCGGCAGCAAGCATCTTTACCCTCTGAGCCATCTCCCTGGCCCCTTGATGAAAATTTTGACACGGAAATCCAGTTATACTTTCTTAATTTGTTCGACCCTGTAACCTGATATCTCTGCAGGACCAGCTTGTAATTTGCAGGGCCCGTTGTCAAAGTACGGGACTCTGTTCAGAAATGATGTCAAATTTCAAAGCCGTGACTGCGAAGTTGGCCCAGCATCCAGCGGTGACGGAGTTCTTGTAGCACTGTCCCCATCTAAGGGCGGGCGGGGGGGGGGGGGGGGGGGGGTGGAGTCCAGATCCAGAAAGTGGGCTTCAGCCCTTGAGGAGTTCCCATACTGACTCTGAGCTCCTCGGCAGGGGACTAGAAGAAGGTTTCGGAGGGAAACCCATTTTCCCCAAAGCCCCAGGGAACCCTAGCTTTGCTCCAAAGAAAACATCCTCTGCCAAGATGGGACTTGGAAAAGGTGTGGCCGAATGAAGGAGGCTGTGCCTGGGGGCAGATTGCCTGACGAGCAGGTAGCCGGGCCAGATGATTGCAGGCGCCTGCTGAGACGTGCAGGAAAGACGCTACCCGGCCCTGCAAGGGTGGAGAAGCCTGAGGGTCTCAGGAAAGCCGCGCAGGGCCTGGGTGGGGTCAGACCCTCAAGAGAAGATCTGCAGGGTCTCTGTTAATACTAGCGTTCGGCTCAGGCACATTACCACCCCCCCCCCCCCCCAACTCCCCTGGCACTTGACCTGCAAGAAGGAAATCCCAACCGTGAGCATGCTGCTCAATCCGGGCATGTTGAGGCAGCTGGCCGGGCCCACTCCAGGCTTTTTATGCAGAAACCTGCTACCCCTTTCTGCTGCCTACTAAAAGCCCAGCCATAGCCTCCTGCTGCGGTGGGGGTGGGGTCTGTACCTCTCCAGGACGCCTTCCCTTTGTCAGTTATTTCTGGTGGGGTGGGGTCTGTACCTCTGCAGGACGCCTTCCCTTTGTCAGTTATTTCTGGTGGGGTGGGGTCTGTACCTCTCCAGGACGCCTTCCCTTTCTCAGTTATTTCTGGTGGGGTGGGGTCTGTACCTCTCCAGGACGCCTTCCCTTTCTCAGTTATTTCTGGTGGGGTGGGGTCTGTACCTCTCCAGGACGCCTTCCCTTTCTCAGTTATTTCTGGTGGGGTGGGGTCTGTACCTCTCCAGGACGCCTTCCCTTTCTCAGTTATTTCTGGTGGGGTGGGGTCTGTACCTCTCCAGGACGCCTTCCCTTTCTCAGTTATTTCGCTGCTGCACTTTTTTTTTAACCTCATAGTGTCTGGGTGAAGGACAGGGATCTGAGTTTGAATCCCGGCTCCAGCATGCACTACTTCTGTGACTTTGGGCACATCACTCTATTGCTCGGTACCTTTCGTTTTCTCATGAAAAAGCAGAAGTCAAGGGCGGGGATATAGCTCAGTGGTCAAGTGCTTTTCTTCATACACAAGGCCCTGGGTTCGACATTCAGTACCACATACATTCTCTCTCTCTCCCTTACACACACACACACACACACACACACACACACACACACACTCACATCTGTTGTTGGGATTGGGTGAGTAGCTCAGTTGTTAGATTCCTTATCCAGGAGTACAACCTGTGTTGTTTAGTCCCCACCCCACCCCACCCCACCCCTCACATTACCAGGGGTAGCGCCTTGTGTCTGAAGCCCTCACACTGAAGGAGTAGAGGCAGGAGGGGCAGAATTTCAGTGCCACTGTTGATTACACAGTGCATTAGCACATTTGAGGGTAAGCTGGCTTATGTGAGACAGTCTTTAAAAAAGTAAGTAAACAGGAAGAAGAGGGCTGGGGAGATGGCTCAGTGGTTAAGGGCGCTGACTGCTCTTCTAGAGGACCTGGGTTCAATTCCCAGCACCCGCACAGTGAGGACTCACAGCTACCTGTAACTCCTGTTCCAAGAGATCTGACATCCTCTTCTGACTTTCACAGGTACCAAGCACACACGTGGGAAACAGACATACATGCCAAGCTGTCTTCATGTTTTCATTGCTGTGAACACACACCATGACCACGGCAACTCTCATGAAGGAAACATTTCACTGAGGTGGCTGGCTTCCAATTTCAGAGGGTGGGGAGCATGGAGGTGTGCAGGCAGGTGTGGTGCCGGAGCTGAGAGTCTTGTAGGCAACAGGAAGTTGACTGTCTCACTGAGGAAAACTTGAGCCAAAGAGCCCTCAAAGCCCGCCCCCACAGTGACACACTTCCTCCAACAAGGCCACACCTCCTAATAGTGCCACTCCATTTGGGGGCCATTTTCTTTCAAACCACCATACAAGGCAAAACATTCATACACTAAAAGTGAGTAAAAATATAAAATTTCAAAAAAGAGAGAGAAAGAAAACATGGAACCCATTCCACAGTGTAAGAAATGCTGCATATATGGATGCCTGTGCATGTATTTAACATTAATATATGGATAACACATACACATACCATACATACAATATAAACATTTACTTCACTTTATTTACTTATTTATTTGGGTGTGTGTGTGTGTGGCATATGGCGGTCAGAGGACAGCTTGCAGGAGTTGGTTATCCCTTCCACTGTGCAGGTCCTGGGGACTGAACTCTCCATGCCTGGAGGTCAGTGCCTTTATCCACTGAGCCATCTTTCTGGTCCCCATAAATTTTAACACGGTGGAAGAAGTTTTATTTCACTTCTCATTTAGTTTTGATAAGTCATACTCTTTTCCAATTACAACAGACACTCTTTAATATTTTGTTATTATTTTAAAACAGTATTTTTATGGGAACTTCATACATTTGATTTATATTTGATCATATCCCCAGTCTATCCCTTCCTCCTTCACCCTACCCACGGCAACTTTTTCTTTTTTCTTTTTTTTTAAATAATTCATGGAATCCAATTTGTGCTGCTCATGTACTCCTGCGTGTGGATGAGTATAATTCATAATACATATTCAGTCCTCCATTTGGGAGCCCAAGACTGCAGATACTGGAGAAGTGGGTGGAGCTACAAGCCCAGGGGAGGCCTCTGCCTTTCATTTGCTTGAAGGAGTATCAATCATGTTTACTTTGCAAAAGGACCAAGGCTTCCCTCAGAGGTATTGGCAGGTGCTAACAGGCAGACAGCAAGTCCCCTGGCAGAAAGATGGTGACAAACAGGACCAACCGCATGACTTTAAGGGCATAATGTAAAATAAAAATTAAAATGACCTCATTCAAGTGTAGGTCAAGAGTATATTAAAGTTATTAAAATATAAGTCTCTTTCCTTCAGAACCTCTCTCAGCCTGCTGTGGGACTTTATTTTTATTTTTAAATTGGCTACCTGTCTGTCTGTCGTGTGTGTGTGTGTGTGTGTGTGTGTGTGTGTGTGTGTGTGTATGTACACATTCATGTTCATGTTGTGCCTGTCTCTGGTAAGTGGACAAGCTTGGGTGTCATTCTGGCCAAGTAGACCAGCCTGGCCAGACAGTGAGCCCAGGGATCCAGCTGGGATTACAAGCAGACATTCTCAGGCCCAGGTTGTTCACATGGGTTCTTGACCTCATGTCCTCATACTTGCAGGACAAGCATGTTCCTGGGAGCACTCTCTCTGCTCCCTCACCACCCATCCCCTTAACATGCTATCTGACGTCACGGTGGGAACTCATGAATGCTTGTAACAGGGTAAAACCCGCCATCTCTTAGCATTTATAAGCCCCTTGATTCAGAGTTCGTGAGTACAGTCCATCTGTTCCCAAGTTCCCTCTCCTCTCTCTAGCCTCTGGACCAGACACCATCCCTGGGCCTGGCTAGGTAGGCCTTCAGCACGCACTCTTCTTCCTCCGCTGGTCCCCACCCCCACCTGTGGAGCACAGCAGCTCTCAAGGGACTGCAACCTTTGCAGGACACACAGCCTGCAGTGGGTCAGGACTGGCTAAGACGCTGCGTCTTCTGCTCAGTGCAGCTGCTAAGGTGCTGCAGCCTGGGGTAAGGGTGCCTCTTGCTATGCCCAGCCCTGTTCCACTGTGGGGAGCACAAGCTCGATCTCCCAACCCTTCCTTACATTTCCACCTGCTTCCTTCTAGGGTGACGCTAACAGTGGACTCTGGGCAGGGATGACAGCAGGAAGGCCAGGTGGTCACAAGGTGTCCAGGAAAAAGGAAGCAGGTAGCCAGGAACCTTTCCCTGCAAGGCAGGGCAGTGTCAGGATCCGGGACAGCACCTGAGCAAGACGCTCAGAGGCACTTCCCTTCCTGGGTGTTCTTTGTTGTTCCACTGGACTTCACAAGCAAAATACAAACCAAAAGAGAAACTTAGATGACTGGAGAGCCTTTCCCCCAAGTATGAGACCCTGCTGAGCACAGTGCTATGTACAACCACCATCCATCGCCAAGGAGAGGAGCTTGGAACACATGAGAGACTTTGTCCCAGCTCAGTGCCAGACAGGAGAGCTTGGGATCAACAGTAGGACCTGGGACCAGTCTCTGACAGGCTGATAGCTCTCATCAGATGGGAGGATCTGTCTCCCCAAACTGCTCTGGGGTAAACTGAGTATTTTAGTTAGTGAAAGGAGTCACTCCTAGGTGTCCCGAAACCCGTCTTAGTTGAGGTACAGAGGAGCAAAACATAGCAAGCTATCCCTGCCAGCTTGCTTTTCTCTAGGTTCCTTTCTTTCGTCCATTGGTTAAAAATCTCTTCAGAGATCGGCCGTTTCCATGTCTGAACAGTGAGGACGAGGACCTTCACTACATGACCTACATAAATAGAACTCCAGTGACTGCATGGAGACTAAATGCAGACGAACACTGGGGCAGATCATCTCTGGTGCTGGGGGCATTTGAAGGCTGTGCAACGTGTGGAGTTCAGAGTCTCTCTGTCTCTGTCTCTGTCTCTGTCTCTGTCTCTCTCTCTCTCTCTCTCTCTCTGTCTCTCTCTCTCTCTCTCTCCTTGATCAAGCTTGCTCACGTGAACACAGAATTACACACAGGTGTCAAAAATCTTGAAATGAAGATGCCTGTCAACATTCCCAAGCAGATTACATCTAGGTAAGTTTTTCCTTCCTGGAAGTCACATTAAAGGCTACACAGATGCTCTGCTGGACCCTGAAGACCTACACCAGGCTTGTTCTTTTGGCCACCAGCCAGTTCCCAAATCACGACACAGAGACTTCTCATTAGTTACGAATGCTCGGCCTAGCTTAGGCTCATTTTTGGCTAGCTCTTTTACATTAACCAGGGCTTTTTACTGTTCCTTCTTTCTGTATGTCTTACTTTCCTGCTTCCTCCAGTGTCTGGCGAGCTGGCAGCTGCCTGGCTTCTGACCTCAGGTGTGTCCCTTTCTTTGTCCCTTATTCTCATCTCTCATTCTCTCCTATTTATTCTCTCTGCCTGCCAGCCCTGCCTCTCCTTTCTCTGCCTAGCTATTGGCCGTTCAGCTCTTTATTAGGCCAATCAGGTACCTTAGGCAGGTAAGGTGAAACAGCAACACATCTTTACATAATTAAACAAAGGCAGCATAAACAAATGTAACACATCTTTACATAGTTAAAATAATATTCCACAACAAAGGCCAGTTTAGAAGAGGAGAAAGTAAGTGCCCCTTCTAAGGTCAGTTCTGAGATGGAATGGTGGATTTTCTGTGTTTATTACCACTCCCCCTCCATCTCTAGTTTTTCAGTTTTTAGTCCCCTCTCTTCCCTCTTGATGCCAACTCAATCACCAAAGAAGATGGGTGCACCGTCCCTGTAGCAGGCATTAGACAGGTATTACAAACATGTGAGTGAAGACAGGTAACCAACAGGTGCTATGGAGGATGAAATGGGATTCAGACAGGGAAGGCATCACAGACAAGATGCTCACAGGCTGTCACAGTCCTCTACTCTCAATTATGGGGATGGGGTAAGGGACGGGAAGTGCCCACCCTGTGCAGGTCTGGGTTGATACTGTGACTACTGACACCAACCTGAGTTGCTTCTTGAGAAACTGTCACCACAGCCCATTTCAAACTGCTTTAATGCGCATCGCTGGAGCTTTCTTTCTAGATTATTTTCACTTGGACTAACTTTTTACCCTGGTGCCCTGTGCTACTGTTCTGGGACTGGGATACCCTGGGAGTCAGCAGTAGATGACTGTACTCTGTTTCTCTTGCATCCCTGCGATAGTGCACAGTAGCTACTTAATAAACGTCACTGCATTAAAATTTTAATTTATTCGTTTTGTCAGGGGAGGGGGCTGTGCATGCCAGCCTATGTGTGGAGGTCAGGGGAGAACTTTTGGATGTCCTTTGGTTTCACTATAAGGGTTCAGGGATCAAACTCCGTCAGCAGGCTTGACGTCTAGTGTCTTAACCTGCTGGTCATCTCACCCCATCCCTATTGCTGGACCTAAATGAGTTGAATAATAAAAACGGGGAAAAGGCTCTAGAGAAAAAGCCATGGCGAATCCCAGAGAGTGAGCCAGTTTCACAGGAAGAGATGAGAACCTGAAGTCATCTTTGTATCCTCTCCTGAGGACGAAACCCAGCATACTTGCTTCATTTCTTCCTGTGCTATCTGGAAGGGCAGATTAGTAAAAGAAAGAATATTTACTTGGAATTTCACTCCAAGGGCTCCATTTTAATTAAGTAGTGCGCCATCATTAAAAATCTAATCAAAATAAGCTTTCACTACTGTCCTATCGGTAGGGGCAGGGTTTCTGAGAGCACGGAGCTATGGAACTCAGAGTTGCATATATATATATATATATATATATATATATATATATATATATATATATATATATATATATGTGTGTGTGTATGTATGTATATATATATATATATATATATATATATATATATATATATGTAAATAAATAAAACTCCTAATCTTCCAAACAGGTGGTGAGTCTCTGAGCAGGGCCTTCAAGGTCAGGCCAGCTTGAGATTGTCTGTTTTGAGTTCCTATGCAGAGACAGACTTCAGAAGGAGCTAATGATTCCCAAGCTTCCAGACCCTTCCTTTACTTAGGCCCTGCCATGATCGTGGAAGGGGACCTCAAGATGTATCTGCCCTTTTTTATGTGGGTTTCTTTAAGATGTTTAAACGATTTTGATGGTGAGATCGTTTTATACTCTCTTGCTTTAAAAGTTTCCCTGAAACGTCAAGCCGACAGACTTAGATTTCCCCTGCATTGAATGCATCTCAGAGAAGGGTCTAGAAGGGAAGATGGAGCCTTGGTGCAGCCACACCAACAACAAGCCTGGTGCTGGTGACCAGGCAGGTGATGGTATGAACTGGGAGGAAGAACTGCATGAAACTTCTAGAAAGTAGCATTGGATCAAAATGGACAGGAAACGCCCAGGGAGAGTGTCTAAGTCAATTAAAAACAAAAATCAGTCCTTATTGATTTTGTGTGTATGTTCGTATAACATAATGGGTTTCACTCCGGCATCTACGTACTCTCTTCTCTATGATGCCCTGCTGCTCTTGCTGGTCCCCTTCATCTTCCTGAAGAGCACCTTCTACTTTCATGTCACTCAGGGTTCTTGGAGGGCTTTCGGCCCGCCACAGGCACCTTGAAATGATCAATAGATGCAAACTGTCTGTGCATCATTTCTGTTTTCTGGCATGAGGAATTCTACAGAGCTCAAAACCCCTAGACGTGATACAGGAGCATACTCTTCTAGAAGCAGACCCAGACCGGGCATGGGGGTGGGGGGAGAGAGGGACATGCAACTTATAAGAAGCCATTGCACGTGACATGGTCTTGCTTGTCCCTTGGTCCTCTTCAGTTTCTGTCGACATCACCTGGCATGCCCAACAGGACGGGCATAGTTGGGAGGGAGTGTGGAAGCGATCCAGGATCAGGAGAAGGACTTTCAGGTGATCTCTTAGCCTCCCTCTATTTGGGGGTTGATAGGCTCACATACAGCTCTATCCAACCCAAAGCTTGGAGACCAGAGAAGGGCAGAAAGGCTGACAGAAAGGGGACCGTAGCTTCCCCCAGAGATCTGTCATTGGGAGTATTAAAATTCACTAAGGATCTTGGCCAAGTCTCTGGCGTATAATGATTTCTTCCTGTGCATAAACACCAGAACCAGAGACTGTGAAGGCACTGTGGCAAAGAGTTCTTTTATTTATTACATTAATCCATTTTCTTGTATGTGTGTGCACATATGTATGTATGCACATGTGTGCATGTACCTATGGAGGGTGGAGCTCAACATCACATAGCCCCCACCCCTTTGTCCTCCATCTTGTTCCTTGAGACAGCATTTATCGTTGGTCCTGGAGCTTGTCATTTTGGTTGGTTGGCCAGTGATCTGGGGTTACAGACACATACCCCCTCCTTTGACCTCCTCACACCTCTTGCTGGCATAGCAGGCACGTTCTCCTGAAGGAACCAAGGAGTTCTTTCAGAAGAAACTTGGATTCTTTCTATCAAGGAAGAACCTGCCGCCATGTCCGGCGTTTCAAACTAGAGGCTGAAAATTAATAGAGTTGGGGCCAAGAAAGGAAAGAATTCTGTTTGTTCAGGAGCTGGGAGAGAGCCCTTGCAGGGACCAGAATTTGATTGGTCTTAGACCCTGGGGGTCAGTGTAGAAGGTCCAGAGCCATGGCAAAGCCAGGTTGAGAAGTGGACCGGGAAGAGAGACCCTTGGACTCCACAGAAGGAGTAGAGAGTTCAACAGAGGGGTCAGGGTGTGGCATGGGATCAGAACCAGGTGCCTCCTGTGGTTTCCTCTGACACGCCCTCCAGAGCCAGGTGCAGCCACTTTCCTGCCAGCACCTGCAAGACCTGGGCTGGCTGAGCCAGGACCCGGTCCCACCCCAGCGGGAGGTTTGGGAGGCAAGCTTTTGGCTCCGAACCAAGCTCTCCTCCCTGTACTTCCCTTCTTTGTCTGTGCCCAGGCAGTACTGCTGATCTTTGACGCCCCCCTATCCCCCCAACCCCCTACCCTCCCCCACACCTCCAACCAACCCAGACCTAGCCTCCTGCCCCCGACAGCTTCAAATGCTGCTGCTTACAAGATGAGGGTTGTTGAGGAGTTCCTTGGGCGGAGAAAGAATTGGCATAAACCTGTAACACAAGCAACCCTAGAGAATGAGCATTCTTTCACAACCTCATTCAAAATCCAAGAAGTTGAAGAGGTGGGTGCCCCCAGCCACCTGGGGAGAAGAACATCCGTAACTACCTCTTGGCCCCAGAACAGGGGACTAATACCACCAGACCACATGCTAGGGTTCTGAGGGCACCCATCCCAAAGGCTCGTTTGCCCGGATGGTGTCAATTTCTGAAGACAACTATAACTAGAAGCGGAGACTCCCTTCTCCCTAGCCCTGGGAGTGTGCGCTAAATCCGGGCAAGGGTTAACCACTCCAGGAGATTAGATCAAGCTTGGGTTTAACTTTTACACAAGCTGCTGGAGGGCATGTCTTAACTGTCGAGGTGCAATGTGAATTTAGAGTTTGGGTGTGGAAGCTCAGCCTCCTTGTTTTATAATCTACACAGGTGTGCAGGGGACTGACTTCAAAGCCAGTTCTAGAAGGAGGTTGCTGAGAATTACTTGGCGGTCGTTGGCGGTGGTGGGGTTGGGGGTGGGAGTGGGTGCGGGTGGGAGTGGGGGTGGGGCGTACAAGGACTAGCAATCCCAGGAATAGATGCTAATTGGGTTTTCTTCAGCCCTGCTTTGCCATGGATTTTGAAATTCCATCACCTTTCTACATAGCCCTTCTCACTTGAGAAAATGGGGGACTTTCCCATCCGACAGTGTGGTTTCAGATTTGAAAACCTCTGTTGTTTTCTGAAAGTGATTCTAGCAGAATGTTTGCCTAGGCAAATTCAGCAGGCTATTAGGTTAGGTCGTGGAGCCCACCACACCAGATGATGCCGGGCATGGCATCTCGCTATTCCACTAACCATCAGCTCTAATGTCATGATGGAGAATGTAGCATGAGGTAGGGTTAGCCTTGCTTCTCTCCTGCAAACTCAGTTGCAACAGTGACTATGGCACCCTTTTTATGAGAGGTCAACGCTCTCTAGTTGACTCATGTTCAGTAGGGCAAACACTTGGAGTTTTATTTTTTTCCCCTCAATGTTGTTAGGATTGATTGTTGCTACCATACAGGAGGGGAGAGTTCCTCCTTCCAAATGTCGCTGTTGGAATTTTATTAAAATGCTGAGATGTCTATGTAGCTATTCTCAGGCCTCTTTGCTATTTTCAATGATTTGTGGTCCATAAATCATGAAAATAAAATCTTAAGCCCCAGAAACCAATGGAGGCACTTAGCACATTTCACAGTAGTTATACCCACCCCACTCCAGATCCAAACTGTTTATTTCTACCGATTTGTTTGCTTTTTTCATTGGTTGACATTTTGGGAACTTCCGGGTTCAATTGCCTGTTCCGAGAGTGGGGGGGGACTGAAGTTGGGGTATAGAAAGTCCTGTTAGGTTTTGGTTCAACCAGTCCCCCTCTTCCTCAGAAAATAGGAGAGAGATCTTCTCCACCCCCATTTCCTAGACTTGCATACTGTTTAAACTCTGTGAAAGTGTTCATTAAAACAAAACAAAACAAAAAAAACCAACTTATTTTAAATATTGGGACATTTTTCCTGGGGGGAGAGGGAGAAATCATATTTTAAGATGATTTTTATAAAACAGAAAACTTAGAAAACTTAATGAAGAACCCCTGGCACGCAGACACTTTATACCTTCTGTGGCTCTCCACGAAGCCAAAGTCCTTCTTTCTAGCAAACATCAACAAGAAGACACTGTTTTGTGTAGCCCAGGCTAGCCTCAAACTCTTTACATAGCTGAGGATGACCCGTGACTGATCTTCCTGCTTCTACCTCCCAAGTGCTGGCATTACAGGCAGGTATCACCATGCCTCGTTTACCTGCTCTTAGGAATTGAACTCGGGCTTCTTGAATGTAGGCAAGTGAGCCCTCAGCTGAGCTACAGTGTATCTTCCTGAGAAAACCCCCCTTTTAAAAAGACTTGTTTTCCTTTACACACTCCTGGCCATTTGTACCTGTGCGTTCTAGCATGGTTGCAGCAAGTCAATCAATGATTAACAAACAAAGCAGGAACCACCTTTCCTGGGTAACTGACTGAAGGCACTAAAATTCTTCTGGAAGGCTGTGATCCCTTTGTGGGGATCAGTAAGGTGAGCCCCAGAAGTGTTGCTATTAGTGGCTACTGATCCTCCTGGCCAGTGCCTATTAACCTCTGTTCTTTTCTGTCTTTCTTTCTGCAACATAAACATAGGATACAAGGTCAAAATGTGTCAGAGGAAGAGGGGGTCTGCTGTCCTCCTCAGACGCCCCACACACTGCTTCAGCACCACTGAAGAATTAAGCAGTGTACTTCCTCCCACCCAAAGCCTTGACTAGCTGCCACCACCAGCCATCTGAACCTTCCGCAAGACTAGCTGACATTCCCATCAGCAGGTCCCCAGCAGAGCAGAGGAGCCAGGAGTGGAGGACAGCAGGTGCGGGTGGGGGTGGGGAAGGCTTGGCCTCTCCTGCCAGCCTGGGCCCCTGTGTGGGCTGGTTCCTGGCTTGGCTCAGTAACTGGAGGATGCTGCCACAGGTGTTAGCTAGTTCACAAAGCTCTGGAACAAGCCAGAGGTTAGGATTTTTATAGACATTTGTGTGATTCTGATACACAACAGTTTCTTCTCACAAAAGCCTAAAAGCTGTGAATAGTGCATAAAGCAGATCGCCTACTTCCCAGAAGCCTCTGTGCCTAAGGTGTGACTCAGGGGAGGGAGGTGGGTGGGTTGGGGTAACTCAGCTGAATCCTTTCGTCTAGTTTTGCCCGATCAGTGGTATGCCTTCCACAGAGGTAATTTGGGGTGTGTGTGTACTAATAGACAGTCAAAGCTGGTAACATGGAGCCGTTTTCTTCCTCATACAGTAAGATAAAGATAGGGTCAGTATTGGTAAGGCCACTCCACGTAGTTAAAAGGGAGGTTTATTTTGTGGCGCAACTTACAAATGAAGGGATAGGTAGATTGTAGGGTCTGGCAAAGGTCAGGCGCAGTCTGGCGGTGTTCTCTGGAGAATTCTGCTCCGTCTACCTCCAGCGTCCAGGGTCCAGGCACCAAGAGATCCTTCTCATTTGGATCCTGCGTCTTCAGCATCCTCTCTTGGCCCCGCCTTGTAGGCGTGACCATTACCGAAGCCTCAATGGGGTTGGAACTTCCAGGCCAATGCTGGAATGGCTACCCACTCACTACAGGTGAGCAATGTCTCAGATCTGTGATAGCATTAGTATAGATGTTTCGGACAAATAAAGGAAAACTTCAGGCTTTTCAAAAGAAGATGTTAAATAAAAATAGTAGTGGGACACTGGGCGGTGGTGGCTTCACATCTTTGATTGCAGCGCTAAGGAGTTCCAGGACAGCCAGGGCTACAGAGAGAAACCATTTCTCAACATCCTCCCTCCCCCCACCCCACCCCCCAAAAATAAAGAATAGTAGAGACTGCTGGAGATATAGCTCAACGGTAGAGCATCTGCCATGTATTGAGGTGCAATTCCCAGTGATACCAAATTGAGGGGGAATTAAAAAATAATAAAAACCAGAAGCAGAACTGGAGATTCAATGTCAGAGTCTGTAGTTAGATTCTCAGCACGCACACACCCCCCCCCCACACCCCCGCAAAGAAAGACTAGAGGGTATCCCTATGTCTAGCCAAGACGGAATACAGGGATTAAGGAAATTTATCACATGAAGCAACGGTATGCAGGATATTCACCATCAGGCAATGGCCGATAGGGACTCTGTTCCCCCTCGGGATTGGTGCATGCTGAGCAGTCGCTGAATCAGAAAACCAAAGATCCGGGATGGAAGAGACAGTGGAAAAGACTCTCTTCTGCCTGGATAGAGTGTCCAGGTCATGGTGCTGTGATGGGGACCCAGGAAGAGAGCAATGGTGGTTTCTGCCACCAGTCACAGCGTCCAATCTGGGAGTCTGGTGGTTTCAATGAGAAGTGTTTCTCCATAGACTCGTGGATCTGAACACTTGGTCTCTATTAGTGGCCCTGTTTAGGGAGTTTCAGGAACTTTTAGGAGGTGCAGCCTTGCTGGAGGAAGCATGTCACTGGGGGTGGGCTTTGAGAGCACACGGCCTTACCCTACTTTCTGCTCTCTCCCCCACTCCAGTCGCCCCCTCCCCTCCCCTTCATCCTCTCTCTCTCCCTCTTCCTCCTCCCTGCTTCCTGTGTGCATATGAGATGTCATCTCTCAGATTCCAGTTCCTGCCCCCATGCCTTCACAGCTGTTATGGATACGTAGCCCTCTGGAGTCACTAGTCAAACAGACTTTCTTACTTCAGGTGCCTCTGGTCAGAGTAGTTTGTCTCAGCAACAGATAAGTCGCCACCACAGAGCCCAAGGTAGTGAAGTTCATGGATCATAGAGAGAAGACAGTCAACCAGAGAATGTTCCAGAAACCTCTGGCGATGGACAGGTGGTCCTGATGAGTGCCTACATGGGGAGGAGGGGAGGGAGGAATCACCCAAAGCTAAGGAAAGCAGTATCTCAGAGATTAGAGGGAACATAGTCTTTCCCAGGAGTGGTGCTGGACAGGCTCCACATTTGTAAGCAAAAGCTACAAAATCCCCTTGTGCTAGATCTCACCCTGGACGCATCGGTTAACTCAGAGTTCACCACAGAGCCACATGAAAACACACTATGAAACTTCTAGAAGAAGCCATTGGGAAAACCTTTGTGAGGTGAGTCAGACGGAGATCCGTCAGCTCCCACACAAACACAGCAGTCCACGAAAGAAGAGATGCAAAGTGGGTGCTGCTCACAAAATTTCTGCTGGTGGAAAGGCACGGCAGTGAGGAAATAAGAAGGTGAGTCGTGAACTTGGAGCAAATGTTTGGTGACCTTGTACCTGGGAAATGGCTAATTAATACACAGAATACATGAAGAAAACTGTCAAAAACCTCAAAACTATTGAACGTCAACTCAATTAAAGTTGGACTTAAGATTTAAACAGGTTCTTAAATTCATTTATAAAGTTTTTAAAGATTATTTTTGTTAAAATAAATTTAAACAGAAATGTCATCAAAACAAAAATAAATATGCTAAACGTAATTGGTTGCTAGGGAAATAGAAATTAGCTTGTAAGTTTCTTAAAAAGAAAACAACCTATGGTTTGGCCATTCTATTACTATATGTATAAGAATGAACACAGATGTCGGTACAAAGCCTGGTACAAACATTCACAGCATATTCATGTTCAGGAGCCAAATAGCCAAAACAACCCCAATGCCCAGAAAGGCAAGTGGATAAACATGCTATGCATGCCCACACAATGGCAAACCGTCAGTCACAAAAGAGAAATGTGGGCTGGAGAGATGGCTCAGAGGTTAAGAGCACTGGCTGCTTTTCCAGAGGTCCTGAG